>NW_022104341.1:45949851-45954331 GCF_000313985.2 Echinops telfairi
GGTTTTTTGATTTACAAATATGCTATTATTGTCCATAGCAGAAATAAGAGTTTCAAAAGGAAAAGTTATTTTTAGTTAGTAGAGATGGTACTAATTAAGAGAAGAAGGACTTTGAGAATCACAAGGTCAATCCTAGAGGATGCAGTCATATTGGCAAGGGGAACCACATGATTCTGATGATCCTACTTCCATGAGCCTGGGATGGGGATGGCAGAGAAAGTGGACTGGAGCACAGTTGCAAAAGGAGCTTGGAAGAAGCCCACTGACAGGAACCACAGGAAGTCCATGTGGATATGGACTTTAATATAGATTCCATATCGAAAGATCATTGATTGCTTGTGGAAGAAGCCTTATCAATGCTCGACAGAACATCCACCAGCATTCTTGAAGGCATTTCCCAACCTGGGATAGAAAACACACTAGTCCTATTGTTCTTGCTGCTTGGTGGGGCCTTGTTAGCAAGTTTCCTCTCCTCCCATTATTAATGCTGGTCCATCAGATAGTAGGTATTCCCGAACCCCGTCTCTGAACTCTCTCAAGGAATATACAAAAATTTTAAACTATTTGGGACAAGTTCCCTTAATCAAATAATGAATATATTTGATGTTGATAGGCTTGGTCGCAGTGTGAAGGAAACATGGCTTTCTTTGATGGGGCATGCTGCCCCCATTGTATAAGGAGTATCTCACTGTTCTATTTTGCTTGGAAGTAAAGCTTCAATTGTTTCTATATAATCTATCTGTATCTTTAGGCGCTCTTTCTATGTTTTATCTTTCCAGCGAGGCTGCAGTGAAAGAGCACCATGTTCAACTTTCAACAATAGTTGGAAAGGTGTTTCCATTTCTTTCTGTCCCTTCAGGGCTAAAACCTGGACTCCACGCACCAATGTGAAACCCTCACCTCTGGTGATAATAATCAAGAAAATATTTTCAAGCAGAAATTTCAATTCTGATAATCCTGATAACACATTTAATTTAATTTAATCAAATTCATCAAGCATTACTGAATGCTAACTCTAAATCAAACACTATGCAAGGTACTAGTGATGCAAAGTTGACGAAGACATTGTTACAGGTGCTCATAGCCTGGGTACATGCTTAGACCAGTACAAGTGCTGAAAGATATTGCTGCTCGTATAATTTATGTCTGGTATGAATATGGGAAAACTGGGAGACATGTAAATACCCAATTAATGAGCTTGACTTTTTTTTTTTCTTTTTTGGCTTCAAAGTATCACTGACTCAATAGGGAGAGTAGCACCACTCTTAATGAGGTCAAACTTGGTATTATAGTGGTCTGCCACTTCCAGCCTCTCTTTTTACCTATCCCTTGCTTTTAGTGCTGGACTTTCTCAAGTCTGAAACTTCCCCACTTCTTCAACCCCCTCAATGCCCCATTTCCCTGGCTCCAGGACAGGTTCCTGTCTGTTCCCAAAGCTGAATTCTTATTAGTTCCGTTGTTCCCAGTTAGCAATCAGGGACAGCTGCTTGAGGGCGGCTGAGTGGGTAGCTGGAGGCTCTCCAGCTCCGTTTGGATTATGCTAATAATTTAGAAGTTTTTGTTTCTTTCATTTGTTTCCCATTCTGGAGAGTGTGTGCATGTGGTGGGCTGGGGTGTGGGAAATCTGTCTGCTGATTGGGATAGAAAGGTAGCAGGTGGACGAGGCTAAAAAGAAGAGCCTGGGTGCATCTCTCCTGCCACCTGTTAGACCAGTGGTTCTCCACCTTCCCAATGCGGTGACCCTGTAATACAGTTCCGCATGTTGTGGTGACCCCCAACCGTAAAGTTATTTTGTTGCTACTTCATAACTGTCATTTTGCTACTGTTAAGAATCGGGCGACCCCTGTGAAAGGGTCACTTAACCCCATAGGGGTTGCAACCCACAGGTTGAGAACCACTGTGTTAGACGAAGAAATTCAGTTCCTTTATCTTTCTTGCTTTGTCTCCACCGTCTGCCAAACTATATTAGTCAGCTCTCTTTGGTTACAAGTCACTGGAACTAACTTGACCTTACTGAAGTGAAAAGGACATTTATCTTGAAGATATAGCTATCTTTCCCAGAGCCCTAGGACAGAAATACAACGGGATCTCAGGAAGTTTCTAGAATGGACACTTGGAGACCTCTGGGTCTCTCTATTTGATTCTTTTCTTTCTGCTCTCTGATTCTCATGGCTCACTCCTCTCCCTCTGAGCTGATGAGCACACAGGAAATGGGTAATTACCAGAGTCAGGGCTTTAACTCACAGATTCTGAAAGCAATAGTACTTGTGTTATTGTTGAAAGTTTACATAGGAAGTTAGGTTTACCCTTTGACAATTTCCCACAAAATGATAAATGAATCACTTGCGTTTGCCACGTTGTGTCATCAATCTCATTATTGTGTTCTTGTTATTTTCCCACCTTCCTGAACACATGTTCTCACCTCTCTTTTGGATTGTGTGTTGAATTTTTGGATCCATAAGATGTTTTTAGTAGAATATCAATCTAACAGTGATATCATTTATTTTATATTCCATTCTGATTTTCTATTAAAAATTGACCTCAAGAGAGAGTTCTGGTCCAAGGTCCAAATGACATCCTGGGAAATAGCCTGTGGTGGGCTTCTGGTTTCAATGTCCCAGTTAGTCTTACCATTTTTAAGGATTTAAATTTTGTTTTACATTTTTATCCTATTCACACCAGGTGGTCTACTATTTACCCACATTATAATGTTATCATAAACTCAGTTTCCTTGTCTGCTAATACCAATAAGAAACAGCCACTTTATTAATTAATCCAAAGACTCATTAAAAACCTACAATGTGCCTAGCATTCTTTTGCGCTCATGATGGCCTAGGCTTTGTGAGTGCACTTGTGTGTGTGTGTGTTTTAATTATCATGATATATATTATTTTAACTATCATGAAATATTTTAGACCCCAAAAGAACTACCCATGATCAATTTAAGAAATGCCATAGATTCATGCCATTTGAACTGTTAACACCTTCCTGAATACACGCTCTCCCTTTTCCCAGCAGTTACCATTTCCCTGAGTTTGGCGTCTGTCATTACTTGCATTTCTTTATATAGCTACTATATTTTCATCTAAGGAAAAAGGTCACCAAAAATGAAATAGAACACATAAAGATTTGTATCATGGGTGTTAGTGAGCTGAAATGAATTGGTCTTGGCCATTTTTAATCAGAATTGTATAAACATGTTATGACAAGTTGAGGAAGAATGACATCACATTCATCTTCAAAAACAACATTCCAAGAGCTACTGTGTGCTACAATGTAATTTGTGATGCACCTATAAGGACGTCTGTAAGACTGCCACTTTGAGGACTAAGGTGTACCTGACTCCAGGCAGGCTATTTTCCATTGCCTCACATACATGCAAGAGTTAAACAATTAATAAGGAAAGCCGAAGAAGAATAAATGCAATTGAATTACAGTTAGAGACAAGAGTATTGAAAGTACCATGGACTGCCAAAAGGAGAAACTAATTTGCCCTGGACAAATACAGCCAGAATATTCCTTAAGAGCAAGAATGATATTCCATCCAATGTGCTTTGGGGATGTTTTCGGGAGAGACCAATGCTCAGAAAGGGATATCATATTTGGTAAAGTAAAGGGGTAGCAAAAAATGAAGAAAACTCTCCACGAGGTAGGTTGAGATAGTGCCTGCAACACTTTGTTCAACCATAGAAGCACTTGTAAGGATGGCGCTGGATCAAGCAGTGTTTGATTCTGTGGGGCCACTGTGAGTGAGAACCAACCTGAAGGTAGTTCACACCAAGGAAGACTCGTTAATAAGACTATTATTCTAAAAAAAAAAAAAAAAAAAGACTATTATTCCAATTTGGGTCCCAGCCATTAAAGTGAAGGATAAAGAAATTGATGAATTTTATCAAGTTCTTCAGTGTCAAGCTGACCAAATTGACAATCAAGATGCATTGATAGTTACTGGTAATTGGACTACAAAAGTCAGAAACAAAGAGGACGAATCAGCAGTTGCAAAATATGACATGAAAAAGCTACTGTATGAAAACATTCCTGGGGTGAGTACCAGGTAATATGGCAGGGAGCAGACCAAATACAGGGATACACATGGTAGACAACTAAAAAGGAGGTGGGGGAAAGGAACAAAATAATAATAATAATAATAAAGAAATGGGTGGTGGGGGCACAGGGCACTAACCCACCCAAGAGGAGGGGATTGTTAACATCTCCACAGGGAAAGAGACCAGACTTCAACCCAGTGCTCCAAGAGGTGAATGCAATGTGCCGGTGCGGAGTAGGGAACCAGTGAAGAGGTCTGGGTGGCCGGCCCCAATCTCAACTACTAAGGACACCTCCCCCTCCCCCCAGAAGAATTTATTTCAAAGGAGGACATTGAATCTGCAGCTCCGGGAGAAGGACATAGCTGATCAGAGCACACAGGAGCAGATGAAGGGGGAGGAGGAGAGAGTGGAGCACATCCTGGCCCAACAGGCCA
>NW_022104341.1:45956217-45969918 GCF_000313985.2 Echinops telfairi
TAGAGGTCACATGATGGAATTTTGCAAGAACAATGATGACTTCATTGCTAATACCTTTTAAACAACATAAATGTGGACCTCACTAAATGGAATACTCAGGAATCATTTTCACTACACCTGCAGGAAGAGATCATGGGGAGCCTCAAAATCATCAGTCAAATCAAGATCAGGTGCCTACTCTAGAACAGACCATCTATTACTGACGAGCAAGCTCAAGTTGATGCTAAAAGGTAAAACAGGTCCACAAGAGTCAAAAGTCATCTTGAGTACATCCCATCTGATTCTAGAGACCATCTCAGAAGCAGAGTGGACAAATTGAGCATCAAGTGCTAAATTAGTTATGGGAATACCATATATGAAGAGAGCAAAAGTCATTAGAAAGAGAGAGCAAGAGTAAACACGAAAGAAAAGCAAGAAGTAAGGTAGGCAGGCAGGCAGGCAGGCAGGCAGGCAGAAAAGACCAAAGTGGATGTCAGAAAAGACAGAAAACTGCTTTTGAATATAAGAAAGCTAAAGCAATTGTAAGAACTAATGAATTAAAACAGCTGAAAAGAAAATTCCAAAGGTCAGTTCAAGAAGACAAAGTATTTTAATGAATTATGCAAAGACCTCGAGTCAGAAAGCTAAAAGGGGAGAACATGTTTAGCTTTTCTTAAATGGATAGAACTGAAAAAAAAGTCTAGCCTTAAGTTTCAATATTGAAGGATTTTATGAACAAAATATTGAAAGATGCAGGAAGCATCAAATGAAGATAGAAGGAACACACAGTCACTGTACCCAAAAGATGTATAACTGTGCACCTGTACCAAAGTGATGTATAACCACTTCAGATATGCCATATGATGAGGAAATGACCGTACTGAACGGAGAAGTCCAAGCTGCATTGAAGGCATTAATAAGAAAAATAAATAAAATTCTAGTAATTGATGGAATACCAATCAAAATGTTTCAACAAGCTGATGTAGTACTGTATTCACTCATCTATGATAAGACCTTTGGAAGACAACTATCTGGCCACTGACCAGAAAATAACCATATTTGTGCCATCACCCCAAAATGTGATCCAGCATAATGAAGAAATTATTGAATTAATATACTGTGCAAGTCAAATGTTGCTGCAGATAATTAAAAACCAGTTGCAGCAGTACATCATCAGGGAGCATCCAGAAATTCAGGCCAGGTCCAGAAGAGGGCATCCAGGAGGGTTCTCATTGCTGAAATGAGATGGATCATGGCTGAAAGATATTGGCTGAAATATACCCACTAGAAAGATATTTACTTGTGTTTTATAGTCTATGTAAAGGCACTCCACTGTCTGAATCGTGATCAGGTATGGATAACACTGGGAAGAATGGGAATTCTAGAATGATAAAATGTGGGATTATAAAGAGACTTTTCCCCAGCTTTGTCTCATTCAAAGACATGCCAAGCATCAGGGGCTTTTTGCCAGCATATGGTGGGAGGTCAGATGCTTAGAGACATCCTCCCTGAAGGCATTCAGGCCCGCTCCCTGCTGTTAAGGACAATGGGCTACATCTTTCTAGAGGCTTGCAGTCATTGATTTGGTTCCTGTAGGTGGAGTTCACACCCTACTTCTAATGGTCTTTATCAGTTGAGCCAGGGAACAGGTCAAACCAGCTCAGTGACATCCAAGTTAGGCTGCCATCCTGAATCTAGGATTCGTCAATCTTGCCATATGTATACCCCCAATCCCTCCTCTTCCTATTGGGTGTATACCCCTAGACCACTCCCTTCCATTACTGTATTACCTATAGCACAACCCTTTCCTGTGATGTATGTGTTCACCTGTAATTAGGGAGCTTGTATGTCCTCAGAGAATATAAAAGCCTTGGTTAGCATTAAATATCTCTCTCCACGTGGACCACCAAGTGAGGCTGAGGTGAGCATTACTACCATGAAATGTGTCTGACTCCATTATTTCTCTCTCTCTTCTATCTCTCATGCTTTCTATGACTTTACTATAATCTTTCCTTATTATCGTTGTACAATTGTGCCTGCTGGACCCATGATGATGTGCTAGGGCAGGTATCCTGACAATAAAAAATGCTCCTGCAGAACTTGTACATAAATAAAGAGGGTGCTATTTTAACAGAACAAGGGGACGCTGAATGGTTTAAAATCAGAAAGGTGTGTGCCAAGGCAGTATCCTCTTACCATAATTATTCTTTCGGTATTCTGATCAAGTAATCTGAGAAGTTGGACCATATGAGGAAGGACAAAGTATTAAGGTTGGAAGAAGGTTCATTAACAAGCGGTGATTTGCAGATGGCACAAACTAGCTTGTTAAAGGGGCACTTAAAGCATTTGCCGATAAAGAGCAAAGATTAGAGTATTAATTACACTTCAGTGTAAAGAAAACCCAAATCCACATAACTAGTCAATAAATAACATCAAGATAAATGGAGAAAAGATTGAATTTTTCAAGAATCCAACTTGATGTATATCCACCATTAGCACTCATAGCAGCAGCAGTCAACAACTAAAAGGATACTCTAACTAGGGTGAATCTGCTGCGAAAGATTTCTTTAAAGCATCGAAACGTGAGGCTGTGACTTTGACTAAGGCGCAACAACCATTTTAAAATAAGGTGCACCTGACCCAACTCGTGGCATTTCCAATTGCTTCAGGTGTACGTGAAAGCTGTCCAGCAAATCAGGAAGGTCGGAGGAGCATTGGTGCCCCTGAATTAGGGTGTTGCTGAAGAATATGGACAGAGCAAGGACTGTCAGAAGACAGAACAGAGCCAGTGTGTGCTGGAAGGAAAGCCAGCAGGCTCCTGAGAAGTGGAAAACGGAAAGAGAGACTTCATCGCATGTGTGTTGAAATGTCATCAACAAGAACCAGTCCATTGCGAATTGCATCTTGTTTGGAAAAGTAGTGAGCTCCCTTAAAGAGGAAGATCATCCAGGGAATGGATTGACACAGAGTCTGTAAAAATGATTGGGAAGATGGTGAAGGACAAGGCAGGAGTTTCTTCAGTTGAACATAGGATCATTATGAGTGAGAAGCAATTTGACTGACTTACAACGTGTTTATGTACATCCTTCAGCAAATTTAAATTTCATGTACATATTTTAAAATTTTATATAAATGATATTATGCTACAGATAGTCTTCTAATGACTTGCATTTTCCCCTTAGAATGATTTTTATGAGATTCATCCATATGCATATTTAATTTTAATTTTTATTGGTGTTTAGTAATCCATTTGCTAAATAGAGTTTAATTTAATTAATAGTTTATTCATTTTTAATGAAGGACATTACAATCAATACTGTTATGTACAATCCTCTCATCTTCTTCTTGCACACATGTGAAACAGTTTCTCTGGGTTGATACCAGGGAAATATATGTCACAGTTGTTAAATGTTCTGCCAATATTTACTACTACTGGTGGTGTTAAAATTTTTGTATTGCTATACACCTCACAAACACACAATTATCTTCTGATTTTTAATTTATTTTTTGTTGCCAATGTGGTCAGTGTGCCTGAATATATATTTTAAATGTTTAAGAGTTCTATGAATGTGTTGCAATTGAGTGCTGTAGGAATGTACAAGAGAAATCTAAACTAGCCAGCAGATACGGCAGAGAAAGCACCCCAAGGAAATAACTTGTCGACTGAAATTTGAAGACCCAGTGGACCTTTGCCAGGTGAAGGAAGAGTGAGAGATGGTGAGGGTAAAGGAAGCTGCTAGACTGAAAATGTGGACGTCAAAATAGGTGGGGAACAGTGAGCAGGGAACAGAGAGAGACGTCAGGAACATTCACTGGACTACCACTCAGACTGCCCAGACCGGACGGAGCCCAGGACAGAGGCCCACGGGGCCTCCAGAAGGGCAGGAAACAAAGAGATTACTAGGGGAAGCTATCTGAAGGGATAATAAACCTACATGCTGTCATGCTGTCTTTCAGTCCCACATTGTTTCTCAATTTTGGCTTCAAATTAGATTAATCTGGGAGCTTAAAGACAAAAACAATAAAACAGCAACGTTGCAGTCTGAGATTAACGCTACATCCAAATCTCCGGGAGAAAGGGGAAAAATCTTGGCGTCAAATGTTTTGTAAAACTCCCCACGTAGCATCGATGTTCAGGCGGAATGGAGAACCCTGGGCTGGAGGATCTACTCTTCCAACAGGGATTTGAGCGGCCAAAGGAACACCTGTTTACATTTCTTCTCCGTAAATAAATAAATAAATGTGTGTGTGTGTGTGTGTGTGTGTGCACGTGTGCACGTGCATTCACCATCTTCGGGTTTTCATATTGTTGCCAAGTGATTTTATAGTAGAAACAACCAAAAGTAGATGACATTGGGAGGGATAGAAGGAGAAATGCGATCAGAAATAAATGCTTTTGTGGCAACTGCAGACATGGTGATATCAGCCAAAACAAAGCGGGGTTCATGGCTTTCAATGGATTCCTGGTTCAAGTTCCTGCTGAGCATGTGCATTTTCACCCCAAATACACAGAATCAGAACCTACAGTTTAACAAGATCTTCAACAATTTTTTTATATCAGGTGACTCTTATGTATCCTTTGTAAAAATATAGATTCTGAATCAGTATATCTGCAAACTCAGCAGGATCCTGAACCAGAATGAACTGGTTCAAAGCCCTAGTTGAATTCGCATCATATTTTATTTTATTTCTTAGCTATTCTCATT
This sequence comes from Echinops telfairi, assembly GCF_000313985.2. Lineage (NCBI taxonomy): Eukaryota > Metazoa > Chordata > Mammalia > Afrosoricida > Tenrecidae > Echinops > Echinops telfairi. The sequence goes on from NW_022104341.1 coordinate 45,960,903, forward strand.
TCTAGCAGCAAATGCCCTCCTGCACCACCCTCTGCCTCACAGATCCTAAAGAGGTCGAATATTCCATCTCAGAAATTCATTCTTTCTTGAGCGTACAACATGTGTGGACTCGGAGGGCATGTAGAAGGAACTGCTTAGAAGAAAAGCCCTGCTGGAAGCCTGTCATAACGATGCCGTTTAAACGAAAACCTCAGACTTCTTGCGGGGAACCACTAACCACCCTCCTGCGTTTTGGTCTTCAGTCCTGATCTCCAAGCTTGCTGCCGTCCTTTGGTTCAGTTTCTACGGCAGACTTTAGGATATGTTGCTGACTGTAAAACAATTGCACTTTATCACGCAGTTATGTTTGACTTCAATTTCTCACCAGGAAACCCAACTCATATTTTCTTACAGTTTCTTCCAATGCGCGCCTTGTTTATTTTGGTCCATTTCCTCCCTTAAGATGAAACAGGGAAGAGAAGCAGGTAAACTTGTATGCCTTTGTCAAGCCGGTCACAAACGCAATGTTTTCCTCACTTTTCCAAGGTGAGGACGCAGACATTCTAGTTGTGCTTGTGGTTGTAGGTGTGTTACCTTTATAAACAAAAATATCAAATTGTGAAGGTATTGTTCCTCAAAATATCCTTGATTTAGGTCTGTACACTTGCTTTCATCTTTATTATTGTGCATTGGGTGAAGGTTCCCAGAGTAGATCAATTTTCTATTCAGTAACTCATGCACGCTTTGTTTCATGCCATTGACTGTAGGGACCACAATGTATCACTTTGTATCACTTCCTTCCACTGCCTTCTTTACATTCCTCCTTCTTTCTGAATCCTGAAACTTGTCTTTGGGTAACTCTTCTTTTAGATTTCAAATGGCTGATTATCCAAAGTTGTGAACACGCCCCTATTGTTTACTGTTTAAAGACCTTTTTCAGGGGCAGGGGGAGGGGGCTGAAAATTGATCCATGGGGCTTTAGGAGGCAGAAGTAAGAAACTTTCTTAGACATAACTGAATACTTTGAGGCACTAAGTCACTGGACCTTCCTGGATCTCAAGATCACAGTCTCGGGGGACACCAAAGTCAATAGGCCTAACAGTTCACAAGAACAATGATCTCTCTCCTTCTTTGGTCAGCAAGTTCCTAAAAGCTCTTGAGTGGAAAGCCAAGGTAAAGATACTGATCTCTCCCTATCCAGAGGAAAGAAGAGAGATGAAAATTGAGGAGGTGTGGAAACAATTCTTCCAATGAACTAATGGACCATGCAAATACCAGTCTCCATGGAGCCTGAAGCCAATGAAGCAGATGGTACCTGACTACCACCTCTCTGAAAAGATCCGAATAGAAGGTTCTGAGTAGAGGGGGGAAGAAATGTGGGACAAAACTCAACATCCTTAAAAAGACCAAGCTTACTGGTCAGATATAGCCTGATCACCCCCCTGAGACCTTTGGTTTCAGAAATGGATACTGCCTCCCAGACCCCTCCCCCTACCATGGATCAATTTAATAAATACAAATGAAAACAAGGTAATAGACTTAAATAGAGGACATTTGAGAAACAATACCTTCATAATTTGTGTTGGTAGACGTAAGGTCAAAGTGTTTCTTAGAGGCAGGGATGACAAGACTTCATCTTTCACAATTTGGACATATTATCAAGAGAGAGCAATCTACAGAGAAGGACATGGTTTTGATAAAGTTGGGGGGGGGCAACACAGAGGGGAAGGCCCTCAAAATGAGCTGGATTGACACAGTGGCTGTGCCAGGGGCTCAGGCACCGGAACATTTGTGAGGAAGGGGCAGGACCATGCAGTGTTCATTCTGTTGTGCACGGGGTCACTATGGGTTGGAGTTGACTTGATGGCACCTAACAACAACAACAGCAGCAACAGCTGTGTATGAGAATGCCAGTCTTTCCACACCCCTGCCAGCATTTGTTGTTTTGGGTTTTTATGAACTTTCCGCTTAATGCTGGGGTAAGTTTACATCTCATTGCTGTTTTGCTTCACAACTCTCTAATACCTCGTGGGGAGAAAGGGAAGGCTTTCGAGTCTGTAGTCTCAGAAACCCACAGGGACAGCCCTGCCCTGTCCTCTAGGGCTGCTGTGAGTCAGCATGACGTTGACGGCGGTGAGTTTGGAGTTTTTAAAAAATAACTAATTATGTTGATTATTTCTTCCGATGCTTGTTGGCCACCTAAATATCTGCTTTGGTGAAGTGTCTATTCATGTCTCTGTCCATTTTTCCCCTTTGTTTTAAAAAATGTTTTATTGTGAATTGCCTGCAGGTTTAGACAGCAGATCATGAATTTTACATTCAATAATCCATACACATTTTGAATGACCTCACTTACTGCAGTCGACCAACATAACATCAGTTATCCCACTTTCCCTACTCTCTACTGTTATTTCAAATGAATTATTTATATTTTTCTTGTTGGGGTTTTGAGCATTCCTATAAATTTTAGAGCTTTGTCTCTTGTACAGTATGTCGTTCCCAAAAAAACCTGTTTTTCCAGATTGCATGTTCTCCTTTTAGTAGTTTGGTGAAATATTTTGTTGCACATAGCACCTAATTTTTAGGTGACACAAAGCGGTAATCTTGATAGATTTTCTGGAAGGACACAGGGAAATCATGGGGACTTGTTATAAAAAAGATTTTAAGAAAATTCTCAACTGCATAGGTGAGTACACGTTCAGGAAAGTTGTATCAAGGAATTTTCCCCCATCACAGCAATGAATCTGCTCATTCTTCAAGGGTAGCAAGGCTGCCCTGTGAGAATTACAATGGGAAACCTTACTCATCCACTTTCCAGCCCTGGTCTTGCCTCTTTCTGTTCCCCAAAGTGAAAGAACAAATTTAAGAACACAATTTTAGTCCCTCCAGGGTGCCAAAACTGGTGTTTTCCATGGCGTTAATTGAAGAGTGTGGAATTCTTTGGGAGAAAGTGTACAGACCTAGATGGAGCTATGATGAGAAACAATCGTTTCACATTTTGATATTTTCATTTAATAAAGGTTTCTAGGACTTTGCCTCCAGTCCCTGGAAAAGGACAGCCTCCTCAGTCAAGTGGAGGGGCGCTGAAAAAGAGGAAGACCTCCAACAAGATAGGGTGAACCGACTGGATGGCACCTAGCGACAACAACAACAAGGATTTTGTCACAGTGCGTTTGCCTTACCCTGGTGTGTTCCTGGAAGAGCTCTGTTGAGTGGATTTGTTTTAAAATCGGACTTTGTGTTCCTCGCTCATCTGTTTTCAAATGTTTTTTTTCTCTCTCTCTCCAATATTTGTTTCTTATCACAATTCGGCTATCAAGCCTCCTATCTTTCCATACGCGAGGCGGGTTTGCTTTCCAGTGAAATGCCCTTGGTTGGCTCTTCCTTCCTCTCTGAGCCACAGTTGTTCATTGCCCCCTCTCCATGCCGGGTCTAAGGAAGACGCCCCGCGTGTTGTCATATTTAGCCTACTTTCCTTTCAGCTCTGAATGAAGCCGGCGCCTCTGTAGGGCCTGAGATGAGCCCATGGGCCAAATCGATAATGACCTGTCGAAGCAAATAGGCCAGCAATGGTTCTAGCCAGGCCAAAGGAAACCCAGGCAAAATGCCAATTGCGGAGCCAGTGGTGCACTGAGCTGTGGAGAGCAGGGAGACAGAGCGGGGTTAATAAAATCCCGCGCGTCCAGCGTGTTCCAGGAACGTAAAGCAGCTTTGGGAAAGGTGTGTGGCCAAAAAAAATAAGTCAACATTAATCACAAAGTCAGGGTCCCATAAAGTAGCACCTGCTTAAAAAGGGAAGCGAGTCGGCCTTCCCAAGCGGCTGCTCTGCCTGCACCTGCCAAACGGAGACGTGCGTGCGGGGAGGGATCCATCAGCAGGCAGCAGACGCCAGCCAGGAGGTGACCTGCGCGGCCACAGAGTGGGCCGGGGACCCCGCTACCTGGAGATCCACGTGCTCTAGACGCCGGTGCGGGCCACACAGTGACAGCAACCAGGGCAGGTCCACCTGCGTCGTTTCCATCCTCCTCATAAAACACTCACTGCCACGCTTTCTTGTTTCTTACCTCCTTCAAGCACCGCCGGTTATCAGTACTCATGGGTGACCGGAAGAGCATGACCTCGTTAAGGAGCTGGATGCCTGCACCATGCTTTCTTTCTCTCCGAGCGCAGTGATGGCATCTCTCTCTGCTGTTGGCTCCGGACTGTCATCATTGGCATGAAGAGCCTCTGTGTCTAGGAATTGGGAACGTGTCCACTTTCTTCCAAAGAGTCCTGAGAGGTGAGAAGGGTACTGACCATCACTCACTCACTAGCATGTCTGAGATTTATTTTCCCAGTTAATATAGATGAGGACCTGGCTTGATTCTTGGGATGCTCTCCTGCTTGAAATCCAGACGTAAAGGGGTTGAGAATCTAGATTTCCAAGTCACCCCAAATTAAGAAGTGCTGGATTTTACAAGGTTTTTTATGGTACAGTTTCTTTATGTGCCTTGTTCTTTGGGGGACAGAGAGCATGTAGTAGATAGAGTTTGTAAAATTTCCCAATTATTTTTGCCTTAGAATCCTGCTTCAAGAAAGTATTTAAGGGATTACTGTACTGTTCTAAAAACATACTTTGAGAAATGCTCCTTAACAGGCTTAACAGAATAGCAATTATATTGGTCTAAGAACACATCTGCAGAAATTTAGGATTATAAGAAATTAGAGTTCAAATTAAAATTTTCTACATATCTATGCAATATGTCGACCTACATATCTAGGTCACCATGCATCATATCTATGCAAAAGGAAGACTGGAGCAGAATGGAAAACATCGGAAGGCGGGTGTTGCTGAAGCACATGGAATCTCTCACGGACTACCAGAAGACCAAGCAACTCCTCTTTCGAAGCACAGCAAGAGTGCTCCTTAGAAGGAAGACTGGTGAGGCTTCCTCTCACATACTGTGGACCTGCTGTCAGGAAGGACCAGCCCCAGAGAAGTAGTGCGTCATATATGATAAAAAAAGATGGCCCTGAATGGTTTCGACTGACACAGTGGTTGCAACTATGTGCCCCAACATAGCAACCGTAGTAAGGATAATTCAGGAGCGGACTGAGCTTTGTCTGTCTTAATAGTGCCACCATGCGTCAGAATCAACACAACTCCTAAAGCAACAACATGAGTTGGAATCACCTGGAAGGCCATGTGTTTTTACTGAGATACATTGTAAGTGGAATTGATTCTGGCTATATTGACATTATTTCACCTTTCAATGAAAAAATCTTGAGGCAAACATATGAAGTATCTTGTAAAGCAAATGTCTCCACTACCGTTTTACAGCCCAAAACATGCAAATTATAAAACTAGTTTCATTACTTAAGTTGGAAGTAATCGTTTTGTCTTGCCTGAATAGCTGCCGCAGTCTTTAATTAGATGGGATGGCAAGAGTGTCCCAGGAGCTCACTAGCTTGTCTTTATTGTATTCTTTTATTCCTTTAGATTAAATGAAAATGCAATGTCTTAGAATTCATAGTTATACATCAGTTAGTGGCACCCCTAAATATTTGTGTTTCATGGACCAAACCCACAACCATTGAGATGATGTTGATTCACAGTGACCCTGTAGGACAGAACAAAACGGATGCTGTGTGCTGCTGAGACAGTAATTCTTCCTGGTAGTAGAAAACCTCATCACTCTCCCAGTACATTTTAAAAATTAAGTTGGGGACGAGGTCCATTTATAATTTTTTTGTTTAAGGATAGTAACACAATACTAATAAAACACTAAACTTTACTTTACCAAGGACCATTTAAGCAATGACAAAAACAACCATAGTAAATACAACACCTTTAACAACAATGTATGAGTGACACTGCTTATAAAAATTAAAGATAGTTTTACAGCCAACATGTTAGAAAGAACAAACTACATTGATTATACTGGTTGGTTATATAATTTGAGTGCTAACTATGTGACAAGCAAGTTCTAATGCTTTATATAATCATCTTTACACAAAGCCCTACAAGTTGAAATTACCTCCATTTCATGGGAGAAAAAGCTGAGCCAGTCTTTAAACATAGTTTCAGGTGACCTGAAGGAGCTCTGGTGGCACAGTGGGTTAAGCATCTGACTGCTACCCGGAGATCTGCGATCACACACAGGATCAGTCACAGGGGAAAGACGAGACAGTCTGCTTCCAGAAAGATTTCTGAGGGGCTTCACGGAGTCCCTAGAGTGAAGGAAATAGAAAGGTAGCGGACTATTACTACAGACTGCTTGAAGCTCCGTTGTGTCATTGCAAAGCCTTACGGAGTGGCTCTCCATCCCAGAAGGTTGCTAGGAGCTGGAATTGAATGACTAGTAGATTTTTTGCATTGGGTGAAAAGTACCTGCTACAGTTCTAGGTGGCTTTGTGGTTTGTGCTGCTCAACGAACCTAATGGTCTGTTGCTTCAACCTACCCAGTGGTATCCTGGAAGAAAGGCCTGGTGAGCTGTGCTCTAAAGGTAACAGTCAAGAAAACCCAATGGGACAGTTCTACTTTATAACACAGGGGGGTCACCGTGAGGCAGAATCAGTTCTACATGGATGGGCGTGGTTTTCCAGGTGGTTCCCTAGTTGTTGTTGTTGTTGTTGTTATTTTAAGTAACCTGATGTTAGATGATGAGGCTGAGAGTTGAACTACAAGCCTGGCTTGTGTAATCTTCAACACTGGATGATCTTTCATCCAGGAAAGAAAGCTCAGCAAACTGGATGGGATATGAATGTGGCGACGGTGTTTATGTGATGGTATTTCTTCCCCATTCTCACTCTCCATTTTGCGGGAGATCCAGAGCAGACCTGGCCTTGACTGCAATTGAACACGCCGTATGCCAGCATGGCCAAGTGCTGCGTTGTTTCTATTGGGAATTCATATGGCAGATAGATGACTTGGCTCATTTTTCTTTAGTCAATCCTCTATATTCTGTGATAAGGTCTGAGCAACCTTATAAAAGGTGAGTGAGTACAAGTCAGTTATTTCTGCTGACATTTTGAAAACACTTCAGGGTGGCCGAAAGTTAATGTAGCAAATGTCATTAAAGGTTTAAAGCAACCAAACCAAACCTAATATACTGTAAAGTTAACCTCAAAACTTGGGCTGCGATCCAATACTTTATATGGTGTATGTGTGTGCGAGTACGTTCTCTCGAGTATATGCATATGAAAGACACCCAGAGTGAGAGCAAGAATGTGTGCGTGGTGTGTGTGTGTGTGTGTGTGTGTGTGTGTGAAAGGGAGAGAGAGTTAATTAGGTTTTATAGCTGGAATGCATGTGAGAATTTACCACACAAGCTCTTCACTAGAAAGAGAATTGCACTGAAAGTAATAGTCACAAACCGAATGAGACAGCCGTGCTTGGGGAGGGCTCCTTATGAAGTGACTCTTGTGGAGGGAGCTGCATGAAGATACTATGACCTTTATGTGCCTGGATATTGCCACACACAGGTAACCTTTTCAAGTGAACACTTTTAGAGAGTGGCTTGATTTAGTGAAAGGAATACACACTGTGCAGGCAAGTGTAGGTTCAAATCTCAGCCCCTGCATTTCCTTGCTGGGTGGTCTTAAAATAATCACTAAATCCTTCCGAGCCACTTTCACTTGTAAAATAATACCAATAAACCTGACAGATTTTGTGAAGATTATACGAATTCTGGGCCACTGGTGAACATTTTTTATTGGCTGAAGAATTTAAAAAAATTTATACAACATCATATTGTCAGACTCTGTTCTAAGTGATCAACAAATATTCATAGCACTCATATCTGAGTAGGAATTATAATGTTTCCATTTAAAATTTAAGAAACCTGAGGCATGGAGGGTTAAGTAACCTGCCTAAAAGTGACCAGGTATTGTCAGAGAAGGGGCTAACCTCTGGCCGTCCAGGCCCAGAGATCATGTCCTTCGTCATTACTCTGAAAGGCCCTGCCAACTGAAGTTGAAAGATTTTCAAGTATTTCTCAGTCAACTAGATCTGAAATTCGTTAGCAGAATTTCAAAATCAAAGGACTACTTGAATGTGGGCAAATTTCATATGGATTTAATTAGTATTGGGTCATATCACTTAACACATAGAAAGTATACTTGTACAGTGTGGATTTTCCATTTAAGTGTCTATTTCTTTAAGTGAGGGTTTGGCTCTAGAGTATGCAGATGAACTTCCCAGGTGACTCTGATTCCATCTGATGGCCTCTCTAGCCTGCCCTGACCCTCTAAGTTCTGCCCTGGCCCTCACTAGATGCAGGATATCACTAATTGACTTTCTGTCTTGGTTTATGCCTGATTCCAGGCCACTTCCGCTCCTTACCACCTTTTCCCACCCTACTAGGCTCCCACTCACACCTAATTTTCTCATACTCAGCACAAGACTTTACCTCCTAACTCTCAAGAGAAATAGAAGTTAGATCTTGCAAGTTCCTGAATCCCCTTCACCTAGGCACACCTCGGTTCTTACTCCTCTCTCTCCAAAGCTTCCTTCCACTTCTGTTTCTGATCCCACCCTCCTGCCTGACGGGTCTTTTTTGACCACCATCTCCTTTTGCTCTCTTGCATCTTACATTTGTCAAGGTTTTCCTCATCTTGATGTAGTCCCCGTCGCATCTTGCAATGGCAGCAGGCTATGGCCCTTTCTCTTTTCCTTCAATAACAGACATCTCAGAAGTTTTCTCCTGGCGGTCTCCCCTCTCTCTCGTGAGAGCCCTGCACACACCCTGCAGTCTGTTTGGCTAGTTTCCACAACACTTCATGAAATTTTTCTCTTGGTGGTCATCGGTGCTGTTAATTGTTGGATCTGATGCCACCTTCTCAGGCTTCACACTTAACCTCTCAGCAAGACCCTGTGGAATATGGCCCCAGGCCAACTCTCTTGCCTCATTTCCAATCACATCCCCCTTTCTCACTGTTCCACAGGGAGCCAAGCCTGCCTCCTGTTCTGCAAACAGCTGAGCGGGCTGGTTCACACCTTTGATCCTGGAACTCTATTCTCCCAGATAACTTGCATGGCAGCTCTTCTTCATTCAG
>NW_022104341.1:45970018-45976951 GCF_000313985.2 Echinops telfairi
CCCCCCCACCCCCCTTGCTTTGGCATGCTGTGCCCACTGAGAAGTAAACAACCCCATGTCCCTTGAGAGATTCTAAGGGTGCCATTTGTTCCATGGCACTCCTTGTGACAAACGAGTAATTCTTCATCCATTGTCCTGTTTCTTTATTAAAAAAGAAAAGAAATCTGCTTTGTGCTAGCATTCCCCTGTAGCTAAAGCTCCATAGCAAAAGTCCATGATTCTTGGTCATCGCAATGGAGCTTTCATGCTGGCTGTGATGCTGGATGCTTAGAGGAATCCTCAGTCTAAAAAGCATCGTTTTAAGGAGGTCGAGGCTAAAAGAGGTCCAATGACTTTTCCATGGCCAATTTAGTGGAGAAACCACGTTTCAAAACCAGGTTTTCTTAAATCCCCAAATTCCAGGCCTGGAAGGGATATAATCCAGGTTTGAGGGTTGGAAGGCACTTTCTCTACTGTATGGAGGATGACTCTAAACGTTGACAGAGCAGAGTGGAAGGAGCTAGTATGAGAAAGTTAGGACTTCATGTGGGGTGATGGTACTGAGACTAGAAGCTGATAAATTAGAACCATATTTAACATGTAAAGTCTGAATAATGTTGTGATTGGTTAAAGACAGGCACTGAGGCCAGGGGAGATGTGCTGGTGCCTTGCTAGTACCTGATTGTTTGCTCGGGCACATGGGGGAATTATTCTCTGACTGTGGAATATTAACAAAGGAACAGGGAAGTGTTGGGCCAAGTTCACTGTGTGAATGCTGTGTGCTATGCACTTGGGGGTGTGCAAGTGGAACTCTGGTAGACAGTTGTACATGCAAGTCTGAAATGCTCAGATGTCTTTAATCATTTTTCTAAGGTTGTTTTTTTTTTTACTATGTAATCATTTGCTTCATTTTTTTTTAAGTTCCCAAAAGGTCTTCATTTAATGGTCCAATTAAATCACAACGGTGTATATAAATGAACCAGGACCTCTTACAGAAACTAGTTCCATATTATGCTATTAAATACTTAGATGAAGTTTCCAATTTGTTGCATTTTCCCATTGTCTGATGTTATTCTACATTCATTAATTTATTCAATTGCACATTTGTCTTTCTCAGAAAACATATAGCTGATTCTGCAACCTCCATTTCATGGTCTTAAACTTATGTGGGTGGTCAGATGAACGAACCCCACTAAATTATCTCCCACCATCTCCTTGAAAATGAGCCTCTGTGACTTAGTGAGTTACCAATTGGGCTGTCAACCACAGGTCAGTTGTTCAAACCCAACAGGCACTCCGAGGGAGATTAGACTCCTGTTGCAGGCCACCCTAGAGCTGCTGGTGCCCTGCCATGTGTCCACCAACCTTGGACCCATACAAGTCTGCCCCCCACTGGCCTGTGAGCTTTCTGCTTCTACATCACTGCACATGGGCTGTGTGTGTCTGGAAAGTGATTTATGGACCAGTATTGGATTTACACACTTCAGTTGGATGGAGCTGGGATGCTTTCTTGATAGGTAATAACTTCTTGGTATAAAGCTCTTAGGCATATATGGGTGCCACTGGATTTATTTTTCTAGTCAACTCAGTCTAACACAGATGCTCTCTCTAAATACCAGCCAACTGAAATGGCATCTCCTTTGCTCATTCCTTTTGCTCATTGTCTCATTGATGCCATTTTATATTGGCTTTGATTCACAGCCTCCAAACAAGTTCCATACTTTCATCAGGGGGATGGGGTCTGTTCGAGACCAGTTATTGTATTTGTTCACTCCCTGCCATCAGGTTTTTGCAGCGCATAGCAACCCTGTAGGATAGACCAGCATTGCCCCTGTATGTTTCTGGTTTCTGAGACGATATATCTTTTCAAGAGTAGAAAGTCTCATCTTTCTTCCAAAGAGTGGCTGGTGGGTTTGAACTGCTGGTCTTGTGTTTAACTGCCCAATGTATAACCCACGTTAAGTATGTACTATGACTTCCCCATTTTGCAGATGAAGAAACTGAGGCACAGAAAAGACACAAAACTTTCTGAAGGTTTTATAAGGTATGGGTGATACAGAAATTCAAACTCAGGCAATGTGATCAGGAAATTAGTAAGGAAGTCGGCAGATTTGGAGCTCTAATTGGAAAAGACATGAGATTGAAAATGGTCACGGACATTCCTTCCTTTAGGGGTCCCGCGTAGTACGAATGCTTGGCACTAACCAAAAGATAGGTGGTTCTAACCCAGATTTAGAGACCCCTCAGAGGATAGGACCTTGGGGGACAGGACCTCTGAGTCTGAAAGCTTAGCGCCCTGAAAGCCCAATGGGCCGTTCCCCTTTGCACTCAGGAGGCTGGTAGGAGCCAGCAGCGGTATCCTTGCCTCCTCTCTCTGGGTCTCAAAGACAGGGAGGAGGACAAAGGTGTGAGCAGCTTAGGGAAAACATAGAGGAAGAAATTGGGCAGGGGACGGGGGGGAGGGCAGGCAGAGGAGAACGTGAGCTTTCCTGAACAACTTTGAGCCACACTTTGAGTGACTTAGAGATTTCAAGTTGGAGAAGGGAAAGCAGAAGGCAGAGAGTGAGCGAGAGTGAAAGCAAACAAGAGATGAAAGAAAGTCCTTTAAGTCTGGACAATCCTTTTCTTGTTAGGGAATTTATTGATTAAACCAATAAATCAATTGGTTGATTAAAAGCTGGCCCTTTATTCCTGTCTTCCTGGCTTCTACTATCCCTTCAGCCAATTTCCGCTTCTTGGGGGTTGTGTAGCCGGGGCCAGTAGGCAAGCAGAGATGTGCTTCGAAGAGGGTGAGTCAATCCCTTTGTGTGTTTTGGGAGAGGAGAGGTTGCAGGGTTGGATGCTGAAGACATCAAGGAGACACAGACATAAACCCTAGGGTCTAGTGGCAAGATGCCTACACATATTGGTCCAGGGTGGTGCCTCAGGGCCATGCAAAGAGCCGCACCACCATGTGGTTCAGCATCAAAGGGCTCACCGTCAACTCATTACTGACTCACCAAGCAGGCCCTTTCCCACCAGTGGATCTACATAATGTGCTTCTGCTGCTCTCTCTCTGACGACCTTCCTTTGCCCTCTCCTCTCTCCCTCCTCTCATCGTGCCTTTCTCTTCCCCTCCCTCCATCGAGGCCTCCCAGGTCTCCAAGGACACAGTGGGTATTCCCACGATCATATAAAGCACATTCCTTTCTGATGCTCACACCGTGCACTTCTCTAAGAGCACACTTTGAATTCCATCCTTTGCACTCCCAGCAAGAAGTACAGGACACATGGTAGGTGCTTAATAAATGTTTGATGAAGACATAAATGAGTGAATACCTGTAAAACATGTAATAATGCTGCAGCTGTTGCTGCTGTCACCTCTCATGCATCTCTGTGGAGGGTTTTCTTTCATGCCTCCCCCACCCCCCCCACCCCCCTTGCTTTGGCATGCTGTGCCCACTGAGAAGTAAACAACCCCATGTCCCTTGAGAGATTCTAAGGGTGCCATTTGTTCCATGGCACTCCTTGTGACAAACGAGTAATTCTTCATCCATTGTCCTGTTTCTTTATTAAAAAAGAAAAGAAATCTGCTTTGTGCTAGCATTCCCCTGTAGCTAAAGCTCCATAGCAAAAGTCCATGATTCTTGGTCATCGCAATGGAGCTTTCATGCTGGCTGTGATGCTGGATGCTTAGAGGAATCCTCAGTCTAAAAAGCATCGTTTTAAGGAGGTCGAGGCTAAAAGAGGTCCAATGACTTTTCCATGGCCAATTTAGTGGAGAAACCACGTTTCAAAACCAGGTTTTCTTAAATCCCCAAATTCCAGGCCTGGAAGGGATATAATCCAGGTTTGAGGGTTGGAAGGCACTTTCTCTACTGTATGGAGGATGACTCTAAACGTTGACAGAGCAGAGTGGAAGGAGCTAGTATGAGAAAGTTAGGACTTCATGTGGGGTGATGGTACTGAGACTAGAAGCTGATAAATTAGAACCATATTTAACATGTAAAGTCTGAATAATGTTGTGATTGGTTAAAGACAGGCACTGAGGCCAGGGGAGATGTGCTGGTGCCTTGCTAGTACCTGATTGTTTGCTCGGGCACATGGGGGAATTATTCTCTGACTGTGGAATATTAACAAAGGAACAGGGAAGTGTTGGGCCAAGTTCACTGTGTGAATGCTGTGTGCTATGCACTTGGGGGTGTGCAAGTGGAACTCTGGTAGACAGTTGTACATGCAAGTCTGAAATGCTCAGATGTCTTTAATCATTTTTCTAAGGTTGTTTTTTTTTTTACTATGTAATCATTTGCTTCATTTTTTTTTAAGTTCCCAAAAGGTCTTCATTTAATGGTCCAATTAAATCACAACGGTGTATATAAATGAACCAGGACCTCTTACAGAAACTAGTTCCATATTATGCTATTAAATACTTAGATGAAGTTTCCAATTTGTTGCATTTTCCCATTGTCTGATGTTATTCTACATTCATTAATTTATTCAATTGCACATTTGTCTTTCTCAGAAAACATATAGCTGATTCTGCAACCTCCATTTCATGGTCTTAAACTTATGTGGGTGGTCAGATGAACGAACCCCACTAAATTATCTCCCACCATCTCCTTGAAAATGAGCCTCTGTGACTTAGTGAGTTACCAATTGGGCTGTCAACCACAGGTCAGTTGTTCAAACCCAACAGGCACTCCGAGGGAGATTAGACTCCTGTTTCTGGAGAGATTTGCAGCCGGACAGCCAGCAGAGGATCATGTTGAGTCAGAGTTGACTTAACGGTGGTGGGTGGGGTATTTTACTTTTGTTTCTCTGAGAATATAACACATAATAATTTTATAAATTAATTTAAACATCCTTTCATATATTTTGGGGTATTTGGTATGTCTCTTCTATGAACTGCCAAAATTTTTCCTTTGCCTATTTTTTATTGCACTTAGGTCTCTTTTACTCAGTTAAAAATGTTTTTTATTGTGATAGAATATGCTATAAATAGAAATGTTTCCCCAAAATGTATTCTTATAAAGCCTAACTCCATGTATGAGTTTATAATCTCATTTTTTAATATTTCTAAGAAAGTATAAGTGTAGAGTGTGTTTTAAGTCCATTTCTTTTGAGTTAAGCAAGCACAAAATGGAATGGAAGATCCACAACATATGATCCCCAAAGAATTTAGGCATAGAAGCTGAAAATAGACATAGGCCTTTCCAAAGAGAGAGAGAGAGAGAGAGAGCGATCTCTTTTTGAGGTTGTACCTGGAATTCTGACTCCTAGCCTCCTAGTTGTGAGAAAATAAATTTCTCTTTATTAAAGCTACCCACTTATTGTATTTCTCTTATAAGAACACTTGGTAACTAAGAAAATACATATAATAAATTGTTTGTCATTGTAGCAATTTTAAGTGTGCAAGTCAGTAACATTAATAACATTCATTGTTGATGCTGTTACTCCTTTCTGAAAAGTTTATGCCAGCCCTTTGAAATCCCCATCCTCTTCTCTCTCTCCCCATCTGGTACCCACCAGTGCCCGTTTGTCTTTATGCAAGTGCCGAATGTAGATATTTCATATAAGTGGGGCCACATAGTATTGGTCCTTTTGTGTCTTATTTCATTCAGCTCAATGTTTTTAAGGTTTATCCTTGTCATAATATGTATCAATTAATTTATGGCTTTCTTCCTCACAACAATTTATTTCAAAAGAATTGCCATTTCTCCTTTAATTAATCATTTGGCAATTCAAAATAGCCTTGTGTATAATCCTGGGCACAAATGAAAGTGCCATGATTTAATAAAGCTTAGCAGTCCCAGCTCACACACTCTCACCAAGGAGACTGCAAATGCTCTCAGATAAAAGGGGATACAGCATGGGAGCAAGTGATAAAAAGCATTATCTCATTGAACAAAGGAAAAACCACATCAAGCCAAAATGGGCCTCTACGGGCCTCTGCCCTTAATCTGGGAGCCCAGTACCACTTTGCTTTGTGCAGTGGCCCATTGCTAGGCATTTTGGCTGTCCAGTGTCTGAACACCCTTCGTATGTCTGTGAAACCCCCATCAAATGAAACGGGCTGGCTCCTTTGAGAGAGCTGACACTGTCATGGTTTCTCTCCTAGCCCCTGAGAGATACTGGCAATGAAAAATACCCCGCCCAGGTTCACAGCTTGCTTATGGTGACAAGGAGAAGCAGGAGACTACTTGTATTCCAGTCTGGTGAAGGTGGCCACAGCAGCACCCAATTCTCAGAGGCAATGGGAAATAGTGTAGGAGAAAAAACACTGTATCCTCTGTTCTTGGGTCAGTGGTACACATCTTGGAGTCTATGTCCAACTCTTGTGGTGTCTCCACTGGAGCAACACTCTCTCTTTCTCCTCCCCCTCTTCTCTCTCTCTCTCTACCCAGCAGGAGAGCAATCACAATGAACCCTATTAACAATCACATCATCCTATTTGTATCTTCTCTCACCTCTTGCCCAGAAGCATCATGAAAAATCATAATAACCAGAAGAGCGCTGTATAAAACAATTCACTTTACTGCAACATCTTTACTGATTCATCCCTATGAAACCTGGAATCAGACGTAGACTGAGCTCACTTTAACATGAACGTGAATTGAGCGCTTTCCCATTTTTCACTCCATGTCTTTGGATTGAATCGTGAGTTATCAGTTTGCTTTGCAATTTCAGTTGTGCTCTTGATCTCTTTCTTTTTTTTATTTTTTAAATCATCTTATTAGGGGCTCATACAACTCTTATCACAATCCATACACACATCAATTGTGTAAATCGCATTTGTACATTCATTGCCCTCATCGTTCTCAAAACATTTTCTCTCCACTTAAACCCCGGCATTAGGTCTTCATTCCCCGCCCCCCCTGCTACCGCTTCCCTCATGAGCCCTTGATAGTTTATAAATTGTTATTTTGTCATATCTTGCCCTGTCCGACGTCTCCCTTCACCCACTTTTCTATTGTC
>NW_022104341.1:45977933-45990267 GCF_000313985.2 Echinops telfairi
TATAAATGCCCTTTGCCTCCCAGCTCTTTCCTCTATTTCCCTTGATTCTTCTCCTGTCCCACTATCATGCTCAGTCCCCACCAGGATTTCAGCACTTCCTCTTTATTACATTCCCCTTGTTGATCTCTTTCTACAGTGTGGTCTTAGAGAGGTATGTGCATTCCATATTGTGGTAGTTATATAATCATTTGTCAATTTGAGAGGATTAAGAGTGAAGGGGTGGAGCCTGTCAATCAGGTCATAGCCAATGAGGCCTCTGTGTGGGCGTGGCCTTCTCCTGAGGATTCTGGAAGCTCCTGTATTCCTCCTTAGAGCTAGGAGACACACTCTCTCGGCTCACTCCCTTGGAGACTCTCTACTGACAAGGCTCACTCCTTGAGAGACGCTCAACTGACAAGACACATGGCACTACACTTATATAACCCTTGTCCTGGGAGTTGGAGAAGCCATATGGAGACCCCTGCCAGCACTGAGATGCTTCTACTGCCACTAGATCCACAAGACTTTGCACCCATTGGCCCGTGATCTTCCTGCATTCAGCATCGTTTCATGTGTTTTGTGAGTCTGAAGAGGACTTTACAGATTGGTATCAGACATGTGGACTATATCGGACTTAAGGGCTTGATCTCGACTGGGATGAGATGTTTTCTCAATATTCAATTGTTATTGTATATAAAGCTTTTTCCTATACACATATGAGTGTCTATGAATTTGCTTGTCTAGTCTACTCAGACTAATACACATATCTACCCCTCCAAGCACCTGTGATGATTTACCAACCCTGAAGAACGAATCACGCTGCTGAGTTGAATTTCGGCAGAGTAGAACTGCCCTATAAGACATTGAAAGCTTTAACTCTTTATGGAGGTAGACTGCTTCAGCTTACCCCCTGAGTTATCAAAGAGCAAAATGCACTACATGTGCCTCCATACTCCAGGGAGTCTCATTTCTTTTACTGTAGGAGGTTCCTCAAAATATGCTAAAATTAGATTATCTGCTGAAACTCGAGTTCATATTATCTTAAGAAACTTCAAGGGCTATTCTAGTTATTTTAGCTCTCTCATATCTCTAATGTACATTGCAAATCTGCCACATATCTAGCAGGTAAGGACGTAATGTAGTCTATTAATTATAAGTGTGGCTTCTGCTATCAGAGTAAACCGGTTTCCCTTAAGACAATTCTGGCTCATAGAGACCCAATAGGACAGAGTAGAACTGCCCCCTATGGTGTTCCAAGGCTATAAACTCCATGGAAGCAGATGTGTTGGCACAACTGATCCTTTGATGAGTAGGTTAGCCTAAAGCATTGCACTGCCAGGAGTCTGAGCTATCAGACTACTGGGGATCAAATTCTAGCTCCGACTTTTAAAAATTTGGGTCTATTAAATTAATTATGTCTTGATTTTATCATCTACAAAAAATAGCCTAATAAGTTAAATTTGTGTTAATTTGGCTGGGCTGGGATTCCCTGTGGGTTAGAATGAACAATAAGCAATCCCTCATGACTTCACCTAATACAGTGTGACCACTGCCAATCAGTTGTAGCCCTCCGTAATGGGTTAGAATCAGCGTGGAATGCAACAGCTTTACTGACTTTTCTAAGGTCATGCCCTGATGTAATTACTTTACTTGGGTGTGGCTTTCTTCCCATGGAAATAGACACAGTGGGAAGACTTGTTTTCTGGTTTGGATCCTAAATCTAGCTCATTGACGTCTCATTCTTTGAAGTTGAGCCAAGGACTTGTTAAATCGATTTCTCATTCTGGGAGTCTCCAGTGGCCTGTCATTTGACTTGCTGACCTTGGATTCATTTGCCTCTGGAGCTACCAGCCTGTAATCCATGCATCTTGAGTTCATCTACTTTTGTAATCAAGAGAAGCCTTCAACCTACATCTGACCCATGAACTTGAAACCCACCCAGACTTGTACTTCCTTATTTCTGTAACTGTGTGAACCTTTTCTTAATATAAATTTCTTATTCTATATGTATGCATAAGTTTTGTTGGTTTTTCTCCTCTACAAGAACCCAGTCTAAGACATCAACCTACCTCAGTGCTGTTGTTAAAAATAAAGTAACTTTGACATATAGAGACTCAGAACAGAGGACTGTTCTTAATAAGAACTCAGTAAATCTAAAATATATCATCTACTTTTCCTTTTAGCTATGCTATGTACTTACAACTTGAAACTCTTAAAACTACAACCATTAAAACTCAAAAGGAACCAAAATATTAACACTGAACCTTTATCTTAGTATATGTAACATAAATTTAAGGCAATTAATCTAATAATTAATTTTAGTGTGTATTATATTATCCATTTACATGTATGGCATTAAAATATTATTTCATGATTAATATTTTTTTTCAATTTAAGTACTACTTGGCTGTGAACACATTTATGACTTAAGATCCTATCACAGCACTCAGAAGGGCACTAGGTATCAAATGGCCACATTTTCTGCCTCAGAAGGAAACCTATTTGTAGCGTATCAAAATATTTAGGGGTTTCATGCTTAATAAGCCTATATTTTGGGTAGGAGTAAGACTCATGGGAGGGGCAGAGTCTGTTCTTCCCTGACTTAAGATTCCATCATGTAGAACCCACATTTTTTTCTACAAGGCAGTAGTATATAGACAGTAAAAAGATTGCTATTCCAAATAATTCTTAAAACTCAAAAACTCACAACTATCCAGTCAATTCTGACTCAGAGTGACCCTACAGAGTAGAAACTCTGATGGGTTTCTGAGCCTCTAACTCTTTATGGGAGTTCAAAACTTCATCTCTCTCCCATGGAAGGACTGGTAGTTACAGTTAGCAGCCCAATACATAACCCACAACACTACCAGGGCTTATTAGAAAGTATACGTTTTGTCATAAGGGAATAAATTAGTTCACATAACTGAATGTCTCAGGTAGCTAACACATTCATCTTAAGACTTTATTATTTCTTTTCATTCAGGTCTCAGGTCCAATGCGCCTGCGCTAGGAAGGCCTTTTCTAACTGTTCTAACTGAAGACCCCCTACATTTTCCACTCTGTCTTCATTTCCTCCGTAGTTTACAGCAGAAATTATGTCACCCATTTATTTTTTATTGTCTCTCTCCCTCACACTGGAATTCCATGCAGGTATAAACTGGTTTACTTAGTATTGCATTGCTGTGCACGAGAGTCATGCCCGGCACACAATAGTCTCTTAGTAAAGGTACATTTGTTTGATTGATTGAATGAATAAATAAAGACTTGCTAGGGACAGATACTCATTCTGAGTGTACAATAAGAACAGATGAAGCATTTTATGTGTTGGAAAGATTGACACACTAGACAGCTGCTCTTACCATCTCCAGTGTTGGTGGTGCTGCCATCCAGCCAGTGCCAGTCACAGTGGCCTGGGTACAACAGATGATGCCACCACCCAGGCCTGCTCAGCCCTCCCAATGGTCGTGTTGGAACCCACTGTCTCAGCTACTGTGTCAATGCATCTGCTTAAGGGTCTTCTTTTTCCCTACTATCTCCATTAAATTAAATAAATTTAATTCTAGATATAAATTAAGAATACCAGCAAATGTCATTTGGGACCAAAAATAAGTATTGAATTTGTGGGAATGGGAGATTAGGGAAAGAAGAGAACGCAGAAAAGGAAAACGTAAAAACAGAAAATTTTAAATGTGTGGAAACAAATGCTTAGGAAAAATAACCGCAGAGAACCACACGGATATCATCTCAATGAGAGGGAGGGGCTTCGAGAAGCAGTGAAGCTGAAAACAATTTCTGGCATGAGCTTGGGTTACGAAGTTTAATATAGGCCCTTACAATATTATTTTTAGAGCTACTGTACCATCTTATTACCTAAGGTTTTCCTGAAAGTTTTACAGAGACACACACACACGTAGTGATCCAGGTAGTTGATTGTATCTCAAAAACTCTACTTAGCCTTTCTGAGGTTTGGTTAGTCACTTAAAAGCACCAAGCAAGCTGTTATGCTGGGAGAGGGAGGGTTGTTTGCTGGTGAAGAAAGAGGGGACTTTCTGTCTCTTGATATAATAACGGTGGGCTCTCCATCTCAGCAAAAAGAAAGAGAACCTTCCTGAATGCAGGTCTCAATTCTAGGATCCTCAGTGGTTTGAAAAGAAGAGGTCACATAATTAGTTCTGAGCTAATGGAAGGGGAACGGTGTCCTGAATCACATCAAATAGTTGATCATTTAAAAATTACACATAAAAATGGGCTTTGGGATGCACTGTGTGACTTTTTGGCAGAGGATTCACATCTTATTTGCTTTGCTTAAGCTAATAGCAGAATTAGTTTGTATTCCTTCTGCGTTTGACAGATGTCTGGAAGCAGGTAGGTTGAATGAAAGAGAGTGGAAAAGGGAAGAAAATATACAGGATGAATGAAGCAACCCAGAATCATTTTTGGCTAGCCAGAGCTTCCAGGTCAAGGTAAAGAGCACAGTTGAGGCGCATGGTGCAAAAAACCACATGCACAATTAACGAACGATTAAAAAAGTACATTGCCTGATAAGGGCAGCATTCAATAAATACTTGTTGGATGAATGAGGGTTTTTCTGTATAATTGACTTTTCCGTGTTGTCATGCTTTATTTCCGTGACCTACCTACAAAAGATTTACTCAGAAACAAAACAACCTCCTACTGCCTTGGAGTCGATGTCGCTGCATAGTGACCCTATAGAGCAAGGTAGTGCTGTCCCCGTGAGCTCCTGACATGCCAGCTTTCTCTGAGAGTAGAAAGCCCTGCCATTCTCCTGCAGAGCAGCCAGCGTCAGTTTTCATTTAAATCAGAAAATGCTGGTTGATGTCTTTCACTGCTAGAACCAAACCAACACGAGGCAGAAAACAAGGGCTGCTAATTTTGTTTGGCTCTAATTTAACAAAAAATTGCCACAGTGGTTGAACAGGATACAGTTTTATTTTCCGTCTACACTGAAGTCTGGAGTTAGATGGCACGGGGCCTCAATGGCACCAGCAAGAACCCACGCAGCCGACCTTCCTGTGCTGAGGTGCCTAACGTCTGACTTTCCTTCTGATGCTCGCAGGTTGGCTTTTTCTCTTTGGGACGTCAGGTTCAAGTTCAGAAAGAAATGGGAATGACGAAGGGCAAAACAAAGAGTCCCTTTTTGATCAAGAAAACAATAATTTCCAAAAACTTTAATTGAGTAGATTTTTACTTTCATCTCTTTTTCAGAACAGGAGCAAATGGCCACCCTTTGCAGCAAAGGAAGTGGGATAGCTGAGTATTTTTTCCTGAGCACATTGCTATTCCAAAGAGTTCAAGGTTGTCCTAGTAGGAAATATGGGAAGGAACTCCATCAGTCAAAATACTGGTTGAGCAGCTACTTGTTTTTACCACAATATGATGATAGCATGTGGGATTCATTTCTATATCATTCATTTTTTCCAGATTCATTAAAATATTTTGATATTCTAAATGGTTTACTATAAAGGGATCCCAAACTTCTAATATACAAGTATAAAGCAAATAAATAACCAGATTCCGACAAATTGTTGTTCGAGTATTGATGGTGCACAGATTAATTGTTGAACTCGAAGGCTTTGTCTACTTTTCTCTCAAACTGAACTATGCGCAAAGGAAAGCAAGGGTTGCAGCACTGCGCTTCACTCTTTTGTCTTAACCATCTTGCTCATCACGTGGGGTAAGTGCTCAAAATACCTGTTTATAGATGCATGAATGAGAGCCAACAGACGTAGGTGCTATCAAGAATGTCTGTGATGAGATACAGAGCGACTCCAATGGAAAGTCATTGATCTTTAGAGACTGGTTTACAGCCCTTCCAGGAAGCTGTAGCTCTGCATGGTCTTAGTGGTACAATTACTAGTATGCGCTTGAGTTCCAATGCCCCAGGCTCTCCTGCACATGTAAGCAGAGCATCATACGCTGGGTGAAGGAGAACTGGACCCCATCATGTGCATTCAACACTTTCAGATCAGATGAATGGCACTCCACTTAGACAGGGGTGGCACTAGAATGTGGGCCTAACCCAGTGTGACGCTGTCATTACAGACTTAACAACCCATACATGCAACCGAATGATCTAAGCTGCAGGTATTGCCACATCCACCATGCTGCTAGAAAGCCACTCAAATCCTCAATGGAGACTATTATTGCAAAGGATACATGAGGTCTTCTCTTGTTCACTGTGAATTCTTACAATGGTTGCCATAAAAATTCTCTAGATCTAATGTCTGGTACTTATCTCGTATCATTAAGGCTGTCTTTAAAACTCAAAATTTTTAATCCCAGCAGAAGACATCAAATATTGTGTAGTCATTAGCAAGATCATCATAGGCAAGCACATATCCACCCTAAGACTAGAAGTGACCTTAACTGAACTTATTCTCAAAGCAACCCTGGTGGCATAGTGATTATGTCCTGGGCTGCTAACCACAAGGTCAGCAGTTTGGAACTACCAGCTGCTGCAGGGGAGAAAGACAATGTTCTCTACTCCCGTAAAGATTTACACTCTTAAAAACCCACAGGGGTAGTTCTACCTTGCTCTAGAGGGTTGGGTAGGAGTTGGCAATGACTCAATGGAAGTGAGTACATTTAAAAAAAAAATAGAATGCTTTGTTTTATTGTCCTCTTCTGCTGTGTTGAATATTTTGCTTAAATAATATTTCCAGTCTCCCAGAATGATCTCAAAACCCCAATTTGGCTTCCATTTGCTGTTGTTGGCACAGCAGTACTGTACTGTCCCACGTACCTCTAGTCCATCTGCGACAGCCTGTGCAACCCCAGCCCCGACCCCCACTGCCGTCCCTCCGCAGTCTCCCAAGCAGTTGCTATCACCCATTGCTTACAGGATCTTGAGCACATACCTTGACCTCTCATTTGTTATGTAGCTCAAAAGTGGCTACAGAACAAGTTCGGTGTGCCTCAAGCGACTATCGAGATGATCAAATAAGGTAACATTTTATCTATCTATCTATCTATCTATCTATCTATCTATCTATCTATCTATCTACCTATCTATATAATTGCAGTGTAAGAATTCACTAGTTTCAAGGTGTTTTTAGATCCTTTGTCCATCTTGACTAATGTGTATAATGACCCATGGTTTGTCCCAACTTGTCATAGAGAAGGGCGGGCAGCACTGCACCTCTTTTTGAAGGATTAGGAAACAGACCCTGCCAAGAGCTCACATACTTTGTATGTGGCAAAATTGGGAGCTTAGACTGGAAAAGATGTACAGTATGCAATAAGATTTACTTAGTTGTCTCTGAATGCACTCCCCCCGCCTCCCCAAGTGACTAAAGCAGATAAGAAATTGGTTTTACATTAATCTGGTTATACTGAGAAATGTGTGGATTCAACAGTTTATAGAAAGCTTAAACAATAGGGTCTCCTTTCACCTACAGGAAAAAAAATTAAAAGTCTCATGAAGGGTTTTCAGGACTATGAGACCCACAGATACAGAATGAATGCTGTTGAAACACCATAAAATTAAGTTAGGAATTGTTAAACAGCAAGGATTTTAAAACTCTAAAATGGGTTAATAAGGTGACTTTCTCCAGGGGGTTTTAAAAATAAGACAGATTTCTCATCTGTGAAAAAAATAGTTCAAGTGTACTAACTCAGAATAGACCATGTGGTCTGCTTTTAAGCGTGCCTTTGAGCCTCATAATCTCTAAGCTCTTAGAATTCATTATCACTTCTGCTTATTTACTTCAAAATAACAACTGACACTTTACAATTTACAAAGTGCTTTCACACATAGCCGCTCATTTAATTCTCACAACAACCTTCTAATATATTATGCACATTTTACAGATGAAATAACAAAACTGAAATTCAAGCCAAAGTCTTCCAGACGTAAACCCGATACTCTTTTCAGGATATCTTGTCTACCCCCACCCGTCTGTATGGCTGTGTTCTGATCCAGGATCTGGTAAACTCACTCACCAGCCTCCTGCTTCTTCTTCAGGCCTCAGTCTGTTACTGGAACACTTTTCTCCCACTTCCTGACTGTCAGAGACCTGGAGGTCAGACTACATTCTTCCCTCCTCTTCTCTCTAACATCTATCGATCCTTGAGTCCTGTCATGTTAGCTTCTCAATACTGTGATATCTCACAGACATCGTCCTTCCAACCCACACTACTTTTTCAGTTTAAAGGCTTCACCATTTTTTAGTCTTAATTAGGAAGATATTTTTCTGTGTAGATATTTTTCCTTTTGGTGTTTCTCCCTTAACCCTACCCTGTGACCAGAGTGAAGAGCTTTAAGCAGAAGAGTACACTGGTAAGGTTCTTGGGGACATCCGGTCTGAGAGTCCTTCCACAGCACCTGTCTCAAGCGGCAGCCTCCCCTAGATCTCGGCCATTTTCATGGTCTCTTCTACTGTTGCAATAGTTTGAACCACTGGCATGGATTGTTATGGATTGATTTGTCAACGCCCCCACCCCCCAAATTATGTTGTAATTCCTAACTCCAAACCTGTGGAGGTGCCCATCATCTGGGAGCAGAATTTTCCTATTATGTTGGGGAAAGGAGGCCATGTCAATGGAGGGTGTGCTTTCCCTCAGTAACTTTTAAGATATAAAAGGAGCAGATTAGCACAAAAGTAAACAAATATGAAAGGAGAAAAGATCAATGCCACGTGGAGCTCTCCAAGGAATGCCAAGAGGAATGTTTGAGAGGCGGAGTCCTGGTGCCATGGTGGTATGAGTTAGGCTGCGACCCAAAAGGTCAGGTGGTCGAAACCACCAGCTTCTCCCTGGGGGAAGACCGGCTTTCTACTCTCCTAAAGAGTTACACTCTCAGAAACCTGCATGGGTAGCTCTACCCTGTTCTTTGGGCTGCTATGAGTCAGAAAAGACTTGATGGTAGTGAGTTTGGAGTTTTCATGCAGATGATCAACTCTATAACATAATCTTCTCTTACCTTTGGTGAAGCGGCAGGACACCCTTATGCTTAAAACCTAGTTTAGGAGTAATCTAGTAGGATTTAGAATTGCTGCTCTGCCCTTACCAGTTTTGGGACTTTGGTCAAGTTAATCAACTGTCCTAAACTCCTGTTTGCCCATATGTCCTATCTGTCGGATGAATGGTGAAATCCACCTGGTGGAAAGGTTCTGATGACTAAGTGCTACAAAGTATCTGAAGGAATGACTACAGGGCTCAGCATGAGGGATGTGCTGAATAAATGTCTTAGAAGAGAGTGGTGGGTTGGGAGGAGAGATTGTAAAGATAGTCATATTTTGCTTCACTTGACTCATCCCTTAGGGGGTCTTTCAATTTTAAAGACAGGCTGGTTTGAATCAAAGTTCGGACATAAAGTATCATTCGCTGGGCTCTGAAAAATTCGTGAGTCAATCCAGAGAATTAAGATTTTATCTTAGCCGGCATATTTTCCCTGACATGAAAATGAAGCTTTTAAAAACAATAATATTTTTCTTCCACAATATAACACTGAGATCATCAGCCGCTCCAGTTCTATTTAGAATGTACTTTTTCCCCTATGATCACTATATTTTATTTAACTTTTAAAAAATTTCAGTGAGTATTTTTGTAGCAGATAAGTTTCCCAATGAGTTAAACACAAAGGATTATACCTCAAAAGACATGCCTGGCATTGGCTAGATCTTCACGATGTGTTAATTCTCTTCCCTTTCCTTCTCTCCATTCCCTGTTTATAATATTGTCTTTATGCTCTCTTATAGTTGATTGTTTTAAGAAGCACATTCTTCCCTGGTGCTAGTATTTATTTATTTATATTAATCAGTTTATATTGTGAACTGTTACAGATAGCATAACAATCCGTAATTCAGTTAAATCAAGCGTAATTGTACAATTGCTGGCACCATCAGTTTCAAAACATGTTCCTTCTTCTTGAATTCTTTGATATCTGCTCCCTTTTATCCCTTCCTGCCCTCACCCTAACCCCCTGGGACCCTTATGATTATATTATATAGTATATTTATTATATTATGTTATTTATGTATTTATTTTTGCCATATCTTAGAGCATCCAATTTATCCATTCACCTGTAATTCTGTTATTTGTTCCCCTTGAGTGTGGTTATACAGTCATCAGCTATCAGCTCTGCCCCCCTCTTTCTGTACATTCTTGGAACAATTACTCCTATTACTGTTTCTAAAGGTTTATCTTGGCTTTCAGGCATCATGCAATCTTAATTATACAAATGAACATATGTTGGTCTAACAACTTTAATGAGGTGAAATAAAGATCATAATAGTAAGGGGAGGAAATATTAAAGAACCAGAGGATAGTGATGTGTTCCATCAGTGCTATACCAAACCCTAGATATGCCATCCCTTCCATGTGGTCCTTGTGTGAGGGACTGTCCAATTATCTTACAGGTGGGTTTGGGGTTTCCACTTTGTCCACACTCATTCATGTCAATTTGATTGCCTGTTTTTGAGCTTCTGATACCTATTCCCGTTGACATCTCATGATTGCACAGGCTGGTGTGCTTCTTCCATGTGGGTTTGTTGCTTCTCTGCTAGATGGCCACTTGTTTCACTTCAAGCCTCTAAGACTCCAGATGCTATATCTTTTAATAGCCGGGCACCATCAGTTTTCTTCACCACATTTGCTTATGCACCCATTTTGCCTTCAGTGATCGTGTCAGGAAAGTGAGTATCATACAATGCCACATTACTAGAAGAAACCATTCTTCTACTGAGGAAAGATATAAGTAGAGACCCAGAGTCCATCTGCTTCCTTGTTGTATTTACACTTACATATATATATTTATACACTTATATTTATATATTTGTTTGTTTACATATATATATTGATGTTTATACCTAAGAAGGCAATTTTTACTTACTTATTTGCTCTTTTTCTTTTTCCTTTCCTCCTGCCCCACTATCATCCATTGTTCACCTCTCAGTACTTTCTCTCAGATACATTTCAATTGATCTAACATGACCAGGAATGCTACGCCTTCCTTATGGATCCATTTATAAATTGGCTGGCACTCTGGAGAGTGTCTTCAATGTCAAGTTAGAAGTTTGTGTTAAAAACTCACTGCCATTGAGTCAATGCTGACTCATATCCATCCACTGTGGGTTTCTAAGACTATAACTGTTTATGGGAGTAGAAAATCCTGGTCCTTCTCCTGCAGTACTGGTGGTTTTGAACCGGCAACCATGTGGATTGCAAACCAATGCATAACCACTACACTGCCAATCCTCCTTAGACTTTTTTTAGGGTATCAATTTTAGTGGGTTCTTCCAATCTCAGACTAATAAGTATGGTCTTATTATTTATTATTTGAATTGTGTCATACATTGTTTGCCCATTCTAATGGGAAATTTCTTTGTGGCCTATTGGAGTAGCTGGGTACCATCTAGTTCTTCTGGTCTCAGGCTAGAGGAAGCTGTAGTTATGTGTGCTTTCTTGAGTCTTTGCTTTTCTTCATTTTCCTTTTTCTCCAGGTGAGAAGAGACTAAAAGCTGTTTTTTAGATGACCTCTTGCAAGATTTTAAGACTCCAGATGCTACTCATCAGTCTAGAGCAGCATGTTTATCGACTGCAGTTTGATAATTGATCTACAGGTTTCCCCAGACCCTAAGCTTTAACATCTAGTGTTTTAGTCCTAATGTGTAAGAAGTTGGATAGCTGTGCCCCCATATGTGCTATTACACATATATGTATGCATGTGTATATGTATGTACGTATGCATGCAGCATTTACAAGTTTATATGGAGAAATATTCAGAACCATACTAAGCTTCAAAGAGTTTTTGGGGAAATGGGATGAAAAGATAATAGATTTTTTCCCAGGAACTTTTTAAAGTGTCTCATGTATGTATGTGATGCACTCCCATGACTTCCCTCACCTGTGTATCCCCGTATTTACCCACAAATTATTATTTGTTTTACTGCTCTTGCAAGAACATTTATGCCATTGCATGTACCCCAGTTGTCTTTTATTCCTGTGTAACTGTCAGTGTCTTTCTTTGCCTTCATCACAGTGGGCTGACTTTCCCAATACTGTGTATTACCTCTCCCTTCACCATAATGAACACTTTTTAAAAGTATTAGTGTGCTAGTCACTTATACACATTGCATTTTGTGATCTTAGTTGAAATCTCCTCAAAGAAGTAATATTCTTCCCACTATCTTCCTACTTGTATTTGTCCTTTGATCTTCCCCCTTCTTACCTTCTGAATCTTGTTTTTAGGTAAATTTTACCCATTTGGTCTCAGGTGGCTGATTATTCTGAGGAGTAAATCCATCATGGGTATTATTGCTCATTTTATAGACCTGTCTATTGTTTGGCTAAAAAGTAATCCCTGGGGATGGGTGCCATGACAAATAAACAGCCT
>NW_022104341.1:45991958-45995726 GCF_000313985.2 Echinops telfairi
TCTGCCCCCCAGTGTCTTCCTTTGCTTTGGTCATGTTATGTTGACTTCCCCCTTTTTGATATTGCTCTTCCCTTCACGCAAGTTACTACATGTCCATTCTATAGTTAGTGAATTCCACCCTTCCATCCCCCATTTCTGGTAACCATCAAAGAAGGTTTCTTTCTGTGTGTAAACCAACTCTTGACTTTATAATAGCAGTCCGATATACAATATTTTCCCTTTTATTATGGACTGATTTTACTCAGCATAAGCTTTTTCCAGTTTTATACATGCTGTAAGATGTCCCTTGGATTCATCATTATTTTCAATTGTGTTTAGGTATCTGTTTGGAACCCTTGATGCCTTATCTCCTATCTACAATGAAAAATAGGTTAAGTCCCTAATGTCATCTCCTTTAGCCCCATGGAAAAACAGCTTAATTACTCAGTCATGCAATATTTAACTAATTGATTAGCTAGAGTTATTGAATGTCTATTACATGTTAACAACTCTTCTATGCTTCTATTTTGTGTTAGGAAGAGTAATCAATACTGGGCAGAAAGTGACATTCAGTAACTGAGTACTGGGAAATGTGGAATGGGCTCAAGAGTCAGGTAAACCTCTGGGCACAGCTTTGTCCTTAAATGTGGCAAGTGCTTGGCAAAGCTGTGCCGAGATGCTATGAGAGGGGTACCTAACTTCTCATGTGACTGGAGAAGGGGTGTTAGAAATGATTTATGCCCACTTCATGATTTTTTCCCTCTAGTGGCATGGATGAACTGATCATTCACTGATAAATGTCATGAGCCAAAGGAAAAGTCTGTTTTCATTGGTTTCTCTCATGGGAGAGCTTTTATGCGGCAGGGCAGGTGCAAGGTCATTTTAGTGTTTACCTTTAGCGAGTCAGCCTGGTCTCTCTGCTCCACTTCCCTGATATTCCCTGCAAACTCTCTCCTGCCACTTCCCCCATGGACACTCAATACCTAGAAGAATTAATTGTGACTGACAGGGAGATAATTTAATTAAGGGATGTCTACAATAATCCATGCTAAGGAAACAAAGTGCATGGATAGGTATCAGTGGAGTGGAGAAATTGAGCTTAAGAAGCAATCAGAAGGTGGGAGGGAGCTGAGGCCAAGTTTCCGTTGGAATGGCCTGGAGATGGTGAATAGTATTAAGAGCAAGAGAGTCAGAGGAAAAGGCTCTACTGGGAGTGTCAGCCTTATTTTTCAAAAGTATATAAGCTGTATTTCTTTATAGGAATGAATCTTCGATTCTAATTATAAACAGCAATTGCCTTCAGCCCAATGTTTTAGCGGTTTCTTCCTGTTCCAAACAAAGCGAATCCTGTCAAACATGTCCCAACACTACCCAAACATACTCGGTACCGAGGAATCTCTTGAAACAGCGATAAGAAAGACAATGCGCTTCTCATCTGTGCACGGCTCCCAGTGAAGCTCTGTCCTTTGTTAGCTAATGATTGCCAACAATTCGTCAGACACTATTTATATCTCTCCAGACACATGTTCTTAAATGACAGTGATTAAAAACTGTGGTGGCTGCTCACCAGCATTTGGCATGCTAACCCTTGACCAATTAGTGGCACTCAGATCTTGAAATGTTCTCTTGACAATTCAAAGGTTGGTTACTTAAAAATATGAGCCTTGGGATATTGTCATACAGAGCAAAGCTCATATCCAGGAAAGGGCTCAAGTTTGGGATAATTATTAAAATGCCTAAGCAGCCCCCCGCCCCCCCCAAAAACAACCTTTAAAATTATAAACTTCACTAAGTGCTCTGTGTGGTTTCATGAATGATGCCAATAAATAAGTACTGGGTAGCTCTTGCTATCCATGGGAGTGAAATTTCATAAATAGTTTTTAAACTATTTATGTTTTGAACTGAAGTATCAGTATAAGCTTGTAAATGCCCACAGAGTTTGTATGGAAATGAACGGTTCTAAAATGTTTAAAACCTCTTTATTTTTCTTCCATGAAATAGCCAAACATGTGTTTATACATTTTCTTGTTCTTGAAGCACATCGATTTAATCCCCTTAAGTGCAAAATTAAATTGTAGTCCATTTCCCAATTGAATTTTGTGGATCTCCTTTTGACAAATAGTTATTAAGGGTCTGCTGTGTCAAATATGCCCCAGCACTGCTCCAGTTCCATGCAGAACAGCATGAAGTGGACACTTGGTTTGATTTTGCCCTGTGAGGATAGTGACTTAGAAGATTTTCGTATTACGATGTACTCTAAAATCACCAAGCAGGGAGTTGAGCTAGACATACCATTGGGACATATCCCTGGGAAAGGGCATCATGCCAGGCAAAGTAGCGGGCCAACAAGCAAAAGAAAGGACCTAAATGAGACGGGGCAGGCCCGAGCACAGCAATGAGGGCGAGGGTATCAGAGGACTAGGCTGTGTTGAGTTCCAGCATTTAGTTGGGTTTTCAGTAGCGGTGAGTTGGAACAGACTCCACAGCATCCACAATCAACAGCAACAGGTAGCTGGGGAAATGTCAGTTAGACTGTTAGTGAAGACTTCTCTGTGTGGATATATATACTGGATATATACAGTCCTGGCCTGAACGATGCTCCAGAACCACCTTAGAGGAAGCATCTTGGAGCAGCTTTGACTATAGAAGCTCCAGAAGGTCATCTTACTTGGAATGGGAAAATATGTGATTGCCAGGTCAATGGTCTTCCCCAAAAGGAGCCCTGATGGTATTATTGGATTAGTGTTTGACTGCTAACCACAATGATAGTGGTTCAAACCCATCAACCACTCGGCAGGACAAAGAGGAAGCTCCTGCAAAGTATCGCAAAGCCTTGGAAATGGTGTATATGGTTGTGATCAATCAGAGTGGATTCCATGGCACTGGGTTGCTTTCCCACACCAAGAAGGGTGGGCTCAGCAGGAAGGCCAAGAGAGCTAAAAGCACCAGTCAGCTGATGGCATTCACTTCTAGATTCTGGGTTAGCTGGAGCTCAAAGAGATTTAAAAGCAAGATAGGCTATGAGCATCTCTTTTGTATAACTGATGGTGGTGGGAACTATTGTGACAAAGCAGCCTTTGCCACTAGAATCTCAAAATCCTGGAGGTATAGGGAGGAGAACTTACTTAGTTAAAACTCTTCCAACTGACAGTGACAGAAATGCAATTTGAACTAAAATTACAGAAAGGGGAATAATGTCTCATGTTATCAGAAAGTCTGGGAGTGATTGCTTTCAGGAACAGTTGGATCAAGGTCCTCAAACTATATAATCTCCTCTCTCTCTCTCTCTCTCTCTCTCTCTCTCTCTTTCTTTCTCCCTGCCTCCACCTACCAGACTCTTGTCTCTTTCACTTGTACTGGCTTCATGATCAGAGACGTTCTCCCTGTCAGGTGTAAATTAGCACCCCAAGCTTATAGTTTAGCACCCAGGAAACCCAGTGGAAAGACAACCTTTCCTCCCCTAATAATTCAGCTGGAGTCAGAAACCAGCCCTTGAACCAATTGTTATGACCAGTGAAACCTAGGCTATTATTTGAGTTATCATGTATTGGTTTCCTAAAAGAAAATTATATCATGTCATTTATGTCATGTATTGGTTTCCTAAAAGAAAAGTATGCTGTTATGATGAAAAAAGATAGTAACAATGATGTTTCTTGACTATTTGCTTTTTGGAAGGCATATTGTTAAGCGTTTTATGTGCATTAGTTCATTTCATTTTCACAAAACCCAGTGTAAAAAGGACAATTATTTTCCCCACTTTCCTGAAGCGCTGAGAGATTAAGTCCTTCC
>NW_022104341.1:45995826-46008325 GCF_000313985.2 Echinops telfairi
CCTGGAGGTATAGGGAGGAGAACTTACTTAGTTAAAACTCTTCCAACTGACAGTGACAGAAATGCAATTTGAACTAAAATTACAGAAAGGGGAATAATGTCTCATGTTATCAGAAAGTCTGGGAGTGATTGCTTTCAGGAACAGTTGGATCAAGGTCCTCAAACTATATAATCTCCTCTCTCTCTCTCTCTCTCTCTCTCTCTCTCTCTTTCTTTCTCCCTGCCTCCACCTACCAGACTCTTGTCTCTTTCACTTGTACTGGCTTCATGATCAGAGACGTTCTCCCTGTCAGGTGTAAATTAGCACCCCAAGCTTATAGTTTAGCACCCAGGAAACCCAGTGGAAAGACAACCTTTCCTCCCCTAATAATTCAGCTGGAGTCAGAAACCAGCCCTTGAACCAATTGTTATGACCAGTGAAACCTAGGCTATTATTTGAGTTATCATGTATTGGTTTCCTAAAAGAAAATTATATCATGTCATTTATGTCATGTATTGGTTTCCTAAAAGAAAAGTATGCTGTTATGATGAAAAAAGATAGTAACAATGATGTTTCTTGACTATTTGCTTTTTGGAAGGCATATTGTTAAGCGTTTTATGTGCATTAGTTCATTTCATTTTCACAAAACCCAGTGTAAAAAGGACAATTATTTTCCCCACTTTCCTGAAGCGCTGAGAGATTAAGTCCTTCCATAGGATTATATGGATGTGAATGGCAGGGAAGAACCTGGAATGAAAGCTGGACATGGAGGAAGGACGCATTTACACTGTGAGGACAGGAAGTGAGGGAGATGTTCCAATGGGGGGTCAGGGAGAGCCAGCTGGAGAGGATGCAGTATGTGGGGCCTGAAGGTAAGACAAGCCAATAATAGTTTGGACCTGGGATGAGACACCCCCCCAGATTAGGGGTGGGCAGGATCAGCAGTGATTTAGGATTGCTAAGAAGGGAGCCATTTTCCATGGGAGTGAGAAGACTGGAGAGGCACAGGGCATGGGATGAAAGAGCCTTCCCTGGGAGATGTTTGGAAAGATGTCTGAGCACCCAAGGTCTCCTTAAATGTCGGTCTGCTGTGTTTGCCTTTTAACTGGAGGCAATAGGAGACTGCTGAGGACATTTGAACAAGGGCATTACAAAAGTGCGGCCCCTCTGGTGTCTACTGTGTATGAACTGTGGAAAAGAGAGAAGAGATGGTAATTGGAGCCCAATAGAGAAGTAATGAGCACCCAAGGGGTGTCAAACTCAAGTTATTATGAGTCAAAGCTGGCAGGATTTGGCATCTGGCTTGGTGATGGGACTGAGACTTGAACTGCTTTCTCATTGGAGGTACCTAATAAATCCTGATTAAACATCCACCAGAGCTTCATGCCTGAGCACCGGGAGTATGATAGACTCACTAGGGAGAGGGAAAATGCAGCAATGCTAGAGAAGTATATGTTTGATGTGCAAAATACGAGTATGTAAAAGCTATCCAGTGGGAGACATCATTTGGATGATTAGGAATACAGCTTTGTAATGTGGGTGCTTAGAAGAGATAGAGAAAGGCGAGATTAGGAGAAGGAGTGTGATAGGGAAGATATATGAAGCTGTTCTGTAAATGGCCGAGATGGTCAAGGGCAGTGGTTATCGTAAGAAGGAGCGGAGCCAAGGAGAAATCTGGGGGCTATCTGTCAGTCTGAGAAGGAACAGCGGAGGTGGCTGAAGCAAAATCAGGAATAGACAGCGGCGTGGCTTCCAGGGAGCAGAAGACAGTGTCCAAAAGGACATGCTCCTGAACTCAGAAAACTGGAAATAAGCGAAGAGGGACTTAATGAGGCTTTACTGTACTAAGCTGTTGCTGTCACGATCACTTGCTCCCTCCGCAAACAAGTTAAAGCTGCGATGGCACAATTGTTGAAGGGCAGAGAATTTGAGTCACGTGGCTCATTGACATTTCGAGGAAACAATCCTACATTTTCCATCTGCTTTCCGAGCTCGCTCCTCGAACCTGGATCACCTGGTTTGCAAGCGCAGCGCCCCTCCCCGCAGGGCAGGACTGTGCAAAATTATGCTGAGCGTGAGCAGAAGACGCGTGATTGTGATTCTAGCTTCCGTTCCTATTGTTACAACCGCGACGCCCTCGAGCGCAGTTACCGGAATGAGACATTAGCTGGGAACTTTCAGCAGTTGCTGAGCTCACAGAAACCGGGCTCTGTTCCCTCTGCTGGTGTCCCGACGAAAACTCCGCCCCCTGTCACAGCGTCCCAATGTGTCAGCAGTGATTAGACTCTGACACCACAGATTTCTGTTTGCCCTTCAAAGGGGCCTCTTCTCTTCTCGGTGCAAGTTCCCCTTGTTTGCCTTCAATTGATCACAACAGCTGCAATACAACCCACTTCATCTTAATAAATATGACTCAGAGAGCGTCTTTCTATATCTCCCCACAGCACCAGCATGTGTGTTGATGATTGAACTTGGAAACATGCAAGGCTCTAGGCTGGCATCAGTTTCCCCATTCAGGTTTCGGTAACAGCCGCCGTTACCTGCGCTGGAATTGCCCTAGCAGGTCTGGTCAGACGATCTACCCCGGGTCAACAACTTGGCCGAGGCCCCGGGGTGTGTCCTGAGCCGTTCGTTCCAGATGCTGTTTGCCCCAGGAGATCACGTGCACCGGGCTCACTGTTTCTCGTCGATGAAGTCAATTTCTTCAGTGTAGCTGATGATTACAGTATTGAACAAGTGAGTTTGCATAACCACATACCTACTGCACCAAATGTCCTTGGGCTGTCATTTCATGGGACAGGGACAACGACAGCGGTCGCAGCCGGTTGCCATCTGTCCCCAAAGAACCGTCACAGAAGGTGAAACTCCACAACATCGAATTCTCCTTCCAGGTGAGCTGTCTGCCAGCTCCGCGACGTGCGGTGAGAACCAGCTAGCGAGGAAATGACAGCAACGTGACACCGGGGCCATGGAGACTCTTACTCACATGCCATGATTTCCGTCCTCTCCAAACCACGAGTGTACAGGCTGATGAGGCCATTTCACCAAGGGCACGGACCTCTGCGTTATTCTGAGCCAGAAACATCAGGCTGTGCGCTGCCTCTTATTTCACTGGGACCAATAAGCCCTGCAATAGTCCATTCCATTCAGTAGAGGCTTATTGAGTGCCCACGTGTCTGGGGCTCTCTGCGAGGGCCTGCGGCCGGTTGGTGTAATTTGTATGCCCCTCGTTTGCTTTTCTGTTGGAAAGTGCCACTCCTCGGGTAGGCATTTCAGTGCCAGTTAGATTTCGGGTCATCTCCATAGCTGGCATGGTGGGTTATTGTGTCTTCTCCGCTCCCACACAAACCACCAGTGGAGGGGAGCCATGTAACAGTTGAAATTCCAGGTGTTGTAGCTGCGAGTGGAGGGAGATATTTCAACAGGGTGATGTGGCTGGGCTGGTCCTCACTCTGTCCCACTGGCAGGATTGGAGAATAATTCTGGGGAAAAGATCTGGTAAGGAAATCCCATCCAAATGTATGATAGTTAATGAACATTTAGAAAGTATAGGCATCTTACGAGAGAGGGGACACAGATAAAAGTTGTGCATAATCAGATAAACACTATTGTTATGTTTGCTACTTTAATGCATATTCTTTCTATCCATGTAAAACTACATCCACACACGTTTACCTACAAAAAAGATGGCAATCTACTACTATTTTGTAGATTGTTTTTCAATTAGAATAGTACTATGAGGATAGATTCTTTTATCCTCACGTATTTCTGAAGCACTTATGATGTACTAGGCAAAAGTTCCTGGGTGGCATTCATAGATAGGCACTCGGCGATTAGCCTGGAGGCTTCCGGAAGAACCCCACCCAGAAGTGATGCAGAGACAGGCCTGGAGATCTGTTTCCAAAAGGTCCCAGCCTGGAAAATGCTGTGACATAGTTCTACTCTCCACACCAGGGGCTCCATGTCTCCATGTGGCGACTAACAATAAGAACACACATCAGGCCTGGGCTCTGGGCCGAGGGAATTTGTGAACCACAGTGACAAACTGTCAAACATCATGGAGGCTTTCAGCCTAGTGAGGGTGTCAAAGGATCAGAAAAAGAAATAAACACAATGATACAGTGGACTGCAGTGATGGACAGAGCAGGGGGAATGCTTTTCTTTGGATGGACAGAAAACGGTTTCTGTCAGAAAGTGGCATAAAAGAGCAAGTGGAATGATCAAGCGAACCAGCCGCGAGAAGCTTTAGGGAAGTGTGTTTCAGGCCGAGAAGGAAAGTGACTGACTTGCACAGGCCATGAAAGGAGACGAACGTGGCAGGCTGCACACCCCACAAGAAGAGCCTCCCGGGGGTGTTGATGATGGTGGAAAAGAAGAAGACAAGATGGAGATAGACAGGAACTGAGGGAACAAATTTGTTTTAAGTTTTGGTTTTTGTTTTTTCCTACTTGTGACCAACATGTGATACAGTTGTTGAGAGGATTCTGGCATTTAAAGCGTTTTAAATGCAGTAGCATGAATCAATTTGCAGTAGTAAAAGATGTTGTAGCTTCTGAGTGAGAATGCAGTGCAGGGGGGAGAGTGGAAGCCGGGACACCAAAGCGGAGGCAATTCAAGTCGTACCCGTGTAGTATTGATGGTGTCATGGCTACACGTTGAGGCGCTAACCACAGGGTCAGCTGTTTGAAGCCACCAGCTCTTCCTCAGGAAAAAGACAAGGCTGTCTACACCTGTACAGATTTAGTGTCTGAAAGCCCCAAAGGACCATTCCACTCTGTCCACTAGGGGTGCTATGATTCAGAACTGACTTGATGGAAGAGCATTTTTTGAGTTTAGAGAAAGATCAGAATGGCTTGAACAGCAGCAAAGCCCACATGGAAGAAGCCTGTGTGCTCAAGAGGTGTCGATGGGATCAGGTACCAGGCAACAAAGAACAAAAAAATCATATCATTGTGAATGAGGGGGAGTGCAGAGTAGGGACCCAAAGCCCAGCTGTAGGCAACTGGACATCCCTTTACGGAATGGTTGCGGGGAGGAGACAAGCCATTCAGGGTGCAGTGTAGCAACGATGAAACATACCACTTTCCTCTAGTTCTTAAATGCTTCCCCCCACTATCATGATTCCAATTCTACCTTACAAATCCAACTAGACCAGAGGATGTACACTGTTACAGACAGGAACTGGAAACACAGGGAATCCTGGACAGATGATCCCTTCAGGACCAGTGCTGAAAGTGGCGTTACTGGGAGGGTGGAGGGAAAGTGGGATAGAAAGGGGGAACTGGTTACAAGGATCTACATATAACCTCCTCCCTGGGGGATGGACAATAGAAAAGTGGGTGAAGGGAGACATCGGACAGTGTAAGATACGATAAAATAATAATAATGTATAAATTTCAAGGGTTCATGATGGAGGGGGGAACGGGAAGGGAGGGGAAAAATGAGGAGTTGATGCCAAGGGCTCAAGTAGAAAGCAAATGTTTTGAGAATGATGATGGCAACAAATGTACAAATGTGCTTGACACATGGATGTATGTATGAATTGTGATAAGAGTTTTATGAGCCCCAATAAAATGATTTAAAAAAAATAATAGCTTGAGCCAAGCCTAGAAAACAAATCTACTCCATCATTTAGGAGTACTCTTATTTTACATATACCTCTGGTTAGACATGTCCCTGCTTGACACAAATGGTTCATAGCCGAGCCCAAGAGTGGGAGTGGGAATCCACCCACAGGTGCCTTGGAAGAAGGCTTGACAATCTTCTCAGAAATCCCTGTGGAGCACAGTCTACTCTCACACAGTTCTACTCTCACGCATTGGAGGTCGTCACCATAAGTTGGCTTGGGCTCCCTTGCCACTGGCAAATGGAACGAATGTAGGGTCAGAATTGCGCCGTCAGCTCTTGCGAAGAAGATAACTCATGTATACCTTTGAATATTTTAATCAGGGATGAAAAAACATTTTACTTCTGAATGGCATTAGCAGAGTTGATATTGGCAAGAAAGAAAGGGACTTTTAAAAAAAGTCAATTTGAGCACAAATAACAAAGGAAAAAGAAAGTGTCGCGATCATAAAAAAAATTTTAATTATAGTTTTTAATGGTAATACCAAGAAAATGAAAATGGCCTGGTCACTAGCACCTGTGAAGTTTGTCTACATCCTCCAGCATTGTGCTATTAGTAGAAATTACCTAATTGTTAGGAATTTGAAAGGAAGGATGGAATCCATTGGGTTATTTACAGCCGTAAGGGATATATGGTCTGAATTATGGGGAATCTCATTAAGATATAAAAAGAAGCAGCACAGGCTCTCAAGCAAGAGCAATTACACAGAGTAACAAATGCCATCTGCAAATCACATCCTGCTAATTGTACAGAAAGGGCTTAGTCTAGGCTCTCTTTCCTGCACTGAAGTTCCAGTTGAACCCATTGTAAGCAGTATCTGACTTTCATGCCTTCTCATAGTTTATTCCCACACCCTTTCTTCTGATCCCTCTCTTTATTTGTCGTCATGCATGTCTCCATGGTACAAGAAGCCCAGCACAGAAAGATAGATTTATAATCCAAGTGGCTGTCTCTTCACTCAGACAAATACCCTCAAAGTAGGAAGTATGTATGAATCCTGGTTTTCCTGAAATATCTGTCCAGTTAGAAAGTCATGGAATAATAGTTCATTTGAAGAACAGCCAGTGTTGTGGAAAGAGCAGGAAATTTGGAGCCAGAGAGACATGGTTTGAATCCGGGATCTGACATCTGCTCTGTGACCTTGTTGGTTTATATTATTTCTCACAGATTTGTCGTCAGCTTTTGGAGGGGGGATGACCCATATTACAGAGCGGTTGTGAAGAAAGCTTTGATTGTTGTGAAAATGCCTTGTACCCAATATGGATGCTCTTCATTGTGTTCATCGTGCTGCACTGAGTTTTACAATTAGTCCAATGAGCCTTCCCTGAAGCCTATTTCTATGCAGACACAACTACAGCCCTTCCTTGCTTCTGGTGCCATTGTCATCTGTCCCTTTGTCCCCTAAAATCCTGCTGGCACTCGTTGGTGGCTGAAGCTTTGAGGTTTCAAGCTGTCAGTTTTCTGAGCCACAGTTTCGATCCTGCTTCTGTCAAACTGGTTAAGGATCATAGACTATGTAAATAATGACACCTCTTAAAATATTTTTAATCCTTCATCTTGATGGATGCTTTTGGGTTTCCCATTTGTCCTTTTGAGGACGGAGAAGGAAACTCATAGCTCCTCCAGTTGACAGGGCAATTACACACCAAGAGCCACATTAGCACAAAGCACCATGCTGAGATGTCTTGCCACAGAAAAAGAGATGCTCACAATCTTACTCCTTTTCTTGGTGTTGCTTAGAGAAAGCAGGTGCATTTTTCATTATATTTGCAAACTGGACCAGAGAAATGAAAAGCTGCTGCTGACTCAGCCCGTTTCAGAATTGCCCAGAAATGCATTCAGAATGAGATGCTTTGACTTCTCACTTCCTAGAATAGGCTAAGCAGACTCTATTTGATTAGCATGTAGAGTCAGGTTCACAGAACTCAAGTTCTGTGCCCAGAATGTTGCACAACTAGAGGAGGAGATTTGGTTCTGTTTCCTTGTTTCTTCTCAAGTACAATCTGATTTTACTGAGGTGATTGTTAGTCTGGGTCAAAATGAGAGACAAACAAACATGTTTGTTGTAAGACAGCCTCCGAAACGGATCCATCCAGGTTAATTGGACCAAGTAGTGGAGTGTAAGAATAAGAACTCCCTACCATTGATTCCATTCCAACTGCTAATGAACCTCTGGGACAGGGTAGAACTGCTCCTGTGAGGTTCTGAGACTGTAACTCTTTATGGGAGTAGAAAGCTTCAAATTTCTCCTGAGGAGTGGTTTTGAACTGCTAACATCAGAGTTAGCAGCCCAACTTGTAACCCACTATGGTACCAGACTTCCTAGTATAATACCAAAAGCAACACAAGAAATTCACTGTCATTAAGTCAATGCTGACTCATAGTGACCCCTGTAGGTTTCCCAGATTGTTAATTGTTTACTGGAGTAGAAACCCTTTCTTTCTCCCATGGAGCTGCTCGTGGTTTTGAACTGCTGAGCAGACAGTTTGCAGCCCAATGCATAACCACTGTAGCACCAGTATAGCAACAGCTAAACTTTATTGAACAGTTACTAAGCACTGTCATTGTTAGGTGACACGGAGTCACTACAAACTCATAACAACCCAAGTAGACGAGAATGAACTGCTGCTTGGTCCTTCGCCATCCTCAGAGTTGTCATGTGTGAGCCCATGGTTGCGGCTGCCGAATCAATCCATCTTCTTGACAGTATTCCTTCTTTTGGAGGACCCTCAATGTTACCAAGCACAGTGTCCTCGAGCTGATCTCTGATGATTCCTTGCCCAAAGGATGTGAAACCAAGTCTCACCATTCTCATTTCTGAGGAGCGTTCTGGCATTACTTCTTACAACACAGATGTTTGTTCTTCGGACAGTCCTCTGTATCTTCAGAATTCTTCACTAACACCGCAATCCAAGGGTACGATTCTGCAATCTACTTTAAACTTTGTCCACCTTTCCTATGCTCTTGACGTGACTGAGAATGCCACGGTTCGGGCGGGGCAGGTGACATGTTGGCTCTGCAACCCTTTAAAGAGGTCTTTGCACAGCAGATTTGCTTGGTGCACTACGTTGTTAGGTTTGGGGCTGCTGCTACCATGAGCAGGGACGGTAGATACAAGCAAAATGAAACCTGAAAACTTCGATCTCCATTTATCATAATGTCCATTGGTCCAATTGTGAACATTTTGATTTCCTTTACATTGAGTTGTAATCCACACTGAAGGCTACCGTCTATGATCTTTCATAGCAAAGGCTTCAAATGCTATGAGAACAGCCCATGAGTGTATACTAAGTGCTAAGGGCTTTAAAAACACGAATCCTCTCAACAAGGAGACTTAGTTTCTCCATTTTACAGATGAGTAACCAGATGCTCCAAGTGATTAAACTATTTCCACAAGATGAGGTAGGAGCTGACGTGGAACTGAACAGAGGCTATCCCTAGCATAGAATCACATAGCTCAAACTCAGACGCACTTAGGAAATCTGGGCT
Source organism: Echinops telfairi (assembly GCF_000313985.2). NCBI lineage: Eukaryota > Metazoa > Chordata > Mammalia > Afrosoricida > Tenrecidae > Echinops > Echinops telfairi. Next base: position 46,004,921 of record NW_022104341.1, read on the forward strand.
TCGATGCAGCCATGTGCCACCAAGTGTCCACAGGCAAGTGCCTCGTGGTCTGGGATGCTTCATTTTCTTAGCTTTATAGTACAGATACTGCTTTCTCAATGTGGAAGGATAAACAGCCCTATGATTTATTCATAATATATAATGTCCCAGGTGTTTTATATAAAGTTTATTGATTTCTTTAAAACCCCTAGAAGGTAAGAATAATTATCCTCCTTTTATAGATGAGGGATTTTGGCTAAAAGATTTAAATAACATGCCCAAGGCCACTCTGAATCCAAAATCTGCTTGGATCCAGAGTCTGCACTTTCCCTAGGTTTGCAAATGGAAAAATGGAATATAAACATGCGTTACTATTGCTTCCTGGTTTATACTCTCTATGATTTCTCTTTATAATTAATTTTACCCTTTGGTGGATGATACCCTATAGGTTTGGGGGCACTGTGCTGAACAGGTACTGTATGGTGGTATATAACATATCCCATCTCTTTTTTCAAAATTTAGATTTTGGAACCTGCAAAATCAAATACCCAATCTCCCTATTTCTCTGTAGCTAAAGCTGGTCACATGCCACGTTGAAGCTAGTAAAATGTAATGAAAAGTCTGTGTAGAGAGATTTTTTTTTTAAATTAAATGGCCAGAAAAATGCTATCTGGTTCCCCTTGTCTCTCTTCTTCCTTCTCTTGGGTATGTACGTGTAATAGCCATGGGTCCAGCAGTCATCCTGCAGCAATGAGGTCATAAGCACAAATGTGAAGGTCTACATTCTAAACATGGCAGAACGGTCTACTCTGAGAGAAAATGGTCCAGTCATGATTTGGCTTCTGTGTTTGTCATGATCTGGAAGACAAGCCCCTGAAAGTGAGGAGACTGTAGTAGTTTACCTATTACCGCTGACCAAATTCCAACTCATGATGAGCCCGTAGGACAGAGTAGAGCTCCTCCCCTGGGCTTTCCACGGCTGGGATCTTTATGGAAGTATGGTGCTACTCAGGGAACTTAATACCTACCTCTGGACCACAATGTATGAAAACAAACACCTAATTCCTTAAACAGCATTGTTGTGTGTGTGTGTTTGTCTGAAACGGACTTGAGTGTCACCAAAGAATTGAAGTCAGCTTCACTCTCACTTTGCCTCTTTTTGTAGTCTCAGTTCAGTGTTTAGGTCTGATGGGTGAAGAGTCTGGAGGGTTTGTAAGACTGTGTGTTAGTCTGGGTAGACGAGAGAAACAAATCCATGGACACACAAATGTGTATAAGAAAGAGTTGATATACAAGAGCAATTGAACATTGAGAAAATATCCCAGCCCAGTCCAGACCAAGCCCATAAGTCTAATATTAGCCCCATATGTCCGATACCATGTGTCACGAAACACATGCAATGACACAGAATGTAGAAGATCACAGGCCAGTGAATAGAAGTCTTTGGATCCAGTGGTATTGGAAACATCTCAGCACTGGCAGGGGTCTCTGCATCAGGGTGGGTCCATGTGTCTTGTCAGCTGCTATGTCTCCCAGGGTGTGAGCAGAGAGTCTCCCACCTCCAAGGAGGAAATACCAGATTTCCTAGAATTCTCAGGAGAAGGCCACGCCTACACAGATGCCTCATTGGCTATGATCTGGTTGACAGACTAGACTCAACCCCTCCACTCATAATCCTCTCAAATTGACAATTACATAACTACCACAGGCTGTGATCCTTCCCTCTTTTAAAAAATATTCTATTTAAAACATTTGCTCCTTTCCTTCGTTTGTGGAATATAATGCACACAAGGATAAGCATCTCTTATGCAGCTGCACAGCCCCTCTCCTCCAAACACCGACAGCATCTTCTTTGTTCTTTTTTTCCTTCTGTTTTCCCACTCTCCCTCTCTCCTTACCATCAGCCCTTGCCTTCTCCCCCTCCCCACTGGCCCTTGTCTGAATCTTTCAAGTTATCTCCTTTGGTGTGAAAAACATTAGACTATTTTTTTCCTTTATAATAATGATGCCCTAAATTATTTATCTTTATATGAGATTGACTAACTGTGCCGAGCATAATGTCCTCTGATTTTGTCCATGTCATGAGGTTTTTACAGATTCATCATTGTTTTTTAAGGCTGATTACATTCCAATGTGTGAATGTACCAGAGTTTGTTTATACATTCCTTTACAGAGAGGGTTTTTGAATGCTTCCATCTTTTTGCTATTCTAGAAATTGCTGCAATAAACATGGGTGTGCATATGTCTGTGCATGTTCTGTTCCCTGTTTCTTGATGGTGTCTACCATGAAGAGAGATTGCAGGATCATAAGAGATTGTATTCACGTTTGTTTAAGGACGCACCAGACTGATGCCCATAGTGGTTGGACAAGTCTGCAGTCCCACCAGCAATGCAGTAACGCTTCGATCTCTCCGTTCCTCGCCAGCGTTCACTCTGTTTTTGTGTTAAGTGTGAAGTACCTTCTCATTGTTTTAATTTGTATTTCTCGTATAGGTAATGAACACGGATATTTCGTCATATGATTGTTGGCCACCTGGGTGTCATCTTCAGGACATTGTCTGTTCATGTCTTGTGCCCATTTTTGATTGCGTTATTTGTACTTTTCTTATTTAGGTGTTGTGGTTTCCTATAGATATTTGAAATTATCCCCTTATCTGATATATCATTGCCAAATAGATTTTTTCCCAATCTGTAGGATCTCTTTTAACTCTTTTGATGAAGTATTTTGATGTACACAAATATTGTATTTTTAGGAAGTCCCAGTCCTCGTTTTGTCTTCTGCAGTGTGGGTACTTCTCGTTATGTTCAGGAGTACATTGATGTCTTGTATCAGAGTCCTTAAGTTTTTCCTTCCTTTTAATTGATGATCCTTGTGGGTCTAGGGTTACATTTAGGTCCTTAATCCATTTTGAGTTTGTTTTTGCAGATGGTGTGAGAGATGACTAACCATGTGAGGTATGCCTGACCAACCAAATAAAATCCTAACTGATGCAGTTATGCTTTACATTCTACATATGCTTTATATTCTTACATGCTTTACATTTGGTACAATGGATCTTGTACCAAAGAAAGGTGAGTATAAATAGAATAGGCATTCTTTGCCTTTTCCCTCACTCATTTCTTTCCTTACTACAGGAGGATACAAATGCTGCTTTCAGGGGAAGCCACATGACTCAAAACAGAACCCCAGGGTTGAGAGGACAAAGTCAAGTAATGCCATCCTGTGGATGAGGCCAAAAAGAATCATCATAAGTTATCCTGTCTGAGTGTGGCACCCCATCAGACTCAACTGGAAAACACTCGGAAAGGCCAACAAACAGACCTTGAACTATTTATAACCTTTCCATTTTTGTCAGTGGCTTTCTTTTTGTTATTGTTATTTTGTTGGTTTTGACTTCCTTTGTTGTTTTGTTTGGCTTTGCCTGT
>NW_022104341.1:46009490-46021986 GCF_000313985.2 Echinops telfairi
AAATAACTATCTATAACTTATCAAGGGTTCATGAGGGAGGACAAGAGGGGAAGGGAGGGGGGAAAATGAAGAGCTGATATCAAGGGCTCAAGTAGAAAGAAAATGCTTTGAAAATCATTATGGCAGCATATGTACAAATGTGCTTGACACGATTGATGAATGTATTGTGATAAAAGATGTAAGAACCCCCAATAAAAGTATTTTTTTAAAAAAGATATTTTGTTTGACTTTCCTAATATATAGTTATAGTGGACATCAGTGTACCTAATTGCTGTTATTTGAACATGTGTTAATGTTAATGTTACCTATTTGCCCTGGTTATATATTCACGAAAAGACGTTTGAACCTAAATTTGTGTTCGAAATATGGTTTTCATACCGTGAAGTATTTTTTGCTAACTAATAAAAATATTCTCCTTACCTTTGAAGTTAAGTTTTTCAGTGTCATGAATAATTCATTTCTCAAGAAGTATCTGGTTAATGTGACTCAGAGACCAGGACCTAGAGAAATCTGGTAACTTGAAAATAAGTAAAGTGACTTCAAGCATAAAGCTGATGACAAGGTCCTGAAACTTAGGGGACTACATCAGCTTGCCAATTACCACTGAATCAACTCACAGTGAGCCTGCAGGATAGACTCAAACTGCCCCCATGGGGTTTCCAAGCCTGGGCTCTTTATATAAGTAGATTGCTACCTAGCAGACCAGCACTTTAACCACTGCACTACCAGGACTCCTTACTCATTTACACATGCCCTGTGTGTCCAGTGATCTGTCTCCCTGGTTCACCTCCACTTAGCCTCTACTTTCATCTCATGTACTAGTAACTCCGCGTTTGCTGTCTGCCCCAAGACAAACCAGCTGTCCTGCAGTCATGGTGATACCAGGGTTTTCAATAGCTGATTTGGGGGATGTAGATTGTCATTCTCCCTGTTTGCCCTCCTCCAGGTTAGCAGCCAAAGACTTAACCATTTGAAATACCCAGGGACTCAAGAACTAGGTCATAAGGCTTCCGTTCTCCCACTCATTAACTCAGTAAAGTAGGATTTTAGGGCTCTTTTCTAGTTTGTTCTGTTATGAATTTTTAAAGAGGAAGAAAGGAAAGAACAATAAAACCAAGAAATAACACTTACTGTGCTCCAGACAACGTTCTAAAATGTTTATATAGGTATTATAACTCACCCCTTTTTACAGATAGGAAAATTGAGGTACAGGGAGCTTACCACCATCCTCAAGTCAGACAGTCCAACTTCAGATCCAAAGTCTTGTCAGATTTTATTCTCAAGATGCTCTCAAAGGTAGATACTTTAATTTTATTTTGCCGATAGGAAAACAAAGCTCACAGAAGTTAAATTAGTTGGCTGAGGACACACACCTAATACACGGCAGAGCTGCAAGTCACACACAGTTTCTCCAGCTTCCAAAGCCTATGGTTTTTGTATGCGCCATATCTTTCCCTAACTTGGCCTTGTGCCTTTGAGGTATGCATTATTTCCAGTATTTTCAGTTTGAAACCTTGCAGTTTGAAACTTTGCGTATATAAAGAAATCTTCAGAATACGACCTTAAGAGATAGATGACGCCTTTGTACTTGGGCCACAATCATTCCTATCACTCTCAAGGCAATGGAAGCTGCAGGATACAGCAACTAAGTGGGCAGCAGGCTGAGACGGAACAGCGTGGTGGGGGAGTCCTCTTCCATTTGTACAGATGGTTCTCACAGGCCTTGTGGTTATGCTTTAAATGAGACAAGATCACTAATTTGCTGGTGAGGGATACTTTAATGCATCTCTAAATAGGGCTTCCCTACAATTTAGGAAGAGTTGCCACATGACGTCCCCCTAAATATGTCTTTTTGAATTAATTATCCACTGCAAAGCTTCTAAACCCATTCCGACTCAGGGGGCCTGTGGGTTTCCGAGACAGTAGATTTATGGAAACAGAAAGCCTCAGCTGGGGGTCTCGAATGACTACCCACCTTAGGGCCAGCTGCCCGACGAGTAACCGTTTTGCCACCAGGGCTCCTGTACTGCACAAACTAGGGGCATAAAAATCCTTTACTTGACCTGTTTACATGTCAGGACCCTGAACTGTGAAGGCTCAAGCCACGGTGGCTTCTCTTCAGATGATCTCCCATTCTCCACATGACCAGCTTTAGATTGTCTGGTGGTAATAGACGCGCGCCCATCCATACTAGCTATGAGGCCTCTCACCCGAGCCCTGGAATGAACACCCACGCAGCTCTGACACCTTCTCGTGTGGAAAGCAAGTTGCAAAGCCACTTCTGGTACCGGGAAAGGAGAGTGCATTTATTTTGATGGGGGCAGCTTCAAAGAACGGAGGGCCATTTTACAATCTATCATACTTTCCTTATTTGACTCTCTCCATATGGAAAGACAAATTCTTTTTACCATCAATTACCACAGACCTATTCCACCTCAAGGATTAAGTCTTTCTTGAAGTTTTCACTGTTACGCAGGCAATTACTAGATTCTTTTAGCTATAGTAAATACATCAGAGTTTTATATTTTCTTTTATGGCCCTTTAAATTGAATTCTGTGTTGTCTGAAATTAATAGCATCATTTCTGCTTTCCTCCTGCTAATATTGTCCCGATAGAGCTTTCCCCACTTTATTCTGAATATTTCTGTGTCATTTTACCTGAGTTACGTCCCTTGTAAATAGTACATACAGAATTTTGGATTCTTATTCCAGTTTAGTTTTTTCTTCCCCTGAGAAAAATTTGATTCATTTTGGATGTATTCTAATAGCTCTCATCGTTACCTAGATTTGTTTTCTTTGTTGCTTTTTTTCCCCTCAAGGTTTTAAAAGGTATACATCTTGTTTCTTTCCTTCTAGGAGCTAACTTTACGTTTTCTGACATTTATTTAAATTCTATCAACTCCTCTATCCTTAACCGACCAGATGTTTACCATGCGTTGGTAATCCCTTTCTCTCTTGCTTATTCCATACTTGGCTGAAATGATGTGGGCTTTTAGTCTTAGATAATTATTTATGCTCAGATATCTTGAATTCTAATTAGAAACCAACTCTTTACACTCCTCTGATTTTCACCATACATTTATTTGCAACATTAAAGAAAACAATTTTTTGACAAATAATTTTGTATACATATACTTTTTTCACCTCATACAAACATGAGTGCTTCACTCAACATTTAAATTTCCATAATTTGTAAATTTTCTAATTTAATGTTTTTTTCTTTTCATCTTTTGTAAAATGTTTTACTAGAAGGCTGTTCAATTAAAGTAAAAATTGCTGGTTTTAAGTACAATGTGATACATTTGGTAACTATACATTTTGTAACCATGACTAAAACTAAGATATAGAGTATTTCCCTCACAGGGAATCCAGGGCGGATGATCCCTTCAAGACCAGTGGTGTGAGTAGCGATACTGGGAGGGTAGAGCGAGAGTGGGTTGGAAAGAGGAAATCAATTACAAGGATCTACATGTGACCTCCTCCCTGGGGGGTGGACAACAGAAAAGTGGGTGAAGGGAGACGCCAGATAGGGCAAGATATGACAAAATAATAATTTATAAATTATAAAGGGCTCATAAGGGTGGGGGGAGTGGGGAGGGAGGGGAAAAAATGAGGACCTGATGCCAGGGGCTTAAGTGGAGAGCAAATGTTTCGAGAATGATGAGGGCAATGAATGTACAAATGTGCTTTACACAATTGATGTATGTATGGATTGTGATTAGAGTTGTATGAGCCGTTAATAAAACGATTAAAATTAAAAAAAAAAAAGAATATTTCCCAAGCCCCTGAGAATTCCCTATGGAATTCCCTTTGTAGTCAGTCTTTTCCCCTGAACCTCGATGTCCTGGCAACCTGTGAGTTGATCTGCTTTCCGTCGCACTGTCGTTGTCTCTTCTAGGATATAGTTGTGTAAGTGGCATCATGCAGTATGTAGTGTTTTTGTCTTCTGGCATCTTTCACGGAGCAAAATGTTTTTGAGACTTGTCCTTATTTATGTGTGTATAAATACTTCATCCACTCTACTTTTTCTTCTTTTTTTGCTGCTAGTAGTCCATATACCTTACTTAAACACCTCACAATGTGTATTAACCGTTCGTTCGACAGTTAATGGGTACTCGGACCTTTTCCAATACCTTAATGTTATACATAAAGATTTGATTACACATCTTTGAATAGATGTATGATTTCATTTCATCTGAGCAAATACCTAGAAGTGGAAGTGCTGGGTAAAATATTAAATACATATTTAGCTATTTAAAATTTAACTTTATAAGAAACTGTAGACTATTTTCTAAACTGGCTCCTGGATACCAGGAATGTGTGAGTGTTCCAATTATTCCTACAACCTATCTGGCACTTAGTATAGTCTGTCTTTTTTTCAGGTTAGCTGCGGTATGTTTTTATGTGTGTAAATATATTTCACTGTGCTTTCGCTTTGCCTTTCTTCAACGACTGATGGTGTTGAGCATCTTTTCACATGTTTGTGTGCTATCCATATATATTCTTTGGTGAAGTGCTTGTTGAAATTTCCACTTGATAATTTTTGGGAAGGGTTGATTGTGTTTTTAATATTAAGTTGTAAGTGTTCTTTATATTTCTGAATTCAAGCACTTTAACACACCTTTATTTGGAAAATACGTTCTTCTACTCTCTAATGTACTCTCACATATTTTAAATGAAGTCTCTTGAAGGACAAACATTTACTCTTGATAAAGTATAGTTCAACATTTCTTTACAGCTCATGCTTTATGTGTCCAATTTAAGAAATGTTTGCTTAGGTAATTTAGATTTTTATCCTATGATTTATTCTAGATGTTTTACAAAACTTTTAGCTCTTAAAATGTGGGTCAGTGTACTAGGGTGAATAATAACTCTCCAAAATTGTCTTATACTGTATTCACCTTACATGATCAAAGAGATTTGGTCATTTTATTAAGTTGGCCTTGTTGTTGTTAGATACCATAGCGTTGATTCTGACTCATAGAGACCCACTGTACAACAGAACAAAACACTGCCCAGTCCTGTGCCACCCTCACAACGGTTCTTATGTTTGAGCCCATTGTTTCAGGCACTGTGTCCATCCATCTTGCTTAGGGCCTCCCTCTTTTTTGCTGCTCCCCTACTTTACCAAGCAATATGTTCTTCTCCAGGGACTGGTCTTTCCTGATAACCTGTCCAAAGTACATGAGATGTAGTCTTGCTATCCTTGCCTCTAAGGAGCACCCTACTCTGGCTATTCTTCCAAGACAGGTTTGTTCATTCTTTTGGTAGTCCATGGTATTTCAACATTCTTTGCCAGTGCGAGAATTCAAAGGCACTGATCTTTCTTCAAGCTAGAAATCTTGACATGGGGAGATTTGTCTGGGTTTCTAGGAGAACTTAAAGAAAACCCAAAGCCCCTTACAAGAGGGAGGCAGGGAGGTCAGAATGGATCAGAAAACAAGGCAATGTGGCTGTGGAGAGAGAATGATATTGGGAGATCGAATCCTACTGAGTTTGGAGATAGAAGAAGAGCCTATGAACCAAGAAAGACAGACAGTCTTGTCCTCAGGAAAAGAAAAGGCAATGAGTAAGAGAAATATAGAGTTCTACCCTTTTCTTTATGGAAACTTAGCTTTTCTTGTACAGATGGCAGGAAACAGTATACTATTCCAATTTGAGGATATTTAATATATTGTTAGAAGATGTTCACTTAGCATCTCTAGAAGTAGGAACCATGAATGATTATAGATGATTTATGAACTGGATATTAATACATGAAATGTTAAACTGTGTGGATTTTGTAGGGTTTTCCTAACTTATTTTTCTGCCTATTGCCATTGAGTTCACTTCAACTCACAGCAATGAAACAGAGCAGAACTGCCTCCTGGGGTTTCCCAGGCTGTCAGTTTTCACAGACACCGTCTGTCACATCTTTCTCCTGTGGAGTGGCTGGTAGGTTTGAACCTCCAGCCTTTTGATTAGCAGCCAAGCTAATTAATTCTATTGGACCAGAGTTCCCTAGATAGCCTATCAAGGTTGGAAATGGGAACGAAATATTTTCTCTCTTGGATCCTCCAGGGAAAAACTGCAATTCTACTCACATCTTGATTTTATGACTTCTAATTTCCTGGCTCAGGAATCCTGGCGGTGTAGTGCTTATACATTAGGCTGCTAACCACAAGGTTGGTGGATCGAAACCATCAGCCATCCCATGGGAGAAAGATAGATTTTTCTACTCCTATAAAGAGTTACAGCCTTGCAACCTACAGGGGCAGTACTACCCTGCCCTATAAAGTTGATATGGATCAGAATCGACTCAACGGCAGCAAGAGAAAGAGATCTCTAGAATTGCAATGTAATCAAATTGTACCGACGTAAGCCAGGAAAATTTTGGTAATATGTTACAGCAGCAATAGGAAACTAATGCCGTCACTGATTTTTTATTTTTAGTTGTTTTATCTCTGTCGTGAAGAACTCATTTTTATTTTCTCTACATATGAACTGCCAATTGTTTCAATACCATCACTTGAAAAGACTAGCCTTTTCTAGTGAATTATTTAGATACCTTTGTCAGAAGTCAAATATTCATATACGTGTAAACTTAATTCTGGACTTTCTGTTCTGTTCCATTAATTCATTTGTCTGTTGTCTCCCCAATACCTTCCCTTCCTCCGTGGCATCCTAGTGGCACACTGGTTATGTGTGCTTGGCTGTTAACTAAACGATGGAACCAAACAGCTCATCTGTGGGAGGACGGCGGAGCTGTCCTTCCTGTTAACATTTACAGCCGGAGAGCCCAGTGGGATAGTCTACTGTTCATGAGGCTTACAGTGAGTTGTAATTGGCTTGTTGTTGTTTTTATCCCTCAAACCACCATCTGATTACTGTAGTTTCATAGTATGTCTGGGATAAGGTAATAAATATCCTCCAACTTTTTCTTTCAAAATTATTTTGATGACTCTAGGTTCTTTATACTTTTGTATAAATTTTAAACTCAACTTGAAATTTTCTTTAAACATGCCCTGCTTTGATTTTGACTGGGAGTGCAATAAATATATAAATCCATTTTTGGAGGCTTGATATCTTAATATTAAATCTGCAAATCAAGAAACATGGCTTGTTTCTTCATATATTCATATATTTCTTTTATCAGCAATGGTTTTGTAGTTTTCAGACTAGGACTAACACTAAATTTGTTACATTTATTCATAAGTATTCCCCATTTTTATGCTATTGTAAATGGTTTTCATTTTTATTTCAATTTTAAAATATGCATTTTTTTCGTATATACAAATATACCATATAGTCCTCATTTATCAATTTTCTCACAACCCAACAGGTAACACCTTAACAACATTTAAGTGAAACATTTAGTAGCCAAGAATGTTATGCATTGATGATGTGTATTGCTGCTGGCAGTGAGGAGGCCGCGGTGTGAGAGAAGCATGGATGGTGATCTTTACTTGTCACTGAGGCTGCTCCATGCAATGATGTAATCTGGCAGTTATTTAACGACCTCACTTGGCAGCTATATAATAATATCATCATCCTGCATTTTGTGATCTGATGTGATCATCCTCCATTTTCTCATACTGGTTTTCAATTAACAACCTGGTCTTTGCAAGCTAACCATGTCATTAAATGAGGAATTGGTTTCTTCAGACATTGATTTCAGGTTTTGTAATTACAATTTCTAAATTCATTCTTTAGACATAGTAGTTTTTAATATAGTGTCAGGATTTTCTCCATAGATTTTCATGTCGTATAGCACCAATGATAGTCTTATATTTTTCTTTTCAACCTGTATGCCTATTATTTTTCTCGTCTATTGTCCTGAATAGGACTTTCATAATAATTTGGATAGAAATGGTTAGGGGATATATTGTTACCCTGTTCTTAATCTTAGAGATAGAGCACTCAATTTTCCCCTGTTAAGTATGATATTAACTACAGATTTTTCAAAAATATTCTATCAGTTTGAGGGAGTTCCTGTATATAAGTATTTTTAATTTTCAGAACTTCATCATGAGTGGGTACTGGATTGTGCTGGGTCTTTATTATAGATGAATGTTAATTTTTTTCTGTGTCTATTGAGATTATCATATTATTTTTTAAGACATGAATTTAACTTTTAGGATTCAAATATGGTGAATTATATGGATTTATTTTAAAATTTTAAACTGACTTTCAATTACTGGAATAAGCCCAACCTAAGAATCATGGGTTGGGATTCGATGCCTTAGAGTAGATTCCAACTCAGAGCAAGCCTGTGTAACAGAACCAGCCTGTGCCGTCCCCCAATGCTTATGCTGTTACTGTAGCCCTGTCTCAGTCCATACCTGTGAGAGCCCTTTTCTCTCTCTTTCCTCCCTGACCCTCTCCCTACTTTATCTAGCATGATGTCCTTCTTCAGGGATTGTTTTCCCCTGATAACAAGCCCCAGTCCTGTAACATGGAGTTTCACCATCTCACTTCTGAGAATTCTGGCTGTACTTTCTCTAACACAGATTTGCTTGGTTTTCTGGTAGTCTTTGGTCCTGTCAGTGTTCTTCAATGACACCACCATTCAAATGAAGCAATTCAAATCCAGTCTTCCTTATTTCTGGCCTAGCTATCACATGCATATGAAGCAACAGAAAATGTCATGGCCTAGACTGGGCACATCTTAGTCACCAGAGTGACATCTTTATTCTTGAACATTTTATTTATTTATTTATTTTATCTATTTATTTATTTTTTTTTACCGGTAGAAAGTGGGCCGGGAGCCATTTATTGAACAAATTCTTGAACATTTTAAAGAGATCTTATAGAGCAGATCTTCCCAAAGCAATATATCCTTTACTTTCTAAATGGCCGCTTCCATGAGTGTTGATGCAAGTAAAATTACATCCCTGACAACTTCAAATTTTGATGTTGTTTATTGGTACAATTGTTAGGAATTTTGCTTTTTTATATTAAATACTTTTATTGGGGACTCTTACATCTCTTATCACAATCCATACATTCATCCAGTGTGTCAAGCACTTTTGCACATGTTGCCGTCATCATTTTCAAAGCATTTTCTACTTGAGCCCTTGGTATCAACTCCTCATTCCCCCCCCTCCCTTCCCTGCCACCCTCCCTCATGAACACTTGATAAGCTATAGATTATTATTTTCATATTTTACATCGTCCTCCGTCGACCTTCACCCACTTTTCTGTTGTTTGTCCCCCTGGGAATGGGTTATATGTTGATCCTTGTGATCAATTCCTCCTCTCTCCCCCAACCCTCCCCTAATCCTACTGGTATCTCTATTCTCATTATTGGCCCTGAGGGGTTTATCTATCTTGGATTCCCTGTGTTGCTCGCTCTTATCTGTAGCAGTGTCCCTGCTCTGGTCTAATCCTATTTGTAAGGTAGAATTGAGGTCATGATAATGGGGGGAAGGAAGCATTAAAGAACTAGAGGAAAGTTGTGTGATTCATTGGTGTTATACTGCACCCTGACTAGCTCATCTCTTCCTTGTGACCCTTCTGTGAGGGGGTGACCAATTGTCTACAGATGGGCTTTGGGTCTCCACTCCACACCCCCTCTTCCCCCCCATTCACATTGGTTATGATTTTGTTCTGTGTCTTAGGGGCCTGATACCTGATCCCATCGACACAGGCTGGTGTGCTTCTTTCGTGTGGCCTTTGTTGCTTCTCAGCTAGATGGCCACTTGCTTATCTTCAAGCCTTTAAGACCCCAGACACTAAATCTTTTGATAGCCGGACACCATCAGCTTTCTTGACCACATTTGCTTATGCACCCATTTTGTCTTCAGCAAACATGTAGGGAAGGTGAGCATCACAGAATGAATTTTGCTTTCTTTCAATTGAGTTGTAATCCCTACTGTAACATTTGATTATTTGTTTAGTACATAAATTGAATAGATAAGATGAAAGGAGACGAGTCTAACACATACTTTTCCTGATTTAAAGCACGCAATGTTCCCTTGTTCGGTTTCAATGACTGCCTCTTTGTCTGTGTACAGGCTCTGCATGAGGACAATCAAGTGTTCTAGAATTCTTGTGTTTCACATGGTTATCCATAGTTTGTTAAGATACACACAGTTGAAGTCTTTTCATGTAAATAAAACATAAGTAAACCTCTTTATGGTATTTTGTTTTCAGTTAAGATCCATGTGATGTCAACAACAATCTTTCTCCTCCACATGCTCTGTGAAGTTTCTCCATTGTCTCTTTACAAATATTCAAACTCAAACTCTCTGCTATCAAGTCAGTGCCAACGAATAGCAAACCTATCGGACAGGGTAGACCTGACTCTGTGAATTTCTGAGACTGTAACTCTTTACAGGAGTAGAAAGCCCCGTCTTTCTCCCACGGGGTAGCTGGGGGTTTCAAACTGCTGACTGTTCAATTAGCAACCTAACGAGTAACTACTAATGTAGTCAATTTGATTTCTATATATCTGGCAAGGTTGACATGCATAATTGCATCATTTATGTAGTTGAAAACAGATATTTGCAATGTTCCCCTTAACATTTTTTATCATGCGATTTCTAGCTTCATTTCTATCAAAGCTTTATTTCCAACTTTTGATCCTTTTTCCGCCTCCCTCCCAATTCTCACATTCCAATTATTAGTAATTATGAATGCATCCTGATTACACATTTGATCAATTTCAGGGAGCAAATGTTGGCAATATTCTCCAGTGTCTTCTTCATTTGTCTTAGTGGTAAATTTGAGTAATAGTCATATTAACTGATCTTCCCTGTAAGACTATAGATATTATTCTATCACAGACAGCATTGTACCTTATGATAGATCTTAGAATATTCTTTTTGATGATGAATGCAATGCCATTTCTCTTTAATTTGTCATTCCAAGCATAAAAAACTATATGAATATCCTATTTAAACTTTCCAATATAAGTCCTTTTCAGCTCACTAATGCCTAGGATATAGATCTTTATCCTATAGATATATAGAGCTTTGTCCAAGCTTCTAGATTTGTACTTTGTACCTTCTGTTTCTAGTTACCAAAAGATCTTTGAAGCTGTTTCTTCACAGTGCGAATTGTGCCCCATGAAGGAAGGCTTCAAAAGTTTGTCTTCATCCATGCCATTAATGTTGAAACTGCTTTGTGGCTGGGGGTAGCTCTTCCCTAGTTTTTTCTGAGTGATACTAATCCTTACACGTTCATTTTCTGACACTGTATCATGCAATGTTCCACTCATATGTATAAGGCTTTCAGTGACTAATCCCTCAGAAGTGGGCTGACTATTTCTTCTTCCAAGTCCACTGAAACTTGGTCATTATGGGTGGGAGCTAACAAATTTATTCGCAAAATATACTCAACATTTAAAAAAATATGTAGTTATGCCACTTCATTTATTCCTGATATTATTAGCTTGTTTCTTCTATCTTATTTTCTACCTTATCAGTCTGATTAGAGATTCATACATTTTAATAATCATATTAAAAACCAAAACATTTGTAATAATTGATTCTCTATTTCTTTTCTATTTTGTTTTTTAATAGTTTTTGCTCTTATCTAATTATTTCCTTCCTTCCATACTTACTTAATTTTTGTTCCTAATTACTGGCTTAATTTGATTTTTTTTCTTAATTTCTTAACATGGATGATTAGGCCAATGATTGTGGTTAGCAAGTATAATAGTGTATTTTTTCATTTCAGATCTCATGTATATAGCAGCTTTGTTATCAGGTTTAGGATTATTATGTCCTAAAAGTAAATTCCACCACCCAGTTGACAGTTTGCCATATTGTGGTGGCTTGCACATTGCTGTGATGATGGGAGCTATCCTACCAGTATTTAAATACCGATGGTCATCCATGGTGGACAGATTTCAGCAGAGGGTCCAGATAAACAGACTAAGAAGAAAGAAGAGGCAACTTTCTGTTGAGGGCTTTCAAAACTAAAACCCACTGAGTCAATTCTGACTGCTAGTCACCTTATATAGCAATGCCTAGACTATAATTTCCATGGATACAGACAGCCTCATCTTTCTCTCAAGGACTTATCAGTGGGTTAGAACTGTAGACCTGGGACAAGCTCAATGTCTAGCCCACAGTGCCACCAGGGATTAGCTACAGAAAACCTTGTAAATGTGGTGGAACATTTTTTGACATAATGTTAGAAAAGGAAGTTGAGTGGGGAGGGAGGGGGAACATGAAGAGCTGATACCAAGGGCTTAGTGGAGAGCAAATATTTTGAGAATGATGAGGACAACAAATGTATAAATATGCTTGACACAATTGATGTATATATGGATTGTTATAAAAGTTGTATGAGCTCCCAATAAAATGATTTTAAAAAAAGAAGAAGAGAAACCCCGTGGGTTTTGAAGGCACTAAAAATGATGAAGAGTTAATTTTTTAAAATCATTTTATTAGGGGCTCATACAATTCATCACAATCCATACATACATCAATTGTGTAAAACACATTTGTACATTCATTGCCCTCATCATTCTCAAAACATTTGCTCTCCACCTAAGCCCCTGGCATCAG
>NW_022104341.1:46023144-46054357 GCF_000313985.2 Echinops telfairi
TAAATGCCCTTTGCCTCCTCATGTCCCACTATCATTCTCAGTGTTCATTTGGGCTTCAGTAGTTCCTCTTTGTTACATTACCCTTGATCACACCCTACCAGGTCTCCTATGCCCTCCTCACCACCCATTTGGATCACTTGTTCTCTTATCCCTGGGTTTGTTAACACCACTACCCTTCCCCCCACTTCCCCCTCTCCCATGTCCCGCCGGAACTGTCAGTCCCGTTGTTTTCTCCTCAGATTATTCATCCAGATTATTTTATTTAGGTTAGACAGACCTGCTGAGATACTAAGATGCACAAAAACAAGACAGAGCAAAACCAAGTAACAATATACAACAAAAGAACAAGAACAACAATCAAACAATGGCAAAAAACAAACAAAACACAACAAGAAAGAAAAGCTTGTAGTTAGTTCAAGAACTGTTTTTTGGGCTTTAGGAGTGTTTTCCAGTCCAATGTGTTGGGGCACCACCCCCTGGCCCCAAAGTCCACCTTCAGCATTCCCTGGGGACCTTGCCATTCCATTCCGTTGCTGTTCTGTTGCACCCGCTTAGTGTTTAGCCTTGGTGTGGCAGGGTCAGATCGGGTGTAATTCCCAAACTGTGTTTCCGGTGTTGTCACCTCTAGGGCTATGGGTCAGTGAGGGACCTCATGTCTCATAGAGGGGCCGGCCATATGGTCCTTTCTGTGTACTAGCTGCTCTAATCAGGAACATCGTTCTCAAGGCCTGGTGGGCCATGATGTGCTCCACTCTCTCCTCCTCCCCCTTCATCTGCTCCCGTGTGCTCCGATCAGATATGTCCCTCTCCCGGAGATGCAGATTCAGTGCCATCCTTTGAAATAAATTCTTCTGGGGGGAGGGGCAGATGTTCAGTAGTAAGTGGGATTGGGGCCAGCCCCTCAGATTTCTCCACTGGTTCCCTGCTGCACACTGGCTTGTTGCATTCACATCTTGGAGCACTGGGTTGAAATTTGGTCCCTCTTTCCCTGTGGTGATATAAACAATACCCTCCCCTTGGGTGGGTTAGTGCCCTGTGCCCCAGCTACCCATTTATTATTATTATTTTTCCTTTGCCCACCTCCTTTTTAGTTGGCTACCTTATGTATCCCTGTATTTGGTCTGATCCCTGCCATACTACCTGGTCATAGCCCCAGGTAAGTTTATATACAGTAACTTTTTCCCTATGCCCCATTTCCATTGTTTTTTTTTTAAGCTTACCTCAGCGTACTCATGCTGTACTTGTCCTTTTTCCTTGACTTACTTCACTTAGCATGATTTCCTACAGTACTTCCCATGCAGTGATGTACTTCAGATGTTCATCACTGCTTTTTAGCGATACGTAGTACTCCATTCTATGTATGTACCACAGTTTTTTAATCCACTCATCAGTTGATGGAAATTTGGGCTGTTTCCAACTCCTTGCAATTGTGAATTGTGCCACAATGAACATTGGAGCACAGATGTCTGGTCTTGGTTTGTTTCTTGCCTCTTCTGGGTATATGTCCAGTAGGGGGATTGCTGGGTCATATGGTAACTTGATTCCATCTGTTTTAGTTATCACCAGATCAATTTCCATAGTGGCTGTACATACTTACAGGTGCACCAGCAGTGGATGAGAGTTCCTTTCTCCCCACAGCCCCTCCAACATTCATTGCTTTCTGATTTTTTGAATTGGGCTATCTTTGAAGGTGTTAGGTGGTACCTCATTGTTGTTTTAATTTGCATTTCTCTTAATGCTAAATATCAGGAACATTTTCTCGTATATTTGTTGGCCATTCAATTTCTGCCCCTGTGAAACTTCTGTTCAGGTCTTTTGCCCACCTCCTCAGTGGGAAATTAGGTTTTTTTCTCTTTGGAAGCTAGCAGAGCATTGTAGATTTTACTAATAAGGCCTTTTTCTGATGTATCATTGCTAATGATGTTTTCCCAGTCTGAGGACTCTCTTTATACTGTCTTGGTGAATTCTTTCAATGTACACAGGTGTTTTATCTTCAGTATATCCCATTTGTCAATTTGTGCCTCCTCTGTGTTTGTGTCCTTCCCTATTTCTGATAGCCTATGTATTCCATATGCCAAAGTTCTCAAGTTGGTCCCAATTTCCTCATTGATGGCCCTAATAATTTGGGGTTTAACTTCAAGGTCTGTGATCCACCTTGAGTTTATTCTTGTGCATGGAGTGAGATAAGGTTCTTTCTTCATTTTTCTGGAGGTAAATATCCGTTTTTTCCCCAGCACCATTTGTTAAAGAGGGCATCTGCTTCCCATTGGATATTTTTTGGGCCCTTATCAAAGATCAGTTGTGTGTATGCTGATGATTTTATTCTGAGGTGTTCAGTTCTTTTCCATTGGCCTGAGTATCTGTCATTATATCAATACCATCATGCGGTTTTGACAACTGTGGCTGTGTAGTATGTGGTAAAGTCAGGTAAAGCAAGCCCTCCCACTGTGTCCTTCTTCTTGAGGAGTTCCCTGCTAATTCTGGGCTTCTTTCCTCTCCATATGAAGTTGGTGATCAGTTTTTCCACTTCTTTGAAGAAAGATGAGGGTAATTGTATCGGAATTTACATTAAACTTATATAGTGTCTTAGGCAGGACTGACATCTTGACTATATTGAGTCTTCCAATCCACAAATATGGAATATTCTTCCATTTGTTGAGGTTGCTCTTGGTTTCTTGTAATAGTGTTCTGTAGTTTTCCCCATATAAACTTTCTGTTCTTTTAATCAGGAAATCCCTAAATATTTCAGTTTGTGTTTCGCTATTGTGAAGGGTACCACCTTTTGATCTCCTCTTCTGTTGTCTTATCTGATGTGTGTAGCAGTCCAATGGACTTCTGTTTGTTGATCTTGTATCCTGTCACTCTGCCAAGCTCCTCTATTGCTTCCAGTACTCCCCTTGTAGACCTTTTGGGATTTTCCATATATAAAATCGTATCATCTGCAAATAACGATAGTTTCACCTCTTCTTTCCCTGTGATCTTTCTCAGAGAGCGGTGTATTGGAGTCACCCACTATAATTGTTGAGGCTGTGATTTCTTTTTTCATCTTTTGCAGTGTTTGGTTGATGTATTCAGTGGGTTTCTCATTCGGGGAATATATGTTTACAATGCTTAGTGGTTCTTTGTCTGCCATTCCCTTGAGCATAATATAGTATCCCTCCTTATCTCTTTTTATGGTTTGCACTATGAGGTCAATTTTATCCAAGATTAGGATTGCAACCCTGGTTTCTTTGAATTACTCTTTTTTTGCTTTGCCTTTCTCCAGCCTTTGAGTCTCAGCCTATTTTTGTCCATAGATTTGAGATGTGTTTCCTGCAGGCAGCAGATTGATGGGTTGTTTTTTCCAAGCCAGTCTGCTAGTCTCAGTCTTTTAATGTCTGAATTCAGGTCATTGGCATCCAGGGTTATTATCTCCATCTGCAGACTGTTATGTTATCTTATACCTTTTGTGTTGCGTGTTTTCCTACTTTCTTTTCTCATTAATGTGTTGTGCATGCGTTTGTGTGTATCATTCTTGATTTTATTCCATCCTTAAGAAAATGCTATCTTGGGGTCTGTTTTCTCTTTGTTGCCCTCTGGGTGAGATTGTTTATGTGGCTCTCTCTTATTTATGCTTGGTGAGTGTTGCTCCTCTGCCCATACTGGGTGGTAAGGATCTTTTGTAGGGCTGGGTTTCTTCTAACGTATTCTTTTATTTTTTCCTTGTCTGGGTAGACTCTTACTTCTCCGTCTATCTTGATCGATAATTTGGCTGGGTAGAGTATTCTTGGGTTTGCATTGTTTCCTTCAATTTTTGGAATTTATTACCCAATTCTCTCCTCTTCTTCATAGTTTCTACTGATAGATCTGAGCATATTCTTATTTGGGAAACTTTATATGTGATTGCTTGTTTTTCCCTAGCTGCTCTCATGATTTTCTCCCTTTTCCTCAAAGTTGGACAGTTTAACTATTATGTGCCTTGGTGACTTCTTCTTGGGATTCAGTCTAGCTGGTGTTCTTTCAGCCTCGTAAATGGCTGCCTGGTTTTCATTCATTAAGCTGGGGAAGTTTTCCTCCAAGAATTCTCTCACTATTGTTGCAGATGACTTCTTTGTTGTGTCTTCCTCTGGTAATCCAATAATCCTAATGTTGTTCCTATTCATAGCATCAGACATAGCTCTTAGGTTTTCTTCAGCTTCTCTGATGATCTTATTAGATATTTGTTCACGTTTTTTAAAGTCTGCTTGGCTGTCTTCTAAGTCACTGATGCAGTTCTCTGCTTCCTGCAGTCGATTCGTGAGGTCCATGTATCTGCTACTGGTTTTTGTTATCACTTCTGTAAGCTCTTGTGTTTCCCTGTGGTGTATGGCCTTTATCTCTTCTATCATTTTATCCTTTATCTGTATTGCTTCCTTCATATCCTGTATAACTCCAAGCAGCATTCTGAAAATTTCTTTCTGTGGCAGCTCAATGTCTGCTTCATCTATGCATGTCGTTATGTTCAAGGCATCTTCAGCCATTGTCTTTTGTTTCTCCTGTTTTTTCATTCAGGTAGTTGGGCCTGATGGCTGTTTGCTTTGCGTTGTTTTAGAGGAGCCAGGTGCCATTTTCCAGTGAGTCAAAGAGCACTGGCTCTCTCTGGGTGACTTGTAGGAATGCTTCTTTGAACTTCCTACAGCTGATTTCACTAAGGAATCAACCTACCTCTTTATCCTCCTGTGACTTCCCTCTCAGCGGAATGCCCCAGATGGCTAGTGGGTTGCATGCTTTGGTGTTGTGGAGGTTGGGCAGAGGTTCCTGCAGTAGCTTGGAATGTTGATGGGTGTTGGCCGAGCTGCCTTAGGCCCCCAGGCACAAAGGCAGGAATTCCCAGGTAAGATGTTGGGTGGAGGATGTACACTGATACAGATAGGAACTGGAAACAGAGAATCCAGGGCAGATGATACTTTCAGGACCAGTAGTGTGAGTGGTGATACTGGGAGGGTGGAGGTAGGGTGGGTTGGAAAGGGGGAACTGATTACAACGATTTGCATGTGACTTCCTCCCTGGGGGGTGGACAATGGAAAAGAGGGTGAACGGAGATGTTGGACAGGGCAACATATGACAAAATAATGATTTATAAATTATCAAGGGTTCATGAGGGAGGGGGAAGCGGGGAGAGAGGGGGAAAATGAGGAGGTGATGCAACGGGCTTGGATGGGCTTGGATGGAGAGCAAATATTTTGAGAATTATGAGGGCAATGAATGTACTAATGTATGTGTAGATTATCATAAGAGTTGTATACATCATAAGAGTTGTATGAGCCCCTAGTAAAACGTTATTTAAAAAAAGGAGTTGGGCAGAGTATCCGCTGGTGGATGTAAGTAACTCTCCTGGGATGATTTCTGGGGAGTTCTTCTCGCATGTCGATGAAGAGTTTCTTAAAGCAAAGTTGAACTTAATGACATGGATGAAGCAGGACTTTTTTTTTTATGCATGACTTTTATTTGCTTATGGGACATGAATCAAAATTAGAAGAAGTAGCTACAAAGATGCATTTATAATTGAAACATGGATTGTATGTAGTATGAATCTTGGAAAATTGGAAGTTGTGAAAAATGAACTGGAATGTATAAAGGTCAATATCCTAGATATTATTGAGCTGAATTACCTTGGTACTGACCATTTTGGATAGGCAAGTCATATGGTTTACTTTGTCCAGAGTGATATGTTCAAAAGGAATGGTGTCTTATTCAACAGCAAGTATACTTCATGATCTATCTTGAAGTACAATGCTTCTGTGTTAGGATAATATCCATATTCTACAGGGAAGAACTTTTAGTACAACTATTATTCTAAGTTACACCCCAATCACTAGAGACAATGATAAAAAATTAAAGAATTCTGACTAAGCAGTACATGGAAATTATTGAATATTTTTGCAGAAGATAGTTCAAAAACAGTTGTGACAGATATCAATAGGGAGCTACCAAAAGGTCAAACTGGATTCAGAAGAGGACTTGGATGGACAGATACCATCTAATCGATCTTGACTGAAAGAGTATACCACAAATATTTTCACTTTTGTTTTATAGATTATGCAAAGATATTTGACTGTATGGATCATGACAAACTATTGATAACACTGCCAAGAATGAGAAGTTCAGAATACTTAATTATTCTCATTCAGACCCTTGTACATAGACCAAGAGGCAGTCGTTGAAACTGAACAAGGGGACACTGCATAGTTTCAAATCAGAAAATGTGTGTTAGGGCTGTATTATTTCACCATACTTATTCAGTCTATATGTTGAGTAAATAATCTGAGAAGCTGGACTATCTGAAGAAAGATAGAGCCTCAGAATTGGAGGAAGGCTCATTAATAATCATTGATATGCATTTAAAACATTCTTGCTTGAGGAAACCAAGAAAATTCAAATTCAAATTCATTGACTGATGAAGATAAAGCCTTGAGTTATGGATTACAGCTCAAGTTTAAGAATGAAGTATTCCAGTCCACATCATGATAAATGGAAGAAAGATTGAAGTTAACAAGAATTTAATTTTAGTTGGATCAACCCGAATGGAAACTTCTTTTGTCAGGTGCTGTTTTGTCTGCTCCAACCCACAGTGATGCTATGAGCAACAGAACAAAAAACTGTTGGTCCTGGCCCCCCACCACTAAACATGGGTTCAATAGGCACAATTGTACGGTTGAGATATATATTATATCTCTATAATATATATATATATTAAAGTCATCGCAAGCATGAGAGATAAAAGAGACAGATTGAAATAATGGAGTCAGACACATTTCATGGTAGCAATGCTCACCCCAGCCCCGCTTGGTGGTTCATGTGGAGAGAGAGGGAAGGGAGGGACAAAGGGAAGGGGAACAGGGGAGTGATGATGGGAGAGGAGAGGGGGAGCCCACGAGGGGTCAAGGGAGTAGCCAAGGGAGAGAGATCTTTATTAACCCCGGCCTATATCCCTTTGGAGGAAGTGCAAGCCCACTAGTTACAGGTAAAGGCATACGTCACAGAAAGGGGTTGCATTATAGGTTATAAAGTGATGAGAGGGGCACAATCTAGAGATATACACGCAATACGAAGAGGAGGGATTGGGGATATACATGTGACAAGATGGGCGGATCCTAGATTCAGGATGGCAGCTTAACTTTGGATGTCACAGAGTGGGTTTGATCTGTTTTCTAGGGTGTAAACCCCACCTACAGGAACCAAGCTAATGGTTACAAGCCTCAGGGAGAAATAGCCCATTGTTCCTGGCAGCAGGGAGCAGGCCCACCCGTGGTGGGAGGAGACAGCAGTGTGGCAGCTGATTGCCTCAAGGGAAGTAACTTTTACCATTAGCTGCAAGCAGTGTCCTAAGTCTAACATATTTGGGGAAGATGACTTGGGAGAAATCTTTCTGTTTCCCACAGTCCTGCACCACCCTCACAAGTGTTCTCAGGTTTAAGCCCATTGTGGCAGCCACAGTGTCAGTCCATCTTGTCAAAGGTCTTTCTCTTTTTTACTGCCTCTACCAAGTATGACGTCCACAGTGATTCTGTCTTTCTTTCCCCACTTCTAATGACCTTTTGCTTTCTCTGTGTACCATTTTCATGATGTCATCCCACAGCTCATCATGTCTTCTGTCATTAATGTTTAGTATGTCAAATCTGTTCTTGAGATATTCTTGAAATTCGGGTGGCAAATACTCAAAGTCATATTCTGGCTTTCGTGGACTTGTTTTCATTTTCCCATAGGAGCAACTAATGATGCATTCCACACTCAGCCACTGGCTTGGTTTTAGCTGCTAGTATTGAGCTTCTCTAGTGTCTCCTCTCACTCACTACTATTGAGTTAAGGCTGACTCATAGCGACCCCGTGTGAGTTTCTGAGACTGTAACCATTTATAGAAGTAGAACGCCCAGTCTTTCTCCTGTGGAACTGCTGATAGTTTGGAACTGTCAACCACGCGGATCATAGACCAACACTTAACCACTACACTACTAGGGCTTATGTAGTCAATTTGATTTTTGTGTATTCCATCTGGAGAAGTACATGTGTATAGTCAACTTTTGTGTTGTTGAAAAAAGATATTGCTATGAATAAATAACCGATCTTGCAAAATTCTATCATACAATATCCAGCTTTGTTCCTATCACCAAGGCCACATTTTCCAACTATTGATCTTTTCTCTTTGTTTCAAACTTGATTCCAGTCACCAGTAATTATCAATACATCTTGATTGTTTGCTTGATCAATTTCAGATTGAAGTTGGTGATAGAATTCTGCAATCTCTTCATCATAAGCTTCAGTGGTTTGTGCACAAATTTGAAAAATAGTTGTATAGACTGGATTTCTTTGTATGTGCATAAATATTATCCTATCATAGACAGCATTCTATTTCAAGATCTTGAAATGTCCTTGATGAAGAATTCTGCCATTCCTCTTCATTGTCATGCCCGGCATACTGAATCCTATGATTTCCTGATTCAAAATTTCCAATACCATACCATTTCAGCTCACTAATGTGAGCTTGAATGTAACTTGAATGTCTATCTTTCTATGTTCCAAGAATTTTTTTACAACTTCCTATTTTCCTAGATTCATACTTTGTGCATTCCAAAAATCCACTGTTAATAGATGTTTGCAGCTGTTTATTCGTATTTTGAGTCAGCAAGGTCCTACCAGGTATATTCCATTATCATCAGTGTGGTCTATTCTACTTTGAGAAGGCAGCTCTTTCCTTGTCATATTTTGAGTGCCTTTGACCTGAAGGCACTGTCTCTGACAATATTCTGCTCTGTTCATGAGGTTGTCAGTACCTGACATTGTTTCCATGCTATTCATAAAGTTTTCAGTGACTAATTCTTCAGAAGTAGACAGCCTGTTCCTTCTTTGTAGTCTTTTTGAGTCTGGACGGTCTGCTGAAACCTGTTCATTTTATATGACCTTGTTGGTATTTGAAAAACTAATGACACATCTTCCACCATCACAGCAACACACAAACCACCACAGCACGACAAACTGACAGACAAGTGGTGGTCAAAACAAGTATAGCTTAAAGATTTAGTTCTACTCTTTCCCAGGGTCTACTGCTGCATCAAATACCTACTCGTTTATAGTCTTATTAGAAGCATTTAGTATTTTGTTTTTCTTGAAATGCAGAAATGTATGTTTCTGTGAATCAAAAACTTAATTGCTTTAATGAAAGGACATAGAAAGACACTTCAATATACCATATGAAAAAATAAAGGTTTATTTTTTTCTCCACTGAGATAGTTAATGCTTATTGTGCTAACCTGGCCAACAAACACACGTGGGGATAATTGAAGGGCAGAGAGATACATGGCTCAGTGTTCCTTGCCTTTCGAGTTCTCAGGTCTCTTGCTTTATGATGGTCAGACCAGCGTGCAGCTGCCTTAGGGAGTTCCCTGCTTCAGCTGGCAAGGCTTATTTCCTGCAGACATCCCCAAGGAGAAACCACATGGACCTATCCTGGTGCTGGAGTCGCTGTGTGGAGACCCCTGCCAGTGCTGAAATGCTTACACGTTCACTGATTCGGTTTTCCTCCTGCAGTCGGTGTCCTTGTGTGTGTTTTGTGAGATTGAGGAAGACTTTGTTGATTGGTGTCGGACATATGAGTTAATGTGGGACTTGTAGGCTTGGGCAGCACTGGATTGGAATATTTTCTGGATGTGCACTTAACCTTTATATAAAATTCTCTCTTATACATGAGATTCTATGGATTTGTTTCTCTGAAGTACCCAGACTAATACATTATATACCCAAACTAACACATCCACAGATATTTGTGAGCCATAGCAGCTTGGTCACTCCTGACGTTGCAAGCTTGCCTTTATCCCTGATACACCTGCCTTTGACCTAATAATTAACTTAAATTTTCTCATACAACCAAGTTTGACATGACTATTGTATATTTGGAGGATATTTGGAGGCCTGTAACTTTTCCTGTATTACTTCTTTAGTTAACACTCATTTTTATTCTACCTAGAATCGTGGTCTGCAAGTTTCCATTTTTTCAAACAAGTCATTAAGGCTCAGAGCTCTTTTTAACACATACAGATTATTATAATTCCATATACAAATGTTCAGAAATTTGGTCTCAGCTTTGCATCTAGGACTAACAGAAGAATGTTTCAGAAAGAAATCTGAGTTCCAATATGGGAATGGCATATACTCACTTGATAAGTATTATAGCCCATGGAAATTAATTTGAGCTTTAAACTTGCGCAAAAGAGTGATCTTAGAGGGTAATAATGTGTTAAAGGGAGCATTACAATACCCATTTTCATTTTGTGAATTGTTCTCATATTATGTACTGCCATCAAGATTGAAGCAAGCCTAAAGAAACCCTGACTATTGTTTAAACAGTTTTGCATAGTACATCTACTGTGAGATAGCATTAAGGAATGACAATTCCCTTCCAAAATTTTCATGAGAAAAGAGGAAAGCTCTAGAAATAACCTGAATGCTGACTTTTTGTAAGAATATGGTTTCCGAAGTGCAAGTTTCATCTTCATTCTTCAACCTATTTTTAAAAAAGTTTTATCTGACGAAGGTGGGAAGGTGACCTACCTTCTCTCTAGATGTTAAGTTTGAATACAATGACTTGTTCATGTAAATGCTTTGATAACCATATTTACTGGTGTCCTTATCAATGACAGCAGCACAAACTACTTTCAGTGCTAAATATGTGTCCAGGGGGCTTAAGAGTTTATAGAATGTTCTCTTTCCTTAGAGCAGTGGTTCTCAACCTTCCTCATGCCGCGACCCTTTAATTCAATTCCTCATGTTGTGGTGACCCCCATCCATAACATTATTCTCATTGATACTTCATAACTGTCATTTTACTCCTGTTATGAATCATAATGTAAATATCTGATATGCAGGATGTATTTTCATTGTTACAAATTGAACATAATTAAAGCATAGTGATTAATCATAAACCCATATGTAATTATATATTGCGAAATATTTATGTTTTCCAATGGTCTTAGGCAACCCCTGTGAAAGGGTCCTTTGACCCCCCAAAGGGGTTGCGACCCACAGATTGAGAACCGCTGCCTTAGAGCCTCTGAACAAGCTTCCAAATGTACTGTATATTCTTAAAGGAAAAAAAATAAACATGCTCTGCAAATTAAAATAAAGAAAAAAGTGTGGGAGCAAATTTACTTAGGAGTTCAATTTTAAAAACAAGGTAAGACTGCTTCCAAATTTCTGGTATCAATGTGTTGCCTGGTCTAAGACTCCACATCCAGGTGTGTGAACTCCCTGACAGGGTGTTTTGGGGTGGGCCCGGGTGTGAGGAACAGAAGGATTTCTCTTAAGTTGTCTCCCCAAAATATGTACCAGACTTAGCTGCTTAAACATAACTGTACAATAGGTAATCAGCAAAAGTAGGTCAAAGGTTATTCTCCTTAACATCAGCCATCTATAGTGGCTAGACTATTAGTCTGACTCACTCTAAATAAGACCCACTCCCTTCTAATAAAGATAGTGGTGGTCTGTTTACTTGTAGGAGATACCGGAGAGGTCAAACCTGCCCAAAGGTAACCAAGGTTAGGTAGCCATTATCAGCTGTCTAGATCAAGCAAACACCACTGTTTATCCCACAACAAATACAGGCACACCCCTAGGTCATCACCCTCCTATTGATTGTATTGCCTATGTTATTACCCCTCCTGGTGACTTAAGTTATTGTCTGCTATCAGAGAACTTGCATGCCTCCCAAAATAGTAGTTGTCGGTTTTATTATATAAAACATCAAAGTAATCAAACTTGTTCTAAAATGAATTGTATTACCCCTTTCTGTAATGTATAACTCTGTAATCAGACCCCCCTAAAGTAATATGATGCGTGGTTAGCAATAAATAATAAAGCTCCCTAGTTCTCAAAAGGGGGGCTGGCTGAGGGTAACTGGAGAAGGTGGCTAAGGAAAACGAAGCAGCGGTTTCTTCTCTAATGGCTAAGCCCCCTCCATGAGGACCATCAAGCCGAGCTGAAGTAAGCAACGCTACCATAAATTGCATCTGACTCCATTACTTAACTCCATCCTTTAACTCTCATGCTCTCTATAACTTTACTATAATCTCTACTTATTATCGCTGTACAATTGCACCTACCGAACCTGTGATGTTTTGTGGGGTTCCCTCTTCCTTTTAACCCCACAGCCGGGGAATTGAAGTACAGAAAGCACTAGAATACTGCTGGGTGGGAATGCCTCTGGAACAAAGATTAGGTCAGGGCTTCACTAATATGCATCATTGTCCTGGACTTTAATGCTTTTATGTATCCAAATGAGGATGTCAGAAAATCATAATGCCCAGTACGTTAATTTCAAATGCCTCCTGGCAGAAAAAGAGAGGTTCTTTGAAAAGAACTGTTTTTAAAATAATAAAACAAATAAAATAGAAACACGGCATGCAAAAGCTGATGGAGAAGGAAAGTGGACACCCAAACTGAGGAGACTTAAAACAGTTTGTGGAAAAATTGACTGAAAAGATAATGGAAGGTAGAATTGGGATCATGATAGTGGGGGGGAGGGGGGAAGGAAGCGTTTAAGAACTAGATGAAAGTTGTGAGTTTCATCAATGCTACACTGAACCCCAAGTGACTCATCTCCCCACTACCCCTCTGCAAGGGATGTCCAGTTGTCTACAGATGGGAATTGGGTACCCATCACGTGCTCCCATCATTCACAATGATAGGATCTCCCCACCCCTTGGTGCTTGATACCTGGTCCCCTAGATCCTTCATGATCACACATGCTGGTGTGCTTCTTCCATGTGGGCTTTCCTTTCTTGCTTCTGGGCTAGATGGCCGCTTGTTTACTTTCAAGCCTTTAAGACCCCAGATATCTCTCCATAGCTGGGCACCATCAGCCTTCTTCACCACACTTACTTATGCACACATTCATCTGCAGCGTTTATATGGGGAAGGTAATCACACAATGATGGTTTTTGTTTTTTGGTGTCTGCTACCTGACCCCTTCAACATCTCATGATCACACAGGCAGGTGTGCTTCTTCCTTGTGGGCTTTGTTGCTTCTGAGCTAGATGTCCACTTGTTTACCTTCAAGTCTTTAAGACCCTAGATGCTATATCTTTTGATCGCTGGGCACCATCAGCTTTCTTCACTACGTTTGCTTATGCACACTACGTTTGTCTTCAGTGATCATATTGGGAAGGTGGGTATCACGGAATGACCATTTAGCTGAGCAAAGTGCTCTTGTGTTAAGGAAATGCGTGCAAGGAGACCCAATGTCCACCTGCTACCCTACTTCTAAACCTATAAGTATATGCACATAGGTCTATTTCCCCCATAATCATAAATATATTTACATATGTATATGTCTGTATTTAGGCCTTTATGTATGCCCTTTGCCTCCTACTCCTTTCCTCTATTTCCTTATGCTTTCCTCCTGCCCCACTACCATGTTCAGCCTTCATTCTGGTTTCAGTAATTCCTCTCGGTTACATTGCCCTTGGTCACTCCCTAGAAGTCCTCCCATCCCCTCCCTGCCACTAGTTTTGAACACTCATTGTTCCCTTGTCCCTGGGTTGGCCAACACGGCCTCCCTTCCCCCACCTCCCACTCTCCCATGTTCCCCTGGGACCATTGGTCCTGTTGTTTTCTTCTTCATATTGTCTATCCAGTCTATCTTATCTAGATAGACCTGCAGAGATAATAATATGTACATAAAATTGCACATGAAACCTTGCAAACCTGGTTAGACCACAGGATGCACAGCAGTGCAGATGGGAACTGGAAACACAGGAAATCTATGACTGATGAACCTCTTAGGACCAGAGGTGAGAGTGGCAATACTGGGAGGGAAGTGGGTGTAGAAAGGGGGTGCTGATTACAAGGATCTACATATAGCCTCCTCCCTGGGGCATGGACAACAGAAAAGTGGGTGATGGGAGACGCCAGGCAGTGTAAGATCTGATAAAATAATAATTTATAAATTATCAAGGGTTTATGAGGGAGGCAGGAGCAGCGAGGGGGGTGGGAGAAAAATGAGGAGCTGATTCCAGGAGCCCAAGCTGAGTGTGAGAGTTTTGAGAATGATGAGGGCAACGAATGTATAAGTGTGCTTTACACAATTGATGTATGTGTGGATTGTGATAAGAGTTGTATGAGCCCCAATAAAATGATTTTATAAAACACACACAAAAAAACAAATCCAAAAGAGAAACACTAAGATAGTTGAAATCAATAAGTCTGAAAGATAAAAGTAGTAAAATTGAAGCAATGGAAGCCTGAATCAATGAGCTTGAAGACAAATCTCTCAAAACTAAATTAAAAGAACTATCTATATTTTTAAAAATCCCAATAAAATATAAGAATTTTGCCAGACACAATATATATTGATAAACAGCTTTGAAGAGAAAGGACAAGAAGTAGACACAAAGGATATATATTACAGGACATTATTTTTTAAAATTAAATAGATCTGTTTGAGAACTCAGAGCACCTGGTATTTTCAATGGCCCCATAGAGCCCACAGGAGAGCTGGGCAACGAGAATCTAAGAAATTCTAGAAAGGATCAATGGATTAAAAGTATGGGCTGTGTGAACAACAGTACCATTCCATGCCTGAAAGAATGACAACGACATATCTGTCTTGAAAGAAGTATCGTCAGAATGCTCTTTAGAAACCAGCATGGGGAGATATCGTGCCATATACTCTGCATATGTAGTCAGGAGGGCCAGTCCCTGGAGAAGCAGTTGTGTTTTATTGCGGGGATTTTGAAAATAGGGGTTCAGGTGAAAGACAAGCAAACAACCATCCACAGTATTGATTCACATGATCTCTGTAAGAATGGGTTCAAACAGAAGAATGGTTGAGGGACTGCCATAGATCAGGACATGTTCTGTATCGTCAGAATGAGCTGAATCCAACTGGACCTCATCTAACAATAACAGCACCAATGAATAATGTGAGTTAATATATTTTTGTCTGTGTTTATTGGCAACTTGAATGTATTCTCTGGTAAAGTACCAATTCATGTCCTCTGTCCATTTTGAATCTCAAAACGGTACCACATATTCTTTCCCAACTGATGTTAAGTGAGATGTTTGGGTAAAGAATTATGGGAGAATGTGCTGAGAAATGTGAAAATAGGGTAGAATAAATATCCACTGTCAGTAAAAAAAAAAAGATAATGGAATTTTTCCATGAACTTTTAGAAACCCCCTCATATATAAACAGAAAAAAGGTATGCTATCCAAGGAAAAAACTATCATTTTGAAGTTGAAGATCTTAAAAAGATTTTCAAAAAGCTCCCGAAATAAATACACTTAGTAATATAGGAGTCCCATGCAGAGTATATTTATTTTAAAAATGCTTTGCTATAGCCAATATGAGTTTCTGCAGTGGAAGAAAAAGTTCCTGGTGGGATCTGAGGGAGCATGTTTGGTCTTGACTATGCCCAGTTGAAATGATTGTGGTGATCATCCATCGTGTTGGTGAAGATACTTTGGACAGTCTTGAGTATGTGAAGTTGTGATTATTCAAAAAGGCCAACCCTCCTCCCTTCCCCTACCTCCCATACTCCCATGTCCCTCTGGGGCCATTGGTCCCTTTATTTTCTTCTCACATTTTTTCCCCAACCTCTCTTATCTAGGTGGGTGTGCCTTGAAAATGAATGTGTGCATAAGTAAGTGTGGGGAAGAAGGCTGATGGTGCCCAGCTATCGAGAACTATAGTGTCTGGGGACTTAAAGGCTTGAAAGTAAACAAGCGGCCATCTAGCCCAGAAGCAACAAAGCCCACATGGAAGCAGCACACCAACATGTGTGATCATGAAGGGCCGAAGGGACCAGGCTTCAAACACCAAAGGCGGGGTGGGGTGGGTGGTGGGTGGATCATATCCTCATCAATGAGGGTGGCGCATGATGGGGACCCAATGCCCATCTCTAGACAACTGGACATACCTTACAGAGGGGTAGTGGGGAGGAGATGAGTCACTTAGGGTTCAGTATAGCAATAATGAAACCCACAACCTTCCTCTAGTTCTTAAACGCTTCCTCCTCCCAACTACCATGACCCCAATTCTGCCTTGCAAACCTGGTTAGACCAGAGGATGGACAGCGGTACAGATGGGAATTGGAAACACAGGGAATGTAGGACAGATGAACCCTGCAGGATCAGGGGTGACAGTGGCGATACCAGGAGGGAAGGGGCGGGTAGAAAGGGGGAATTAATCACAGGGATCTACATATAACCTCCTCTCTGGGGGATGGGCAACAGAGGGGTGGGTGAAGGGAGATGCCAGGCAGTGTAAGATAAGATATAATAATAATTTATAAATTATTAAGGGTTCATGGGGGGCGGGCGGAGGTAAGGGGAGGGGAAAAAAGGAAAATGAGTTGATTCCGGGAACCCAAGAGGAAAGCGAATTTTGGGAATGATGAGGGCAAAAAATGTATAGGTGTGCTTTACACAATTGATCTATGTATTGTGATGAATTGTATGAGCCCCAATAAAATGATTAAATTTTAAAAAAAAGGCCAATAGAAGCCGATAGTTTGTTTCCATTGGTTGCCATCAAGTTGGGTCCAATCCATGGAAATCCCCTGTACAACGTTAAAAATAAATGGTA
Source organism: Echinops telfairi (assembly GCF_000313985.2). Taxonomy (NCBI): domain Eukaryota; kingdom Metazoa; phylum Chordata; class Mammalia; order Afrosoricida; family Tenrecidae; genus Echinops; species Echinops telfairi. Next base: position 46,039,739 of record NW_022104341.1, read on the forward strand.
CTTTGTCTTTGAGGTAGTTAAATAATCTGGTGTCAATTTGAGAGGATTGCAAGTGAAGGGGTGGAGTCTGGCCTGTCAATCAAGATATAACCAATGAGGCCTCTGTGTGGGCATGGCCTTCTCCATAGAATTCTGGGAACTCCTGTATCTCCTCCTTGGAGGCAGGAGACTTTTCTCTCTCTCTGCTCACTCCCTGAGAGACTCTCTACTGACAAGACACATGAAACTACGCTAGTGCCCTGAGTTGGAGAAGCCATGTGGAGACCCCTGAGATGCTTCTACTGCACTGGATCCACAAGACTTTGCACTCACTGGCCTGTGATCTTCCTTCATTCTGTGTCATTGTATGTATTTTGTGAGTCTGAAGAGGACTTCATAGATTGGTATCGGACATATGGGCTAATATGGGACAGATGGGCTAACGTTGGACGTATGGACTTGATCTGGACTGGGCTGGGATGTTTACTCAATATTCAACTGCTCTTGTATATAAAGCTCTTTCTTCTACAAATATGTGTGTTTATGAATTTGTTTCTCTAGTCTACCCAGACTAACACAGTCTTGTGTCATCATCATGATTATTGACATGTTTGAGTCCATTGTTGGGGCTCCTTTCTGAGCACTGTATCAGATAATTCTGTTGAGATCTGTAGAGGGTTTGGATTTTTTGGAGGGGGGGCTCCTATTTGGAAGTAGATCACTAGACTTTCTTCCTCGTTTTCTTAGTTTGAAAGCTGCTTCAAAGCATCTCCGCCATGGATAATCTTTCTGGTAATCCAGATATGTTTCCAGCATCATAACAACATGGAAGCCATCACACTATAACAAACTGGTAATCGGTGGCTAAGATGAGTTTAGGATAGCAGCAATGATTGATCCTACAAATACAGAATTGTTACATTTAAATTGACATGTTTGCACATTACTGCTGACAATTGTAAAGTAGTACAATCTTGGAAGCAACACAGCAACAGGAAACACAAACTATAAAGACAACCACAGCTTTTACCCTAGGAGTATTCCCTCAGGGAATATATCCTAAGAAAATAATTCCACCTAAGCAAAGAAAAAAACCTATGTGTAAGAAAATATTCATGATAAAAGCTTTATAATAACAACCACAAAAAATGAGCCTGAGAAGCAGCTTATGTATAAAACATTTAGTAAATTATGGAACATTAAGTTTACGGAAAATTATTAAGCCATTAAAATTATAATGATGAAGACTATGAACATGGAACATGTTTATGTTATAATGTTAAGAGAAAAATATGGAATTAAAAAACTACATTATGATTGCATCTGTTTTAACATATGCACATGAGTTAAAAGAAAATGTGAAAAACTGACTATTATACTGTTGTTTTAGTGGACTGATGTGTGATTTTTTTTCCTGTTTGTCAAAAAATCTATTTAGTGTGATACATATGAGGATATGTAAAATATTTCTATAAATCTGTAGAAACCTTCATTCAAAAAACAGCAAAATGTGAAGTTATTGTTTCTTGATGCGGTCTCTGTTTATGGCTATACACTTCTGAAGTCAGTTTTTCCTTCTTTCTACCACTGTACTAAAGAATTACACACTCTGATTGATACCATGTCAAAGCTGCAGTTTTGGCATCCTGGATTTTCAAATAACTCCAGAATTATTTTCTTTCCCATTGTTCTTTGAGTTTGAGTAAACAAAAAGATGTCTAACGGGGCAATATTAGGGCTATAGGATGAATGGGGTTAGGGTTCTTAGTGAAGTTATTGCAGGACAACCCTGCTTACCTGGAAGAGTAAGCAGATAGATTGTTGTGATGGAAATTAAAATCCTCAGCACTTTTCTGGTCTTTTGGTCACCAAGGCAGTTTTCCATTTTCTTAAAACTTCTTTATAATATGTCCCCCCAAATCATCCCATGTCCTTTAAAAAACTGGTTAAGATTACCTGTCTGGATTCTGGAGAAAAATATTATCATAACTTTCTGAGCTGACCGCTCTACATTTAGCATAACTGGGCCAGCAAATTCTGTGGGAAATCACTGTCTTGCTTGGGCTTTTTTTAAAGCCATCGTAGGAGACTGCAGGATCGGTGACTTATTTAACGTAGCTTTTCTAGCCAACAAATGACCTTTTCCTGCACGGTTCTGAGTAAGAGGGTGGGGGAAGACACTAATAAGCTTCACCTGTGAATAATTGTTGAGAGGCTATATTGTGATTGCCCTCTTTTGTTCTTGGTAAGTTGGTAGGTGTCAGTTAGTTGCTTCTGACCCACAGTGACCCTATGCCCAACAGAAGGAAACGCTGCCCAGTCCTCTGCCATCCTCACAGTTTTCCTTTGCTTGAGCCCTTTGCTGCAGCCACTGTGTCAACCCATCTCCTTGAGGGCCTTCCTATTCTTTGCTGCTCCTCTCCTTTACCAAGCACAATGTCCCTCTCCAGGGACTGGTATGTCATGATAACATGTCTAAAGTATGTGAGACAAAGTCTTGCCATCTTTGCCTCTAAGGAACACTCTGACCATACATCTTCTATGATAAACTTGTTTGTCTGTGGTACTTTCAATATTCTTCATCAGCGCCACAATTCAAAGGATTCAACTGTTCTTTGGTCTTTCTTATTCAATATTCAACTTTCACGTGCATAGGAGGGCATTGAAAATGCCATACCTTGGGTCAGGTACACCTTAATCTTCAAAGTAACATGCTTGGTTTTCAATATTCTAAAGAGGTCTTGTGCAGCAGATTTACCAATTACAACATGCCTTTTGATCTTTTGAATGCTGCTTCCATGAGAATAGATTATGGATCCAAGGAAGACAAAATTCCTGACAACTTCAACCTTTTCTTTATTTATCATGATGTTACTAATTGATCCAGGTGTGAAGATTTAGGTCTTCCTTACACTCAGTTGTAATCCATACTAAAACCTGCAATCCTTGATCTTCATCAGTATGTGCGTCAAGTGCTCCTGACTGTCAGCAAGCCAGGTTGTATCACCTGCATACCACAGGTTGTTCATAAGCCTTTCTCCAATCCTGATGCACAATTTTCATATAATCCATTTTCTTTGATGATTTGCTCTGCGTACAGATTGAATAAGTATGGTGAGAAAATACAACCCTGATGCACACCTATCCAGATTTAAAATCATGCAGAATGCCCTTGTTCAATTAGCACAAGTGCCTCTTGATCCATGCACATGTTCTTGATGAGCACAGTCATATATTCTGGAATTCCCATTCTTCTCAAGGATATCTGTAATTGGTTATGATCCACATAGTTAAATGCCTTGGCATATTCTATAAAACACAAGTAAGCATCTTTCTAATATTCTCTTCTTTCAGCCAAGATCCATCTGACATGAGCAATGATATTCCTTGTTCCACGCTCTCTTCAGAATCTAGCATGAGTTTCTGGAAGATCCCTATTAATGTACTGATGCAACTGTTGTTGAGTGCTCTTTAACAAAATTGCACTTCCATGTGTGTTGGAAACCATGCTAGCCTGCGGCCCGCTTTAACCTTATAAGGCAATGTCTTGGTTCACTTTCGCTTTCCTACTGCACCACCGTTTCTCCGAAATGACGTGGGCCTTTGGCATTTCTGTTAGCCAATCAAATATCGACCGTTGCACAGCCTGTTTAGCATATCCTGTATGAAAGATCCGCCTATCACCTACCGCCAAGTTGTATTTGTAACCAATCTTGTTACGCCTCGTCCGATCTCAAGTACCTCCTCATTGTGTGCTTCCTCCCTGTATCAGATAAAGACGCCACCGGAGCTACAATAAAGCAGAGCTTGATCAGCTTGTGTCTTGCTCTCCGTCTCCGTGTCTTTTTTCTCATCCAGGTCCTCTTCCCCTTGGGGGTCCCAGGTTATGTGTCCTGCCGGTCGGGACGCGACACATGTGATAGCAAAGCCGGTCGGGACGCGACACATGTGATAGCAAAGATATTGTTCTGTCGCTTGAACATTCTGTTGGGTTGCAAATACAGATTTCTTCTACTCAGTTGGCCAAGTAGCTGTCTTCTAAATTTCCTGGCAGAGACTAGTGAGCGCTTGTTGAAACATTTCACTGGTGTTCCATCAACTCCTGGAGCCTTGTTTTTGGCTAATGTTTTCAGTGCTGATTCTCTTACTTCACTATCCTTGGCTCTTGCTCATATGCACCTTCCTGAAATGGTGGAGTGTCAACTAGTTATTTTTAGTATGACTGTGTACTCTTTCAGTTTCCTTTTGATGCCTCCTGCATCAATCAATATGTCGTCCATAAAATCTTTTCATATTGGAGGTTGAGGCTTGAATTGTCATCCTGCTGAGTTTAAAAGGAGCTGTATGAAAAACAGGAAGTGGATCTCACTACCAGCAAAAGCCAAGAGTGGAGAATATCCTGTGGACTCCCATGTCCCAGAGTAGTGAACTGCTTGATCCAGAAAACAGCTGTGACACCAACGTGGTAACAGCAATAGAACCAGGAGCCAGAACAGGGAACAAACTGCTGGCTTTTCCTGCCCACACGCTGTTAAAGCGGAGTGCTTTGGTGCAGGAGACCGGCTTGTGTAATGGGGTGCCTCTGGGCACTGAATTGTGAAGGTAGGTGAGTTAGTTCATTGTGCCAACCTGGCCGATAATCACATGTGGGGCTAATTGAAAGGCGGAGAGATAAATGGGTGGTGAGCCTCGCCTTTCTAGTTCTCAGATCTCTTGCTTTGTGATGGTCGCACCAGGGTGCAGCTGCCTTAGCAGTTCCCTGCTTCAGCTTGCAAGATTGACTTCCTACAAGACATCCCCAAGGAGAAGCCACATGGACCTATCCCGATGCAGCCCTGGGTGCTGGAGCAGCCGTGTGGAGACCCCTGCTAGTGCTGAGATGCTTATTTGTTCACTGACTCAGCTTTCCTCCTGCAGTCGGCATCATTGCCTCTGTTTTGTGAGGTGGAGGACTTTGTGGACTGGTGTTGGGTTAATGGGTTAATGTTGGACTTGTGGGCTTGGGCAGCATTGGGTTGGGATGTTTTCGTGATGCACATTTTCTTTACATAAAACTCTCTTATACCTGAATTGCTGTGGATTTGTTTCTCTAAAGTACCTAGACTAATACAGTAGGGCTTGCTGACCCACAGAGATGGAACTTTCAGAATGTGGTTTACTTGAGTGCAGTGCTCTTGGAGACTCAATTCAGGGCGTTGGTTCACCGACACATTGAGTTGGATACCCTTGGTGAGCTGATACTTCCAGTGGAGTGGCATGCCCTGTGAGCATTTACTAGCAGCGCTGAAAGAACTTTGTAACATATCCTGAATGAACCACTGTGCTCTGAGCATTTCTCATCTGTATTGCAACCTGTTAATTTGCTCATAAACCCCATAATCTTAAACACCGTCTGCGAGTCTGTGTAGTCATTACAATGAATTATAGAGTTCAGATGAAGATGAAGAATGCTGTTTGAGATGGGACACAAAGACTAATACAAATACTAATACAAATAGTTTCCTGAGGAAACTTGTCTGCAGCTGTCTCCTGGTCACAGACACATGTTTAAATATTTTTGGTTTGGAAAAAAAAAATCTTTGCTTATATGAACTGGAATACTGATAGCAACACTTTTTCACTTGCCCTAGAATATTTAAATAAAATATAGTGGAGACAAAATAGTCAAGGGGATAAAATAGTATATAATCTATTGCCCTTGCATATATTCTGACTCATAAAAGGATTTTTCAAGGCTGTAATCTTTATGAAAGCAGACTGACTCATCTTTCTGCCATAAAGCTGTCTGGCTGGTGGTTCAAACTGCTCACCTTTCAGTTAGTAGTTGAGGGCTTATGCACTGCACCACTGGGGGCTTTAAAAAAAGTGTTTTCAAACTGATGGTGATAGCAATTGCACAATTCTCCTTGATGTGATTGAACTATGGAATGATATAATATATTAAATAATTTTTAAAAGAAAAAATAAAAATAAAAAATAAAAACAGCACACTATGAGACAAAATGATTAATGAAAATGTATAAGGAAATTCTACTTGACATCTCTGGGGAAATAGTTGCTTTGGCTTAGCAAAGGAAAATCACTGTACGCATAGGCAGTATAAATTATTTCTTATAATAAAAGTTCTTACATAACAGTGGAGATCCAGTGGAGCTGTTCTGAGTCTTAGCATCCAACGAACAGTTTTCTTTACATCACCACCAGTTACAGAGACATGAAACTTAAGCATAATTGGCTACACACTGGTGTATTGGATAAAAACATTTGCTGATTCTACATTTTCATTGACTGCCATCACCTCCACTCTCACCTGCACTGATTCTGATGTGTTGAATACATACAATTGAATACGCATTTGTCTTTGTGTCTGTATATGTGTCTATCTGTTTGTGGCTACTTTTAACTTTTGTGAGTTATAGATTATTTTATGCATATGCAAAAATATATATGAAGCAGGCATGCAATTTAAAGACTAATTATGGTGCAAACACTTGTGTAATAGCCACCATGTTAAAAGGAAACTGGAATATTACCAGTAGCTCAGATTTGCCCACTGACAGCCTTTCTTAATCCCACTAGTGGTACCTATAATCAAGAAGTACTGTCCTGATTTTCAGGAATAATCATTCCCTTGATTTGCTTTTTCTCATGAGTCCCTGTAGCACAGAATTGGATTAATCATAATTCTTGGCTCATGGCACACTGTCATAATAAATTTGTGCATACCCCTCTAGTTTTCATTTTATCTTATCATTATATGATGAAACTTACGGATCCACACCTAACCTAGCAAAGCCCCTGACAAAGCTGTAGACCATGACCATGCCTTTCCGTATTCTCCTCAAATTACCCACCTATTGTATACTCCCTAGAAGAACCAGAGATCCTGAATGTTGTGTTATTCTTCCCTTGCTCTTTTAAAAATGATTTTGTCATTTATACATGCCTTTCTGAGCATTATATGTTTAATATTCCTGGTCTTGAATTTATGCAAAGGAAACTATACATATGCATTCTTTGGTAGCTTGAACCTTTGACTCAAAATTATGTGTGTAAGATTCATCCCTGTTGATGTGCACATCTGTAGTTTATCTGGTTTAATTCTGAGTATTTAATTGAATGAACATACCATGATTTATTGATTCAATCTAATATTGATTGGCAATTTGGTTTCCAGTGTTTGAAATTATAAACAGTGTTGATATGAACATTTAAAAATACGTCCTTGGATGTACATGTACAGGGGTTCTCTAGATTATATTTGGGAGGTCACCCAACTGTACGTTTTGGCAGGGTTTGGGAATCAATATTCAACCAAAGATGAGGTCAAATACGAATGCCATTATAAAATAATTAATTTTGGTATGTAGAGCAGCCTGAAATTTTAATATTAAAATGTAATGATCACAATCTACTACTAAAAGATTTAAGGTCTACTTTTAAATTTTGAAATGGCGCACTGATTTCTTAGTTATGCTGACTCCTATCAAATCTGTGGGAGCCCTGGTGACATCCTCGGTGACACATTGGCCTGCTAACTGAAAGGTTATCGATTTGAACTCACAAGTCACTCCAAGGGAAAGAGACGATGCTTTCTGCTCCAGGCTTTCTGCCTTGGAAATTCTGAGTGTCCGATGTGGTCACTGTTACTTGGAATTGGCTCGATGGCAGTGAAGTTTGCGAGGGTTTATGTTTGTACCACATTAAATGTTTTCAGGAGCTAATTCTTTTGAATTAAGATGGGGTGAAACAAGATATCGTTTCACCTACTCTGCCATCATACAGTTCTCTGGTGGTAATGCTGGTACCAGTTATTATGCTCTTCTTTCATTCTAAAAGCATCAGGCAAGTATACTGAAGACATCTTCACTTTAACTCGTGGATTTGAAAATTTGATCTACAGGGTGTTAATGCAATTTCATTGAAGCAATCCCACAAACTTAAGCTCTGGGTATAGCTCACAGAAGATGATGTCTGGCTATGCTCAGGAGCAGACTTAAGGCTGATGTTTTCACTTGTGTTGTATTTTATGGCTGTATTTTTTGCCTATACTGCTCCTACACACACTGAATGGAGAGAAAAATACCTTTCCCCTTGGATTTAGAAATGAGGCAATAACTATATGATTAGTTTTCCTGATAAAAGAAAAAAGTCATAGGGGAATTTCTCTCTGCATCTCAGCATACTAAAGGCACAATCATTCCAGCTTCTTCCTTGGAGTAAAGTGTTGGCAGAATCTTCTCAGCGAGTGTCACATAACGAAACATACTTTCTATGTATTTAAGTTTGATGGCTTTTTCAGCAGCTTCTGGCAAATAAATGATTTCATTGTTTCCTGATCTCAGGATATTATTCATTATGATGAGATTTTTATGATATTGATATTTTTGCTGTTTATTAACATGGAATAGCTGCTTCTTCTCATTTTAAAAACATTTCATGTAAAAACAATAAAAGGCAGTTCCGTATATGTGTCTCATGTAGATTGACATGGGTGAGAGAAGAATGGTGAAAGCAATCCAGTATTAGTCTATGTGTAACTACCAAGTCTGTAACATGAATGTTGAAAACAACACACCACAGGGGGTTGTGAGCAAAAGTCAGATGCACTTTATTTGTAAGTTATTCGTAATCTTTGCCATATTGTTGCATCTCTAATGGCCATTGAAAAATGCTTGTGATAGTTACAAAATCTCATGCCAACTTGAGGATATTAAGAGTGAAGGGGTAGAATCTAGCCTGTCAACCAGGTCACAGCCTAATGATGCCTCCTTGTAGGCATGGCCTTCTCATGAGGGTGCTGGGAACTTCCCCTCTCTCTCTGCAAGCCAGAGAGCTGGAGGAGTGATGTGGAAACCCAGGCAAGTACTGAGATGCTTCCATTGCCACTGGATCCACAAGACATTGTACCCACTGGCCTGTGATCTTCCTGATTTTGCATCATTGTATGTGGTGTATGAGCATGAAGACAAATCCATGGGCTAATATCAGACTTATGGGATACTATCAGATTCAGGACTTGATCTGGACTGGGCTGGGATATACTGTACATATATGAGTGTCTCTTGATTTGTTTCTCTGGTCAGCCCAGTCTAACACACTGCTATAGTAACTTATTTTTCATGAAACTAAGTTGTGATTAATGAAATTTATCAAATGGACATACATCTAGAGCACCACATCCAACATGTTTTTGTCTGACTCATGGAAGAAGCTTAAATAAATACTTAAGGATTGAATTTATACAAATGCACCCTATAAAAATACGGTCTTAGGAATCGAAGATTCAAAAGTTGTATATTTGGACATTTAAAATAGGACCCTTCTAAAGTAACTATTGACCAAAAGAGAAATAACAATAAAAATTAGAAAATATTTCAAACTAACAGTAATGGAAATGAGCTGACAGTATCTAAAATGTGAAATTCAACAGAAAAATGCTGACATTTAAAAGTAAAAAAAAAACAAAAAACAGTAAGCTAATCATCCATATTAAGAGTTAGAAAAAATACAAAAATAAACTCAAATAATAATAAGTAAGTAGGCTAGCAGAAATTAATGAAAACAATGAACAATTACCAGTGTAATATAAATTTTAAAAGACAAAAGTGGGTTCATTGAACAGATGAATATAATGAACAAACAGGAATAGTGAAGAAGAAAGAAATGACACAAACAAAATTAAGAAGGTAGAAAAAGTCATTAACACAGAAACTTTGGATGTTAAAAAGATAGAATATAATTAATTTACAGGTAATCCCATGGACACAAATTAGAACAACAGATTAAATAAATTGTATTCTTGAAAAAAATATGAAGAATGAATGAAGAAATATGAAGAAGGAATGGGTTTCACACAAGAATTCTAGGTTGATATACCATGAGAAAAATAAATAAATGTAATTCATTTTATTAATAAATTAGAAGGGAATACTCACATTATAAATAGATAAGCTAAATATCTAACCATGATTAAAACTCTGAGCAAACTTGGGATAGTTCTTAACCAATAAAAATGTTTGCAGCAATTATTAGGAAACCTCATGCTTAATGAAAATAGTATTATTGGAACTCTTATTATTTTCATTGTGTCCCAAATGTGCCTACTTTGGACTTGTCATCATGAAATCCCTAAAGAAAGGATATCGTGTTTGGTATAGTAGAGGCTCAATGTAAATGAAGGAAGCTCTCAATGAGATAGGTTAGCAAAATTGGCTGAAACATACCAACAACTATGAAAATGGTGCGGGACTGAGCAAGGTCTCATTCTGTTATACACAGGGTCACCACCAGGAGTCGGAGACACCTCAATGACAACCAATAACTACAAAATCCTATAAATCGTAAGAATCAGCACTACGTCATATCATTAAGAAAGGAAAAAAAAAATAGAGCCCAACTCAAGAACAGATTTGATGTACTGAACACTGCGTGTGATGATGGAGCACCAGACTAGTAGTCGGATGACACGCTTTTCATACACGAAGACATCAAAGTCAAGGGTATCATATTGGAAAAAAGAGCCAGGATAGAAAGAAAAGATCAAACTTGATTTCAGAAGAGTCTCTGAAATATGCTCTTGAACAAGTGGCTAAAGCAAAAGGAGGAAATGCTGAAATGAATGAGCTGAACAGAAAATTTCAAAGAATAGTTTGAGGGAGCAAAGTATGTGTATAATTTAATGTGTAGAGAAAACGTCACAAGGGAAGAACATATCCAGCATTTCTCAAGCTGAAAGAATTGAAGACAAACTCCAAGCCTCCAATGGAAATATGGAAGCATTCTGTAGGCAAAATACTCAACGCTGGAGGAAGCATCAGATGAAGAAGGAAGGGATACAGTCACTGCACCCAAAAGAATGTCCGACCATTTCGAGAGGTAGCACATGATCCAGGAAGAATGGGATGGAAGGACAAAGGGCAAACTGCATTGAAGGCACTGGCAAAAACGCAAAGTCCCATGCATTGATAGAGCACCATCTGAGGTGCTTCCACTAACAGATGCAAAGCGGAAGTGCTCAGGCATCTATGCCAAGAAATCTGGAATTTCCAGCAGACTGAAAGAGATTCTGACGTGTGCCAATTCTAAAGAAAGATGACCCAACAGAATGAGCAGCAATACTCCTGTCCGCAAGTAACATTTCTCTGAAGATAATTCAAAACATGACTGTGGTAGTCCATCAACAGGGACCTGCCAGAAGTTCACGATGGCTTCAGAAGAGGATCTAGCATAAGAGACATCCTTTCCAGGTGGCCCTTGGATGCAAGTCTTTGCATTTGACTGTGAATCATAACAAAGTATGGCTAGCACTATGAAGAATGGGAATTACAGGACACCTAATGATGCTTATAGGTAATGAGCAGTACTTTGAATTAAACAAGGCAACACCATGTGCTTTAAAATCAGGAAAAATGTGTGTCAGGGTTGTATCCTTTACTTATATTTATTCAGTCTAGACACTGAGCAAATAATCTTCTAAAATGGACAATATGAAAACCATTATGCACCAGCTTGGGAGGAAGACTCAATATACAACCTTCAATGTGTAGGGGATTCAACCTTGCTTGCTGAGCGTGAAGAAGACTCGAAGCACTTAATAATTGAGGTCAAAGGTTACAGAATTCAATATAGTTTAGAACTCAATATAAAGAAACAAAAATCCTCACAACTGGACCAGTGAGCAACAGCATGATAAGTGGAGCAAAAATTGAAGTTGCCAGTGATTTCATTTTACTTGTACCTCCAATCAACACTCATGGGAGCAGCAGTCAGGAAATAAAAGATGTATTGCATTGGACAAATCTGCTTCAACAGATATGTTTGAAGTGATAAAAAGCAAACATTTCATTTAGAATAGTAAGGTAAGCCTGACACAAGTTAGGATATAATTGCTTCGTATGCACAGGGGCACTGGACAATGAATAAGGAGACTACTGAAGAATTTATACATCTGAATTATGGTGTTGACAGAAATATTAAATATTCTGTGGACTTTTAGAAAAATTAACAAATCTGTCTTGGAGGAAGTAAAACTAAAGTGCTCTTTCGACGCAATGGTGCCAAACTTTGTTCCATGTACTTTGAATGGACCAGACCTTGAAGAAGGACAGTTTGTTCAGTAATGTAGAAGGTCGTCAACAAAAAAGGAAGACATTCAATGAGATGGATTGACACCGTGAACTCCAGTAAAATAAGAATTGTGAGGCAGGTGCGTAATAGAGCAATATTTTGTCCTATTGTACGTACGGTCACAATGACTTGGAATTAACTGGTCAGCACCTAACAGCAAAGCAACAACAACAACAACAACAACAACAACAACAACAGAAACCCTGATAATCAAACCCTGAAAACCCTGGGAGCCAATTAATTTCTGACACCCCTTAACAATAGTCCTGCATTATTTATCAATTGTCTGCTATCTATAGATCTCTGGTTTCCCAGGATTTTCTTTTCCCAGTGTTTAGGAATGTTCTCTTAACTTTAGTTATTGCTTGATGTGTGGTAGATAATGATTCTGCACTTTCTACAGTAACAAGATAGCACCTAATTTTACCTTCCTAATTTTATAGCACCTAACAAGATAGCACCTAATTTTACGTCTCCTTCCATTTTCTAAAACATTTGTTTAGTAATAAATACAGTATTTTATTATTTCCCCCAAATAAAAATGTACTACATTAATGTCTAATTTATGCGTGTGTTGCTTTGTTTCTATTCCTGCTTGTGTATTCAATAACTTTTCTTTCTAAAGTTTAATAATAGTGCCATCATACCAAAGACATGTTAAATGACAGTTATACTCATCACATATGATGACAAATGTACACACAATTTAATTGAAATTATGACAATGTAAATAGCTGTGTACATGTTTACTTATATATAGGAAATAATGACTGCTACCTATACAAAAAATGATTGTAAATTAAATTGTAAGATTAATTGCAATTTCAGAGATGGCATCGTGTGTAAAAAGGTGCAACTGGAAATCCTCAAATACTGAACAGTCAGGATACATCGGAAAAGGATGGCATTTCTTGACCAGCAACAGGCTGCAAACCCAGGTAGTTGGGTGAAAGTGGAGATTTTCTGTTCTCCTGAGAAAAGGGAAGATAGGGCAAAGTGCTCTAGTAGAAAGCTTTCTCCTACCTCTTTGCTCCTCTTAGCCTAGGTTCTGCCCAAGCCCCTTCCAACCCAACAAAAAATCCCTGCGAGCATGCTCCCTTGTGTCTTTCTAGTGATTTACACATTGCCTTTAAAATATGCATATTTTGAGACCAAGAATTCCTATGACTCGATTTTCCAGGATTGGATTGGTAAAGCAATCACATCAGGGTAGGTTTCTATCTTGTCAGGAACGGGAGGGTCTATTTAATCACTTCTTTTGACACTCTCATATTTCATGTATATGTATTTATTTAATTTATGAAACAAGCATAGGAAAAGGGTTTTAATTTATTCAATATTTATAAAGGATAGGAAAAATTGTCACCGTATGATTTCTTGCTGTTTCACCATTTGTAACCTTCATAGTTACATATCCAAGAGAAATACTCTTTATCAAGTCCTGCCATTTAGAATTGTTAGTTTGCATAAATTATCACAAAGTTTGTTATAGGAGCTAATCTTTAAAAATTTAATGAAAGCTTTTGAATATACCAAGCACATCAAAGTCATATATCTCATGTGTATTTCTATCATGGGGTCAATTCTCTCTGACATCTCGAATTTAAGGGAATTTGAGCAGAAAAGAAACCCTTTCACTTAACTATTTTATGCTCACCCTTTCAGAAAATCTCCAAAGCTTGATTAACTAATTTTGTCCTAAATAAAGTCTAATGATAGTCACTTGATTGGCAACTTTTTATTAGTTCTATTTTTGACAGCTAACCATTTTCTGAAACATACCACCCCAAATCACCTGTCTAATGAGACAAGTGGAAATCTGTTTCCTACAGGTGGACACGTCTCTTTCCACTCTCCTACCTATTACTTCTGCAGCCGCTGCGCTCACCTGCTCCCTGGGCGATGGCTTTGACTTCATCGGTAATGTGCCTCTGGTGTTAATCGTACAATATGGCTGTCTAATCGACCCTACCTGTGCTGTGCTCTTTTCCCCTCATCTCGCCCATTGTGCTGCAAGAATAGGATACATTTACTGCATTGCTTTGAAAGAAAGTGATTGTTAAACTAACACCATCCTACTCCATGAAGGTCTTCCCCAAGTGACTTTGCTGCCTGCTTTCTTGACAACACAAATGTTCACTCTTGGGAACGTTGCAATGCCAATAACGCTAGGGAAGAAAGAGGAACTGCAAAAAGATCATCACTCCGTTTTTTTTCATTAACAAACAAATTGTATCAAAGTCTTACCACAAAATTTAGAGTACCAAATGTAAAATACATGCATACTTTGAAGCACTGATTGAGTTTGGGGAATGGGCACATCATCTTAAATATGTTCTCTCTCTCGTTTTTTTAGGAAACTTATTGAGACTAATACACTGTATAACAATATAAGGCCAATTTCACAGTTCTGTCCTTTGGCCTGTTTGTTGAGCAGGTTTATTGTGGAGAATTTGTTTTCTTTTTTTTTTTTTAATCAATTTATTGGGGCTCATACAATTCATCACAAGA
>NW_022104341.1:46055168-46101753 GCF_000313985.2 Echinops telfairi
GTCTGTTTTGCTCTCTGATCTTGAGCAAGTTGTTTTCCTGATCAATCTGCCCAGGAGTGTGGTGGAATGCTCAAGAGTTGCTTATCATTTGCTGTTTCTTAAATGCATGTGAGTTCCTTTCACTATTTATAGCGGCACTCCTGCAATGCAATGGGGTGACATAGAGGTAAGAATGAGGCTCTGGAGCCAACAGTCGTTAGTTATGGCTTTGTGTGACTTCCTGAGCTTCCCCGAGTCTTAGTGTCCTCATCTGTAAAGTGGTGAAATAAACAGATCCATGGCAAAGGAATTAAGTGAACAGATGTGCTTAGCCATGTAGCACAAAGACAGGGTACAAGAGATGTCTAACCCATTTTATTTTGCTTGATCCCAGGATGCCTGAGCAAGAGTAAGTGGATGTGTGGCACATTTGATACTGTGCATCACATGCTAACCCCAAATAAAAACGACTCCAATTCCCAAAGAACACAGAGCTGGAATTAGACAAAATTACAACACCAACCGAATGACTGTAAAAATCATTCCCAGCCTTTGAAAGAAATAAAAGCTAATGCAATGAACAGAAGTGAAAAAAAAAAATCTTAAGACACGATTAACGAATGAACAGATGATTAGAAAAGTCTAAAAATGACATGCTATCTAAATGAAAACTTTGGCTGATGTTTGAGTATTTAAGAAATGCTAGGCTTCTTATTAAAATAAAAAAACCTGGCCTCACAAATGATACCCCCAAAGCAAAGCAAATATACAAAGAAGCCAGACAAATCAGGAGGCATCTGACTGAATTTCCCCATCCATCTACATCATAGATTTCCAAACTTATTTGGCCTACTGCTCCCTTTTCAGAAGAAAAAAACAACAACCCCCAAACCCCACAAGTCAACTCTCCGCTAGCAATGGAAACCTTTTGTACAATCGCCCCTAATACAGGCCAAAGTGTAGTGACCTGCTGTGCAGTTCCCTCTGGATCATTTCAGCAACCCCCTAAGGGACGGTACGGTCCACGTTGGGAAACACTGATCTACATCAATAACATTTCTCAAAGTAACATGATCTGTAGTGCCAGACAGAATGGGTGAACCCAGACCTAAGGAGGTGGCATATCTGGAAATGTCAAGCAATAAAGGGAAGATATTCACTTTATTACCATGAGTATCACCAGCCAGAGGTTAACAATCTCATAACCCCTGATCGATGTAGCTTTCATTTGATGAAAATGCCCCACACATATAACATGATAAAATATAAATCAAAGCTCCTGAAAAAACCATTAAGCCTTAAGTGTTAATTTCTTTAGTGAAATCTCTCCTCCATCACCTTGTTAGGCCTCACAGCCTTAGATTGAGAAATCAGTGTGGAGACATTGAAAGTTCAGCTTGATGTCTTCCAGCCCAGATCAGGTCTTTAAACTTTCAGTAAAAGCAACCAATTTGTAAGAGCCTATTTCTAGAAGGTCTAAAACAGGGAAAGGCAAGGTTGGAGGGGAATGTCAGAACAAATCAAAAACAAAGACATATTTCACAGGGATCTCATTGACTTTTAGAAATACTTTGAACAACAGCATGGCCACTGGGGTGCTGTAATGACATGCCCCATTATAAAATGTAACACTAAGTAAACGTGGGAGTGGAAATTTAACAATTGAACATTTAATGGCTGCAATTATGGCAAAAGAATAATGAACCTATTAGACAAGAGAACTGGCAATTACTCTACAGCTTATTGGAATACAGCTGTGAAAAAGTAATACAGCAGCATACTTAAGAATGGTTATTAAAAGGGGGTAATGCATTCTGTTTACACTGACAGAAGCAATTTTTCTTTGGAAATGAAATGGGGCTTTTTGGCTATCAGACATATGAACTCAGATATGATGAATCCTACTATTTAAAGGTAATGCATTTTTCAGATACGCCTTTCTAGCTGTAAACGATGCCTCCACTAAGACCATCCGGGTGATGCTTTTTTGGTGGGAAAAAATGGGAGAAGATGTCAAAATGGACTAATAAACACTAAATAAATCACCTGGAGAAAAGTGGGCTAAATTTTAAATGACCCAAATAGCTTCAATAAATGAAATAGCTACAAGTTCAAGGATGAGGGTTTTCAAGAGATGGTGTTCAGGACAATTACATGATCTATGAAATCATCATTTCGGTGTCCTGGAGTGATGGATGTAGCCCATTAAAATTTCAAATGTATACACTTCTAAAGACAATTTATATGTTCCTCTCCAATTTCAGATATACCCTTCCAAATGTAGTTATCAGAACCCTGGGAGTCAGCCAAGCACCAGGCTAGCTGAAAACAATAATCTTGAGAGAGGGTCAGGCACTGAAGTGCACTTGAAGTGTTCGAACAGTGTCCCGCCTAAGTGCCTTTGACAGATGGAGAGTGGGCACGGCGCTGCGCGACCTAGATGCCTGCCATGAGACAGCTAGGGGAAGGGAAGATGCATTCCGGTAACAAGGTGTCATTTCTGGCCATTTTCAAGGTAGATTGGAGGAATATAAAATTGCAGCCCAGACTTCACAGATTTCTGAAAATTCAGTGTGTCTTGAGAAGGTGCCTGGTCCACCCTGGACCAAACTGCAGCCACCCAGAGGGGATGATTTCTGTTTCGAAACTTTTCACCAAGGAAAGCTCGGTGTTTGTAAGAATGAGGATAGGAGTGTCCTTTCTCTGTGAGAAAAGTCTGCTTGAAACTCAAGTACGGGCCCATTTTCCCTGGCGGCGTTAGCTGCTGTCCAGCTAGTCCCCAATCCCTGATGACCCCATGCAAAATAAAACAAAAGGCTAAGCAGTCTGTGTCATCACTGTGGCTGATTACAGATCAGACCCATGTGACTCGGGCTTCATCTTCTTGGGAAAACTGCACAGGACTGATTCCTACTCGAGCCTGCATTTTGTAGCCATTCACCTGGAGCTTCAAGACAGCTGTGCTTCCCGGGCATCGGACAACAAGCGTATGCAGCAAGCACTTGTTTTGAATGGTATATTTTGTGTGGTCGAGGGCCCTTTTGATGTCAGACACATGCAGGAATAGCAATGTGAATCATCTTCTGACCCTGAGGAACAATGCTTAGGGCAGAGAATGCTTGTGAGGCTTTAAGACAGGAAGACATTTTTTATAGTTGTGAAAACCTAATGAAATGTATCGATATTCACCTCAGAAAAATGCCCATACATATAAGTTTTGAATGAAATTTCAAAGCTAGAACCCTGGCAGGAGGTCCGCAGTCCTAAACTGAGGCTTATACCAGTGACTAGTTTCAGCCTTCTGTAGCCCTCCCTCCGTCCAGAGAAATGAGCAAACTGCCAGCTTCAGACATTTGTGTTAATGAGACCAATGATAGTGGTGAAATGACTTTCGTATAAATATGCCTACAGAGCCATGTAACTATTTATCCATATAGCTCTTTATCCTAAATAGTTTTTTCTAGCCTTCGCACTAAGTCAGGTTCTAGCTGGTTTGGATTGCACTCTTTCTTTCTTACCCGGTTTGTTATCCTTTGGGCGGGTCTGGAACAATGGGCGCCGCTGGCAGTCCAGGCATCAATTCAAAGCAGAAGCAAAGACCAAACAGCAGTCTCACAAACATAAGACCTAATGGCTTCCAGATCTCTCCAAAGACCAAGCCAACAAGCCCTACCTCAACACACAGACACAAGAAAACATCCACACCAGATTCTTTTGAGCTAATAAAATTTTATTGTTCAAACTGCACAGTTGGTTGGCCCTGTGGGGAGAAGGAAAGAGGCATCAGAATCATGGAGCCTTGTAAAGGGCATGTATGCTCCTTAGGCCGCGGCTCCCGGGATTCCTGCTCACCTGCTCATGCATCTTCACCAGTTGCTGGGGCGTCTCCACCCTTGGTGTTCCTGGTGTAAATTACTTGAGCTCTGTGTTTTGAAACCAGTTTGATAAGTCCTAGGGAAGAAAGGATTAAGGCTTTATTAGTACAGCTATTAGATGCAGAATAGCTACCAGAAAATTTTCTGTCCTCTACTGAAACAATGGAGAGCACAAGCAGAGCTCAAATGCATGAGAATCAAATTCTATCCAAGGACCAATTTTACCATAGCTTAAAATCGGTGTTTCCCCAAAGTATTAGCCATTACAGATTATGCACAATTATCTGTTACTCATAACCAATATGAAATTACAGTAATTTGACCTGCTGAATGTTAAACTTTGGTGCACTAATAAAATATTTGCGACCAGCGTTTGTGCTCATGGAGGGAGTGCATGGAAAAAGCTACAGGGCCAGTGAACAGGCAAAGATGGAGAGACAAAGACTGCAGATGATGTGTTTCCCCAAAATGGAAGTTGGCTATTAGTTTTGAGAAGGGCAAGATGGCAGATTAGAGAAATATTTTTGTCCATTTTTTCCTAAAAATTGTGTCCCCACAGCTGAACCAAATGTATCTCCATTCATCTTGAAGAGGATGGGAGGGAACCCCTACCCTGCAGGCCACTCTCTTTGTTGGGTTCCAATGGGGCATCCCAGGGACTCAGGGAACCTACTATCATTTAGATAGGCGCTCTTCTCTGGCCCCCACACCAGGGCTCTTCGTTCACGTTTGTCCTTGGACTTTGAGCCTTGTCCCCAAACCGAAATTCTGTTGACTCTTCTTCTTTCTGACTTGACTGTTCTCAGATTTTGTTTCCTTGAAACAGTGATGAACTCCTCTCTTAGATTTCCATAACTATTCTCAACTTCCAGACTTGGAATTTCAGAGAGAGACTCTGAAATGGGTCTTGACTTTGTGCTTTCTCAAAATATGATCTGTTATCCTGGGTAGTCAATAGCAGAAAGGGAAAGATAGCAATGAAAAAGGGTTATGTTTGGCTGAGGGTGAGGGATGGTACACTGCCTTCATATAAGTAAGTCTTCAAAACGGCTGCCTTCTCTCATTCAATAGCAGGGACAGATTAAGAAGACTTTTGATGTTAGATGCAGGTTAGAAAGAGGGCATCCACGCTACAATTTTAGGCTCATCCGTTGCTTCACACTACAGTGCCTATTGTGCAGTGAATTAATTCTTTAAAAATATCATAATTATCTTATGAATGGTGCAATTATATTGCTGTGTGTGTGAGTGAAAATTGTCAATGTTCAAAATGAAAACATGTAATATGCCTACCCTGGTTTGTCATTTCTTCATTTTTATATATCTGAGGTTAAAAAAAAAATCCAAGCTTCCAACTATTTCTGAGAAGCCCATGGGGGGAAGAGGAAGCAGAGGGAAAGGAAAATGGGGAAGGAAAAAGATAAATAAAAGGATAAAGCAATCTACTAGGTGCAACAATATTTCTTGACAACTATGGACTTGCATTTATTTTAGAATTGGAATGGGCCCATCAATCCCCCTCCTCTCCTTGTAGAAATGGGAGTGTGCCTTTCCTTTTTTATTTTTATTTGGCCTGGTTTGTACTGATGAATATATGAAAATTAAAATATGTAGAAGATAATTTTTGGCTTTCAAGGAAGCATTATACAGGACCTTGCAACCAGAAAACAAACAAACAAAAAACCACCTCACTGCCCTTGTGACTCATAGTGACACTCTGGGACGGGGTCAAACTGCCTCTGTGGGTTTCCAAGACCAGAACTCTTGTAGCACCCAAGAAAGCATAAAATATACAAAGTGCCAGAATTCTCTAATTTTCTGATTTCACTTTGTTGGCTCTCTGTTTTACTAAGTGTGTCTCTCAGGACTAAGGTGTGGCTGACCCCAAACATAGTCGTGTTCAGTCACTGCATGAGAAACCAAAAGATGGACAGTGAGCAAGAAAGAACCAGGTAGAAGAGTGGACACCTTGGAATTGCTTTGTTGGTGAAGAATGCTGGAGTTACTATGGACTGCCAAAACCATGGACAAATGTGTCTCGGAAAAGTACAGACAAGATGCTCCTGAGAAGTGAGGATGGGGAGACTTTGGACTTGGTCTTAGAAGAAGGGCACCAAGAAGGCTTGCTCAAGTGGAAGGAGCTGGAGGAAGAGGAAGCTCTACAGTGAGATGGTGGACACAGAGGTTGCAACCATGGACTCAAACAAGGCACCGTTGTGAGGGTGTGCAGGACTGGGCGGCACTCCATTCTGCTGTACATGGGGTCTCTGTGAGTCAGAGCTGGCTGGATACAAGCCAACAACCACCATGTAGGGAACTCGAGTAAGTGAATTGTGAAAGAGTGGTGCGTTTTCCTATTCCTTTCTAGGTGTCAATAGCAAGTTGAGGAATAGCTCTACCTACAGGTGTCTTCATGGAGCATATGTGCAGAAAATTAGCCATAGTTCACCCATGACTTCTCTGGTCAACTATGTGCACTGTACCTACAAAAAAAAATATTTGACTAGTCGAGAGACCTGAGTTTCAAGTTCCAGTTCAGTACTTAAGTGGTTGTGTGATTTTGAATAAGTAACTTTGTGCTCCTAGATTTTTCTTCCTTTTCTGGACATTGCGTTTGACCATATGAGACATGTTTTCCAGATCTAAACATTTGTGATTCTGTGATTTTCATTACTGTCAAAAATAATGTTGTTTATGCCATATTGATTGACCCCCAACCTCAATCCTAGGTATTTTGCTGCCTGAGTTTATCAAATCAACATTTCTAAGGAAAACGATAACCATACAAACACAACTATGGAGCCATTGTTTTTCTGAATCCAACAGCTCATTTTCACTTGGCACGTGTGGTAGTTACGTAATTTCATGTCAACTTGATAATTAGGTTATAGGAGTGGATCTCGCCTGTCAATCAGGTCACAGTCTGATTGATGCCTCCTTGTGGGCATGGTCTTCTCATATGAATTCTGGGAGTTTCCTCTCTTCCTCCCTGGAGGCAGGACATGCTCTCTCTGCCTTCCTTTTCCTGCGGTTGAGACACTCAAGAGAGCTGGAAGAGCCACATGGAGACCCATGGCAGTGTTGAGATGCTTCCATTTCTTCCCGCATTCAACACCATTGCATGTGCTGTGTGAGTCTAAAGAGGAATTTATGGACTAGTGTTAGACATATGGACTAATACTGGAATTATGGATTTGATCTGGACTAGGCTGGGATTTTTTCCCAATATACAATTGCTCTTTGATATCAAGAGCTCTCCTACACACATATGAGTGCCAATGCGTTTGTTTCTCTAGTCAACCGGACTGACATAGCACATTAATAGAGCGACAATAGAAAGCTGGTCTGAAGGACAGTGGAAGAAGTAAGGTGTGTGATTATTAAAGAATGTATGTAAATTTCTCAGCCCCTACCTCGGTTGCCATGATGAGCATTTTATAAATCTGATGGCTGCCCTAGCCCACCTCTGGAGAGTATGATTACATGTTTAGACACATATTATGATCCCACAGTAGGGATTGGTTGAAGGCACCACCCGTGTTTTCTTGCACTGGGATTTGCATCCATGCAATAATGGCACAGGCAGTTTTCTTTCTATAGGAGTACATTTTGTAGATTAGAAAATAAAAGAGCTAAAATCTGACCAGCAAGTAGCTTAATGATTAAAAAGAAAAGAGAAATTAGATTGCAACAACATATCTTTAGAAATATGTACTCCCTGTAGCTAAGATATGAGGTAAACATTTTGGATTTAGAAATGGCTTATAAATGTAGCTATCAACAGAGTGATATCAGCATAATTCTTAGAGAACACAGGCATTGCTTAAAGAAAAAGGTAGCTCCTTATGAATGAGTTATGAAGCTTTGCAGACTATTGACAGGAAAATTTAAAAAAACAGTAAGGAATAAAATGTTCAGAAGAAACACTGCAAGCCTGTGACACTGTAGGTAAGCTGTGCTTTACACAAAAGAGAAGGACGGAAACTTGATATTAGTATGCAGTATCATAGTTTCAATATTTCTGTGCTAGCAGCTGATGTTCATGGTGAAAAACACAGCTATTTACATCCAGTGTCGGCTTTTCTTGGCTCCCTTCATTTTTAGTAGATTTTGAGAAAAGAACACATTTCTTTTATAAATACAACACAAAATTGTCTGCACTAGGGAATAGCTCTACCTTTTCAAACCTAAAAAATTAGATACAAATCTTTTATTTTTTCCCTATTTATCTCCCTATAATATATCGCTGTATATATCACTGCTTGTGTATTAATAATATTTAATGATAATTTTATTAGCAACACTAATAAAGCATTTGAATTCTCTTTCTAAATTAAATCAATTCCCTTCTGCTAAGAAGAAATCATTAGCACTTCTACACCAAGTCATAACAACTTCCAATTATTTTAATGTTAAATTTTCTGTCTTCCATGGAGATGTGGTAAACAAATAGGGCCTTTCAAATGTGAAAGTTCCAGCCTTTCCAGTTCACCCCCTACCTGTGGGATTTTTTTGTGAACAGCCGCAAGAAAAGGAAGAGCAGGCCCCCGCAGTGTTTAAAAGGGCTGCAAACATGCACCTGGATTTGCTCATTTCAACCAGGGCTATGCCCAGTAATGCAAAAGTGTACTTTACCTCTTAATTTTCTTTCTAATACTTTATTAAATATTGTTTTTCATTTTGGATACTTTAGAGAAACAAATCCACAGAAATTCATGTATAAGAGTGAGTTTTATATGGTAAGTGCACATCAGGAAAACATCCCAACCCAGTGCTGGCCAAGCCCACAAGTCCAAATTAACTCATTTAACCCATATGTCTAACACCAATCCACAAAGTCCTCCTCCATCTCACAAAACAGACACGATGATGCCAACTGCAGGAGAAAAGCTGAGTCGGTGAATGTGTAAGCATCTCAGCGCTGGCAGGGGTCTCCACACGGCTACTCCAACATCCAGGGATACACTGGGGTAGGTCCGTGTTGCTTCTCCTCAGGGATGTCTTGCAGGAAGTGAGCCTTGCCAGCTAAAGCAGCGAACTGGCTAAGGCAGCTGCACCCTGGTCTGACCGTCAGAAAGCAAGAGACCCAAGAACTAGAAAGGTGAGGCTCACTGAGCCATTTATCCCTCCACCTTTCAATTAACCCCAAATGTGTTTATCGGCCAGGTAGGCACAATAAACTAACTACCTCAATTTACTGTTGTTTTTAAATGGGTATTATTTGTATTAATTATCTTCATGGATTCCCTGTGCAGTGCAAATGGTTAACATGCTCAGCAATTAAGCAGGTTATAGGTTTGGGTCAACCCAATGGGGGCTCAGAAGAAAGGCCTGGTGAGCTACTTTGAGAAATCAGTCACTGAAAACCCCATGGAGCACAGTTCTGTTACGTCACACATGAGGTCCCTAGGATGGCTTACTGGGAGCCAGCATAGTCTTTTATATTTACCACTATGATGGTGCATTAAACACCCCCTGTGTGTCCTTAGACTAATATACTCAATGCTCATTTCTCACTCTTTGCAATGTGGATCAGGTAGCAATCTGCAGGGGTCTCCTCCAAGCTTTGATTAGACACCAGACTATTATCACCATGTCACTTGATATCTTAGCGTCCTTTGCTTCCCGCATCTAGACAAGAAGGGATAAAGAGTGTGTATGGATAAGACAAGGAGCCCTAGTAGTGGTTTCAGATAAGTGTTGGCTTGCTAACCTCAGGGTCAATAGTTCAAATCCACCAGTCTTTCCTGCAAGAAATATGAGACAATTTGCCTATGTAAAGACTTACAGCCTTGAAAAATCCTATATTGGATCAGCGAGAGAATGGAACTAGAAGTGGCAGTGACTTTGAATTTAGGGGTTTATGGAAAAGGCATGTGTAATCTTAATCTGTGACAGGCTAGAAAAGGCTTTCCTTTCCCACTAATTGGAACTAGTCATAGGACTCCACCTGGATGCAATGGAATGGATAAATATGGAAGAGTATATGGGTATTTGTGAGCATTAAGACCCTCATTCATATGGGAAGAAAAATTAGGATTTCTTCTCTTGGTAGAAAAACAAAACAATAGCAAAAGTCAAGGTTTAGCTCAACTAAACAAAGTATAAATTGTTATTTCTCCCTAAAGGTTAGAGGGCTTTTGGATTAATGAGTTTAAGACACTCACATTGATAATTTTGGGATTAAAAATGCTAATATATGTTTATAACCATGCTGAATATTTCTGGAAAGTACTCTCACTTTACTGTATCCTCAAAATCGTATACAGTTTCTGACAGCTAATAGTTGCTCAATAAATGCCTCTTTGCTGAATGAATGAATGCAAACTAATTTAATTCAAGCTTCCTAATAGCCTTACATCCCATCACTGGTTGGTTCATTAGACCAGGGGTGAAAATATAACTGTGGTCAAAGACTGCATCGGCACAGCTCATAAGGAATATCGAGCAGCAAGTGAGCTGACTTGCAGTTTCTCCAATGACTCTCCTCAACCATTTGCTGAATATGGATCTGCCTTGAACCTGTTCTACAGGGAAATGAAAAAGACCTCTACTAGCATCCTCACTCATTCTCTCTGCCTTCCTTCTTTGTCCTCAGTTTGCCTGGTGTTGGTTCAGGGTAAATTCTAACAGTGGTTACAGATAAACCTCACATCACTGAAGTGTCTTATCACTGAACTTTATTTCTTACTCATGATATCATCCAGTGGAGGTGTTCATCGTCAGACAGGCTGACTTCCAGATTATGTTACAGCATTGGAGTCTCCTTACACTTTGATACTTCACTACCTTCAACCTTTGGCTCCCAA
Organism: Echinops telfairi; assembly: GCF_000313985.2. Lineage (NCBI taxonomy): Eukaryota > Metazoa > Chordata > Mammalia > Afrosoricida > Tenrecidae > Echinops > Echinops telfairi. Next base: position 46,065,832 of record NW_022104341.1, read on the forward strand.
ATTATGCTGTAGGGTCACCTCCATTTGATGCAGCTGGAATGGGGATACATTATAAAGGATCTCTCCTGCGATGGTTTATTGGGAGTTTTCTTTACTTTCTTTTAAAATAGGCCTGAAGATTGTACCAATCATTCCCACCTATGTTTATTGGCTCAAGATTCAGTCACATGGTTACATCCAGATGCAAGGGAGATTGGGAAATATTGCCCTTGACAGTATCTGTCACAATTGCCAACAATGAAGAAAAAGGACAACTAAAATAATCAAACTTGCTGCCATTGAGTCAATTCCAACTCATAGGCCCTGCCCTTGTGGGTTTTTGAGACTGTAACTCTTCACAAAAGTAGAAAGCCTCATATTTTTCTTGCAAAGTGGATGGGAGTTTCCAACTGTTGACCTTGAGGTTGGCGGCCTAAGAAGTAACCCACAATCCCAGGGCTACCCCCAAAAGATAAAGGCATTTATAAATTAGATATTCATTTCAAGAAAACATAGGATGCTGAGATAGTTAAAGTTTATTGTGCCAACCTGGCCGATAAAAATATGTGGGGTTCATTGAAGGGCAGAGAGATAAACGGTTCGGTGAGCCTTGCCTTTCTAGTTCTTGGGGCTCTTGCTTTCTGTTGGTCGGACCAGGGTGCAGCTGCCTTAGCCAGTTCCCTGCTTCAGCTTGCAAGGCTCACTTCCTGCAAGACATCCCTGAGGAGAAGCTGCATGGACCTACCCTGATGCAGCCCTGGGTGCTGGAGCAGCCATGTAGAGACCCCTGCCAATGCTGAGATGCTTACATGTTCACTGATTCAGCTTTCCTCCTGCAGTCAGCATCATTGTGTCTGTTTTGTGAGATGGAGGAGGACTTTGTGGATTGGTGTCGGACATATGGGCTAATGTTGGACTTGTGGGCTTGGGCAGCACTGGGTTGGAATGTTTTCTGGATATGCATTTACCCTTTATATAAAAGTCTCTCTTATGCACATGCATTTTTGTGGATTTGTTACTCTAAAGTACCCAGACTAACACAGATGCTTACGATAACAGAATTTTACTTTTCCTCTTTTACTCATGCTCTTTAGATATGCAGTTTGTCTAAAAGTTATTCACTCTTTTTCACAAGTGAGTCACTGGGAACGTAAAAAGAAAAGGAACTAAATTTACCTGAATCCAGTGATGCATACCATAGAAGTCTTCGTATGTGATGTGCTCATTGTAAATACATATGTGGTGGGTTAAATTTTAAAGTTTCATAGGGCATGGAACCATTAAAAATGGTAAATACATCAAATATTTAACTCAAAATATATAAATGCATATTGTTTTAGCAAATTTTCAACACAAATTCAAAACCTTTCATTTGTGCATGGGTGTATTGAAAAAAACGGCATATTATCTTTCTTGCATGAACGGCATCCATTATGTGTTTTATACAATAATCAGTTTTAGTTTTCTTAAAACTGAGGAAATTTTCAACTCCCTCAAGCTTTTACAGTTGACATGCCCACACCTAATTTGACAGCAATTTTTTAAATGAGCTAACTTTTCCAAGAATTTCTAAGACATTCAATTTTATGCTTTTACTTTCATGGTATACTGCATTATATATATTAAAATTGTATAAATCTATAGTTTAAAATGTGTCAACCATTCAGTTTAAAAATAGAACAATACTTGGATTTTAGAAGTCCTATTATCTGTCCTTCCTCATCACAATTCCTGCTTTTCTTCCCACCTGAAATGACTGTCTCAGATTTCATATGGATCATTTCCTTTGTATCCAAAGCAGTTTTACTAAACCCATTACCACAGAGTAGGCTCACAGCAATACTCTAAAACTGGAGGTTAACTTCCACCTAAGTTTCCAAGACCGCACATCTTCACAGAAGCAGACTGCCTGACACATTTTTCTGCCACTGAATGTCTGATGGGTCTAAACAGCTGATAATTCATTTATCAGACTTTCACTGAAGCACTATGTCAACAGGGATCCTTATAGTTTCATCAGATGTTTATATATTACAGGTTATAATGTGTTTTGCTATGCTTATTGTTACACTTTATATTCATGCATACACAACTTGTCTGTCAGTTTGTCATACTGTGATGTCTTGCATGTTGCTGTGATACTAGAAGCTGGTTTTCATTGATTTTTCAAATACCAAAAGGATCACACAGATGAACAGGTTTTAAGAGTGCTTCTAGACTAAGAGCAGACTACAAAGAAGGAATAGGCTGTCCATTTCAGAGGACTTAACCACTGAAGACGTTGGAGTAAGAGAGAAACATAGTAATAGAGAGGAAACCTAGTGAATGGTACCCAAACATTGTTGGATATGGGGCCAGAACATCAGTCCTTCCGCTCGAAGTCCCTCACAAGGTGACCAATGAAGCGTTACTTTCTCAAATAGAGTCCATCATGACGACAGGGATGGAGCAAGATTTCGAGACCTTCCTTTGCTGATGGGGCACAACTCAAAGTGAGAAGAAACAGCTGCAGACATTTATTAAGAACTGTACATTCTTTGAATGTACAAAGTATGAATCTAGGAAAATTAGAAGTAATAAAAAATGAAGTGAAACTGACAGTGATCAATATCGCAGGCATTGGTGGGCTGAAATGGATCAGTACTGCCTATTTTGAATCAGAAAATGAGATGATTTACTCTGAGGGGATTGACAAATAGAAGAGGAAGGGCATCATATTTGTTGTCCATAAGGACATCTCAAGGTCTATCTTGAGGAACAGAGCTATCTGTGATAGGATTATATCTATCTGCCATCAAGGAAATCCAGTCAGCTTGATTATGATTTAGGCTTATGCACCAACCACTAAAGTGTGATGAAGATATTGGAGAATTTTGCAGATGTCTTCAGGCTGAACTTGAACAAACATGCAATCGAGATGCACTGGCCATTGGAACGCAAACATTGGAAACAGAGAGAAAGGAACAGTAACTGGAAAATATGATCTTGGTGATGGAAATGAAAGTAGAGATTGCATGACAGAATTTTGCAAGACCAATAATGTCTTTACCTCAAAAACCCTTTTTAAACAGCACAAATGGCAGTTATGCATGTGGACTTTTCCAGATGAAATACACAGAAATCAAACTGGTTACATCTGTGGGAAGACATGATGCAGAAGCTCAATATCAGCAGCTCAAGCCAGACCAGAGGCCAGGTGTGGAACAAGCCATGAATTGTTTATATAAAAGTTCAGGTTGAAGCTGAAGAAAAATAAAACTAATCCACAAAGAGTCAAAATACGACTTTGAGTTTATTCTACTTGAATTTTGAGAACATCTCAAGAAGAGATTTGATACATCGAAGACCAGTGGCAGAAAATTGGATAAGCTGTGGGATGATATCAAGAACATTCATGCATGAAGAAAGCAAAAGGTCATGAAAAAAAAAAACAAGAAAGAAATTCCTACCCATCTCAAAGTTATAAATGAATTCTCTTATATAATTCTATAATAATATATATATATAATATATAATATAATTCTCTTTGCTTTAAAGATTTTTAATTTTCCTCTCACATTAACATTTAAATTATTTGGACTTGAATTTTTGTTTTAATAGAAGAACATTTTATTTTTTGTTCCATGAACAGTATATTATCCCAGTGCTTTTTAATAAATAATTTATCACCCACCCCAATAATTTGCAATGACAGCTTTATCATATACCAGGTGTCTATATGTGCTGTCATGTAAAACTAATGGTCCCTGATTCATTCTGTAAAGTAGACCATGATGCAATTTGGGCATGTTGTAGACATCATACTCATGCACTGCATAACATCTACCTTGGGCAACATCTGATGCCTTTATGTCAGTTGCTTGAGAATATGAGTGAGTGTGAGAATAACTGTTGGGTGGTACCCAGTAGTGGGAGGGAAGACATATTTGGTATAATCTCAGGCTGATGGGGAATCTGTATGGGAGTGAGAATATATAAACTGTCAGGCATTGCCCAAATGAACATTATTCAGCACTTCACAGTTGTTGCTGTTAGGTTCCCTTGATTCCATTGCAACCCATAGCAACCCTGTGCCCAACAGAATGAAACTCCACCCAGACTTGCAGCCTCCTTCCAATTGTTCCCTGGCCTGAGCTCCTTGTGGCAGCCATTGGGGCAATCCGTACTGTTAAGGGCCGTCCTCTCTTTTGCTGCTCCTCTACATTATCAAGCATCATGTTCTTCTCCATGAACTCACTGTCCTCTCCTGACCACATGACCAAAATATGTAAGACCAACTCTTGCCATCCTCACTTCTAGGAGCACTCAGCCATACTTCTTCCGAGACAAATTGATGTCCTTTTAGCAGTCCAGGATACTCCCAGTATTCTTCACCAGCACCGCATTTCAAATGCATCAATTTTTCTAGGGTCTTCCTTATTCAATGTCCAACTGACCGTTGCAGATGAGGTGATGGTAAATACCATGACTTGGGTCAGGCCCACCTTCCTCGTCAAAGTCACATCCTTGCCTTTCAGTACTCTGAAGAGGTCTTAAGCAGCAGATACAGTTCATCTTTTGGTCTCTTGAGTACTGATTCCATGACCATCTACTGTGGATCCAAGCAAGACAAAGTCCTTGGCCACTTCAGCCTGTCCTTTTGTCATGGGGTCACCTGTTGGTCCAGCTGTGAGGATTTGGGTTTTCTTTATATGGAATCATAATCCACACTCTAAATTGTGATCCTGGATCTTCATCAGCAGGTGCTTCAAGTCCTCAGTTTCAGCAATCCAGGTTGTGTCATTCGGATATCACAGGTTGCTGATAAGTCTTCTTCCAAACCTGATATCACAGTTTTCTTCATCTATCCCAGCTTCTCTGATTATTTGCTGTGCATACAGATTGAATAAGTACAGTGAGAGGATACAACCCTGTCACACACCTTTCCTGATTATAAACCATGCAGTATTCCCCTGTTCTGTTCGCACAACTCTGATCCATTGAAAGCTCTGCATGAACACAATGAAGTGTTCTGGAATCCCTATCCTTCTTAAGGTTATCCATGTTTATTATGATGCACACAGTCAAATGCCTTTGCACGGTCCATAAAACACAAGTAATCATCTTTCCGGTATTCTCTGCTTTCAGCTAAGATTCATCTGACATCACCAATGATATCTCCTGTATTACCTCCTCTTCTGAATCAGGTCTGAACATCAGTCTTTATACTGCTACAACCTACAATCTTCCACAAAATTTTACTTGCATGTGATATCAATGATACTGTTCCATAATTTGAGCATTCTCTTGGGTCACTTTTCTTTGAAGGAGGTACAAATATGGATCATTTCTAGTCAGTTCACCCAGCAATTGTCTTCCAAATTTCTTGACGTAGATGAGTAAGCGCTTGCAGCGTCTTGTCAGTTTGTTGAAACACTTTAATTGCTATTCCATCGATTCCTCAAGCCTTGATTATGGCTAATGTTTTCAGTGCAGCTTGAACTTCTTCCTTCAGCTTCATTGGCTCTTGCTCATATGCTGCCTCTCAAAATGGTGGGATGTCAACTGGTTCTTTTTATCGCAGTAGCTCTGCGTATTCTTTCCATCTTCTTTGGATGCTTCCTGCATCATTTAATGTTTTTCCAATCAACTCATTCAATATTACATCTGGAGGCGTGAATATTTTGGATCTTTCAGTTTAGGATATGTTCAGCATGTTCTTCCTTTTTGGTGTTCTAATTCTAGGTTTTTGCACATTTCATTATTAATAGTTGGCTTTGGCTCTCAAGTTGCTTTTTGAAATTTTCTATTCAACTCTTTGACTTCATCATTTCTTCCATTTGCCTTAGCTATGCTTTAATTATGAATGAGTTTGAGAATCTCTTCTAACATCCTCTTTGATTTTTTTCTTTCTTTCCTGTCTTTTAAATGTCTTTTAGCCTTCTTCATGCATTATGATCTGGATGTCGTCCTACAGCTCATCTGGTATTCACTCTTAGTGGGCAATGCATCAATTGTGTTCTTCACTTGATCTTAGCCAACATTTCTTAAGATGTTCTTGAATTTCAGGTCGGATAGACTTGAGCTCATATTTTGGCTTTAGTGGGCTTATTTTCGGTTTCTTCAGCTTTAACCTGAACTTACATGTAAGCAATTGATGGTCTCTTCCACAGTCAGTTCCTGGTCTAGCTTTAGTTGCTGATGTTGAGCTTCTCATCGTCTCCTCCCACAGATGTCATCAATATGATTTCTCTGTGTTCCATCTGGAAAATTACAGTATACAGTTGTCTTTTGTGTTGTGGAAAAAAGATATTTACTTTGAGCCTGTCATTAATCTTTCAAAAGTCTATCATGTGATCTCCAGTTTCATTTCTATCACCAAGCCCATATTTTCCAGATCCTGTTCATTCCCCTTTGTTTTCATCTTTTATTTCAATCACCAATAATTATCAATCCTCCTGATTGCAAGTTATATCAAATTAATTCTGAAGGCATTGGTAGAATTCTTCAATCAATTTGAATAATAATTATATTGATTGGATTCCCTTGAAGGTGATTAGATCAAATCATATCACAGACAACATTGTATGTCAAGATTCATGTTCAAATGCATGCAAGGCCATTCCTCTTGATTGTGTTATTCCTGGAATATGACTTTCTGTTTAAAAATGGTTCACTTCAGCTCACTAACACCTAGGATATTGATATTTATGTATTTCATGTCATTTTTGACACCTTCCAATTCTCCTAGATTCATACTTTGCACATTCCAAGTTCCTATCATTACCAGATTTTTGTAGCAGCTTCTCCTCAGCTCGCGTCTTGCCCCATCAGCAAATAGGGATTCCCAATTCTCTACTCCCACAGGCTTTCCTGGACTCATGCCAGCACGGTCAACTCCACTTCAAGAAAGCTGCTGCTCTCAGGTGCATTTCAAGTACCCTGGGACCCCAGAGACGTCTCCTCTGACACTGTCTCCAACAATGATCTGCTTTTATTCGTTAGGCCAATATCAATGTTTCAGAACTATGCATTAGGTTTTCAGCTGCTACTTCTTCTGAAGTGTGAAGCAGATTCCTTCTTTATTGACTGTTCTTAGTCTGGGAGATTCACTGAAGCTTGTTCACTTTGAGTGACCCTTCTGGTATTTGAAATACCAGAAACATAGCTTCTATCATCACAACAACACCCAAGCCACTAGCGTACGACAAACTGACAGACAAATGGTGGGCACGTGACTACAGTGAGGTTATTTCTGGGTTTTCTTGCTTCTCTCCTGGATTAGTTATCTAGCCCTCCATCAAAAACACATGAATAATTTGTATGGATTAATTAAAAGTTTTGATATGGTGGTGCAGTGATTTACTTGATATAGCTCTCACTTCTAATCACAGTCCTTGAAATTCCCATCAAGCCACTGGTGGGATCATGCAAATTGGGTGAATTTTCCTAATGGGTCTGGGTAAGAGAAAGTAGGGGAGGATCCAATAGGATTACATGATTCAGTTGAAAGTGATTATTAATAGGGTTAATTATAATTTTAATAACTTGGAACTCTAGTGTGGAAATTGGTCAATTTGGTCATTATCCTGGGTATGAATGAGACCTGGTGGCCTAGTGCTTACGCCTTGGGTTGCTAACAGCAAGGTGAGCAGTTAGAAACAAGCCAGCAGCCTGATCTCTCTCTGCTTGTCAGCCTCTACACCACCGAGGCCCTTCGCCTTTGCCTCCATTGGCCAAGCAGCAAGCCTGCCTGTCCCTGTTCCCACAGTTGCATAGTCTCCAGCCAGATGAGGAGGAAGCACCCCATGGTCTGTTCGGGGGCTGCCTCTCTGCATCTCCATATACAGTCTGTGATGCATCTGGTCTCAGGGGCCTCCACTGCTTCAGACAGCGATCTTGAACATCTTCTTCTAAGGATCTTTGAGGTTTCTCCCACCTGCAGCTGCTTCAAAGATGGCTTATCATTTTAACCAGGGAGGGGGTGGGGGTGGGGGTGGTAATGAAAATGGACCAATCTCCTCTATCAGTGTTATACATGCTCTATTTGCAAAGTTCCAATCAATCATTTGGTATAAGTTACAGAGACTTAGGTAAAAGAGCCATAATAAGAAATTTTACTTCACCACACACATATTTTATTGTCTTTTAATAAAGTTATAATATTATCCTTAAATATATTTATATGTTTTCTTAGATTTATTATTGGATATGTTATATATTTCTTAATATTATAAATGTATATTTCACATTATACTTTATAACTATGTTTTCCTGTTGTGCAGAAATCCTAAACATATTAACTCTAGTAGTAGCTTATACTAGAATATTTTGGGGTTATACACAAGAAAATAATTTGCAAATAATGATAGTTTTGTGTCTTGCTTTGCTGATTTCACCAAATGCTTTTTCTATATCCACTGGGATTGTCAGAGATTGAATTGTGCCCCTTTGAAAGATATATTGAAATCTTAATGCTCCCTGTAAACATGACCTCAGGAAACTGAATCTTTGAAGAAGTGATCAGTCCAGTTAGCGGTGGTCATTCTAAAGCAAGATGAGTCTTAATCCAATTCTCTAAAGGGAAGTGACCTAACAGGAGGAGCAGCCATGGGACCATGGAATTGTGCTGCCGCTATAGACCAAGGAATGCTTGGGGCTTCTAAAAGCTGGAAGACCCCAGAGGGTCTTCCTACCTACAGCCCTCAGAGAAATGTAGCATCGGTGACATCCTGAATTCGAACTATCAGAACTGTAAAGCAATTCTGTCCTTACAAGCTACCCAGATCATGATGTTTTGCTACAGCAGTCCTCAGAAATAAACACAGAGATGGCCATACTGTTGCTTTCTCTGAATTATATTTACTTAGTGTATAATGTTTAACCAATTTTGAATTCCTGGGATAAATGCAACTTGGTCATGAAAATAGGATCTAGTCACATTTAGATTTGGTTGATTGATGATTTAACCTTTCTACATTTGTGCTCACATGAGATATGGACTGAGACTTTGCTCTTTGTACTATCACTGCTAATTTTGGGTATCTGCAGTATGTCAGTCTCAATAAATAAACTGGAGGATTGCCCTTTTATGTCTACTATGGGAGTATTTTGTCTAAGATTAAAGTAATTTGTCTCTTATTTGATAGAATTATCAGTAAAACCAGCAAAAATATTTTAATTCCTAGATTGAGTGCATTTGAGGTGTGTCAAAATTTAGTTTCTTAATTGTATATGGATCAATTTTGGTCAGTTTTGTTTGACTAGAAAATTTCCAGTTCTTTTAGCATAATATTGATCATAATATTATCTGTTAATTTTTAAAGTATCAATTGAATGCATAGTTATGATATCTTTCTTTATCCCAAAATTATTACTAATGATTTATAGTTTTCCTAAGTATTCTTGCCAGTATTTTACCTATTTTGAAGGACACCAGCCTTTTAGAAGAACCAATATTTTGGCTTAGCTGGTAATCTTTATAGTAAATGATTCCTATTACACCAATTTCTGTTTTTCATCATTCTACTTTCTTTGGGTCAATGCTAGTGTTCTGTCTCTAACTAAATAAATTAAATGTATGGTTATTTGATTTTTTCCCTCTTCTTATTTTCTAGTGTAAGCAATTAAATATATAAATTATCCTCTATGTAATATGTTAAACATAATCCATGAGTTGTGATAAATATAACTTTTATTCTTCCAATTGTAAATATTTTGTAATTTCTATTGTGATTTTCTTTTGACCACAAGTAGTTTTTATGTAAACTTCTAAATTTCTAAACATACTCATGTACCTGTTTATTTTGTTAATGATATCTAATTACATTGTGTTCAGAGAATAAGTTATGTTTGGTACTAATACTTGGCATTTGTGAAACTTTGTGACTTAGCACATAGTTCATTTCACAGATATCTCAGAAAAGAATATGTATTCTGAAGTTTGGGGATACAATGTTCTTGCTATTCCTAGATTGTTTATTGTTCTTTTAAAATTTCCTTTGAATTTACTAATTTTCACTGCTCATTCTATCAATTATTGAAAGTATTAGTCTTCATGCCTCATTATGATAAAGGATTGACGTTTTTAAATGTAAGTTTAATAATAGATTTTCAAATAAACCCATTGAGTAAGCCATGAGAGACATGAGTGTGGCGTTCATGGGATGAATCCAATATGAATCCGGGAATCATTTCATGTAGGTGATATTTCAAGGAGCGCTGATAGTGTAATGATTAAAACTGTTGGCTACCAAACTAAAGGGCAGTTCTTTGAACCCACAAGCCTCTCTGCAGGACACAAGACCCTGTGGTCTGCTAGAGTGAAGGTTACAGCCCAGGAAACCATATGAGGTAGTTCTACTCTGTCCTATAAGTCACTGTGAGTCGGAATCAACTTAATGACACATAACAAGAAACGATTATTTGATATTATGCAGAGTGTGAAAATAAGAAGGAAGAGAAGTATGCGGATTGAGCCATGGGACACTGCAGTGTTTATAAACTGGGAAGATGAGGAAAGTTAGACAATAAAGACTGAAAAGAAGTTAGTAATTAAGAGATGAATCTGGAGAGAGTGATCTCCTGAAAGTACATTCCAGGAAGATTTTCAAGGAGCAGAGAGTGATTAATGGGTTCAAATGCTGCTTAGTGGATCATAACGAACTCTGGATAACATTGAGGAAAATGGGAATTCCAGAACACTTCATTGTACTTCTGCAGAACTTGTACGTGGAGGAAGAGGGAGTTGTACAAATAGAGCGAGGGACTATTGCGTCGTTTAAAATCAGGAAAGGCGTGCATCAGGCTTGTAGTCTCTCATCCTCTCACCACGCTTATTCAATCTCTATTCCGAGCAAATCATCAGAGAAGCTGCACTATATGAAGAAGAGTGTGGCATCAGGATTGGAAGAAAGCTTATTAAAAACCTAAGATATGCAGCTGACGCAACCTTGCTTGCAAAAAGTAAAGAGGGCTTGAAACACTTGCTGATGAAGATTAGGAATTGCAGCCTGTTGAATGGATTACCACTCAATGTAAAGAAAACAAGCACCCTACAACTGGACCGATAGGCGACATGATGAGAAACAGAACAGATTGAGGTTGTCATGGATTTCATATTACTTGGAGCCCCATCAGTGCTCAAGGAAGCAGCCATTAGGGATCCAAGAACCACTGCACTGGGTACCTCTGCTGCAGAAAACCTCATAGAGTATTGAAAAGCAAGAATATTACTTTGAGGAGTAGTGGAATTCTGATCCAAGCCATGTATCATATGGATGTGAACACTGAACAAGGAGGACTGAAGAAGAATTGATTTACTTGAAGTGTGGTGCTGGAGAAGAATGTTGAAAGTACCATAAACTGCCAAAAGGACAAACAAATCTGTCATGAAAGAAGTGGAGCCAGGGTGCTCCTTAGAGGCAAAGATGGCGAGATTTCATCTTACATATTTTGGGCCTATTGTAAGGAGAGACCGGTCTCTGGAGAAGGACATCATGCTTGGTAAAGTAGCAGGGCAGCAAAAAAGAGGAAGGCCTTCAACAAGATGGATTGACATGGTGGCTGCAACAATGAGTTTTCCCATTGCAACAATTGTGACGATGGCGCAGGGCTGGGCAGTGTTTCGCTCTGCTGTGCACAGGTCACAATGACGCAGTGAGCACCTAGCAACAACAATTGTATGCATGAATCGCCTTCGGTGGAAGCAAGAGTTGTGCCAGTAAATGGCTGTTATGATCTGCTGGCTTTCCCACTCTGTGCAATCTCTCCCCTGAAAATGTCACGTCTGTGGTTCTCTTGCCTTCTCGCTGAGCTGAAATTTGTTGCCATAACGGCTCCCTTGTGCTCTTCTACTGGCCAAGCCCAACCTGCCTGTCAGGAGTCCCTGCTGCTACAAATGGTTAATAGGCACAATTGCCAGTGACAGATGGTGTTTCGTGTCCTAGAGACACCTGGGAAGAAAGGCCTATCTATCTTCTTTCTAGAGATCAGCCATTGAAAACCCCTTGGACCCCCATGGACTCACCATGAGTTGAAGGTGACTTGGTAGGAACTGGTTTACTTGCCGTCCAGGCCTAATTCCAGGCCTCTATTCTCACTAACACTTGTGTCCCAATGCTAACTCCTACTAAGCCCGATCATCTCTTTCAGGTTTTGTCTCTCCCAGTAGCATGTGAGCTCAGGAGGTCAAGAAGCATGTCTGATACTACTATCTCTCCAGGACTAAACAGTTCTATCTTTAGATTGTAATCTTTTGTTGAATGCCTTTCTAAGAAACAACAGAATTGCAATAGAATGTCTTTGAGATAAATGAATAAACTCTCTGATTCAGATGGCATATGTATCCAGTACGATATGTTTATCCCTGCATGATATGCCACATAAAAGCAGGAGAGCTGTTTTCCTTTCAGCATATGTTCTGTGTTATCAGCTGATCAAATGTTTTAGTTAAGTTCCTATAAACCTCTCAGAGAAACTAGCAGTTTCAGGATCACACTTGATTTTTGGTATCTCCTTGTTAAGTTGACTAGAGAAGAAAGAAAATGCTTCAGAAGGAAGATGGAAATAGACCCTTGTAGCACAATGATAAAGCAGGTCTCACTTCCACGAATGTCGTTTGGTAAGGAGGAGGGGAGGGGAAATTTGGAGATTAGAAATTATCTCAAGATCCCGCATTGCGAAGGCTTTTATTTTGTCTTCCTTGTTACTGTCTTTGTTTTCAGGATTCAAAGACTGCGAGGTGATATCCGTTGCCACTGTACTCTCCTCTCTTAGTACAGCTGTTAGACTGTAGGCTGTCATATTGCTTGCCAGTTGAATACTACTCCTATCTAGTTTATACAACTTGCAAATAACTTCCCAAGCATTGGTCTGCGTGGGGAAAAATGGGGTAGTTTTTGACTCTGTGTGATGCACGAGAGTACTTTTAAAATGCTGCCTACAAATTCACATTGGTCTATGGAATAATTTTTTCCTCTGAACATTAGCACAGCAGTGAATTAATTTCATTATGACTTTAATTAAAATTTTTTAAAAACCATAATTATGGATAATACAGTTGAGATGGATAAAAGAGCCAGTATCAAGCCAAAAACTACACTATGATTAGGCAATATATCAGGACAACACTTTTTCACACAATTCAAGTCAAATAAAAATGAAGAATAGACAATGAAGGGGCTATGTAGGCAAGGAAGGCCTCTACAGTCATGCCCGCTTCACGTTAGTAGAGATCCTGGGCGGAGGCAAGCCAGCCATGGAGGGAATGACACACAGAGCGGGTGGGGGTAGAAAGCAGAGACACTTGGAGACACTTCTAAGTCAAAGGGATCTGGGTTCAAATGCCACTTACTAGCTTTCAGGGCTTGGACAACTGAACCTTGCTGAGCCCGGACAGCTTCATGCATATTAAATTTTTGAATAATATGAAACCAGGACAAAAAGATAATATTTGTTGTATACAAGGAGACTTCTAAAAATGCATGAAAGAATAACATCTTTTAAGTCCATTCTTCCATAAACTTTTTGAAGCCACACACACACACACACACACACAAATGCCCACCTACGCAGCCCCCACCCCCATGCCCATGCAACACGCACACACATGCAAGGGTGCAGACAATAGTAAGTAAAATAATATTGCTACAACCTATGAAAACCTGTCGTAAACAAAACTATCAAAATGTGAGGGACACAGTAGCTGCAACGAGGAGCTCAGACCCACAGTGGCAAGAAAGGCTCGGGAGCAGGCAGTGCTTCTCTTGGTTCACAGAAAGGGCTGCTGTGACGCCGAGCCAATGCCAGGCCAATGTACAGCAGCAGCATCACCATGGGCAGCCCTTGTTGCTTGACAATCGACCTTTTACTAGGTCTCTGCATAGCTGAGAGCCGCGTTTCTCTGTCTAACTCTTCATGAAAGCATTCTGTCCTCTTCGATGTATTCAACATCAAAATGGCAGCCTGGGCACCCTCCTGGGACTTGATTGTTTTCTTTTTAAATGTTCTTTGAGTTTGAGGAACCAAAGGAAATATGAAGGGAAAAGATCAAGTGTGGAGGGTGAATGAAGCTGTTTCTTAAAGAAATTCCCTAAGAATGGCCCTTGCCATCCATGACAAAATGTATTGCCATGAGAAACAATTCCTCGGCTGCAATTTTTCTAACCCTTTTTACAACAATGCAGTGTTCAATTGTCTTAAAATGTCTCCCTCGTCAGCTTCTAGATTGTCATGTGTCTCTTAAGAAGATATACCGTGATTACTCGTTTGGAATCCCTGAAACACAGTCACCATAACCTTCTGAGCTGACCCCTCTGCCTTCAACTTAACTGGCCCAGCAGAACCCCTGGAGCGGCACATTTAGCTTGGATTGACATTCACTGATTGCAAAGACAGGTTTAAATATATTTTGCTTGGAATAAACACATACAACTATGAACTGGAACTATAGGAGCAATATTCTTATATAGATGTATGTATTGCCTATCTATGCATATATTAGGGACCTTGGTGGTCTAGTGGTTACATATTGGACTGCTAAGTGCAAGGTCATAAGTTTAAAACCACCAGCCTCCTGCCCCATGCAAGAAAGACAAGGCTTTTGATGCCTATTAAGAGTTATCATCTCAGCAAGCGATAGGGGCAGTTCTACCCTGTACTATATGAGTTACTATGAGTTAGAATTGACTTTGATGACAGTGAGTTTATATATATATGTATATGTATATATGTAAGTATATGTGTGTGCGTGTGTGTGTGTGTATTTATTTACTAGTGGTGGTGGTGGTGGTGGTTATGTGCTGTTGAGTTAATTTTGACTCATAGCAATGCCATGTGAAGAGTGATTTCCCTTAGGATTTCTGTGGCTTTATAGAAAGATGTTGAAGCATTAGTACTCCACCCATATGGGGTCCACTTGAGTCAGTGTTGACAGGAAATAACAAAGCATATGTTCATGTACATAAATGTATAGCCTTACAATCTTCAAATGAGATACCTGTATCTCCAAAGAGATCCCAATAGCTCAATCTCAGTAAATAAATAAATGCATACATAAAATTCTACTTTCCCAATTAAACTATAGTCACCCAATAGACTATCACCCCTCCCAAAATGCAATAGTAATTGTACACACACACACACACACACACACACACCCCTCCCTATAGTGGGAGTTATAAAACCTATGGTAAATATAAAAAATACAAAAGCTTTTTGCCATCACATACATACACATACAAATCTTTACAGAGTCAATGTCATATAAATTAAATCTTGGAAGACACATTTGAATTCCCAGGAAAAGATTTGTGGTTTAAAATTAGATTGAATTTATTACTCAGAGTGATCACTGGGTAGAGATATTAGAGAAGACTGTAGGTCATTAAAATACACGTCTAAGTAGCAGAATAGACAAAATAAAATGGATGGTCTTTGGAGCTAGTGAATTCTCTAAGTAATGTATTCAAACAAGAACCCCCCACCCACACCCACACATACAACCAAAGAGCATAGCACAATTGTTATGAGTGCACTTCTGGAAATAGACTAAAAATTACAGCGGCCATATACAGAGCTTCTCGGGCTGTAAATCTTTATGGAAGCAGAGTCTCATCTTCCTGCTACATAGAGGCTAGGGTGGTTTTGAACCACTGACGGCAGTCAGCAGTGCAGTCAGTGCTTATCTGGCAGTATATTAGATCTCCTACACAAAGCTTATGGAGTGGGCGTGGGGCATGGCCTGGCTGGTTAGAAAACTTGGCTCTGTCTCGTACCATCTATGGCCCTGTGTGTCTCAGTTTCTCCACCTATAATATGTAGACAAAAGCAAAATCTACTTCCTGTGATAGCTGCAAGGATTACATAACAAGTCTAGAGTGTCAGAACGTTTTATAAATTATTAATGGTACAATTTTTTTGAAGCATTACAGAAGGAATTTAATCTTTGGACAAGAGTTTGAATAATCAATAATCCACTTACCTGACTGATTCTATGATCCTATTTTCTAATACGTGCTTCCTTGAAAACCAAATTCATTGCCATTGTAGATTCCAGTGGAGGCAACCGTGTGTGTCGGAGCAGAACTGCTCCGTACAGGTGTTTGGTTGTAATCGCAATGGATGCAGAGGGGCAGGCCTTCCTTCTGGGGTGCTGCTGGATGTGGGGGAGCCACCAAACTCTAGGTTACCAAAATCCCAAACTCACTGCTATCAAGTCAATGCCGACGCATAGCTCTGTCTTTCTCACACAGAGCAGCGGATGGCTTTGAACCGCAGGCCTTGTGGATCGCAGCCCAATGCATAAACACTGTGCCACTCAGGCTCCTTGACCTTTAGATTAGTTGAGTGCAAACCATTTGCACCACCTTGCGACCTGTTCTACTTCTAACAGGGTCAAAAGCCCTCATCAATTTAGCTATGGCTGTGGCATTGTAAACAAAGATAAACACAGAAAACCATGATTCTTTATAAGACCATCTTTGAGCAGCCTTTCTTGAATGATAATAGGGTGTTTGAACAATTATTTTATAGCTTCTGAGAGAAGGTCATCTCCCCCATCCCCACCCATATCTTCACTTGGGAACTTAGGATCAGCAGGAGGGGTACGGGGGAGAAGAAGGGGATGGAAATTAAAATTAAACTCACAAAAGAATACTCTATAATATGACTTCACAGTATCACGTGACACAAAGGAATGGAGACTGGTTTTGACTTGTGGTGAGCACAGCCCTGTGCTGTGAATGTGGAACTTTGCCAGGGCTCAGAATGATGCCCCACCATGGGACAGTGGAATACTTCACTGCAAGCAGCTTACACCTGCTTCCCACTACCTGGTCTCCCCACTCTCTAATCCATTTGTGTACCACAGTTTTAAAATGCCAGTTTACCCCAGCTGAACATCCCTCCAGGGCTCCCCACATGACCTGTCAATTCTCTCTCTAAGGGCTTATCATCAACCATTAACCTGCTTTCCAAAGAAGTCTGCTGGCCACCCTGAATATTTGTTACAAAGGAGGGCCGGAGCCTCCTCTCAGAGCTACTCACTCAGAATCCCTGAAGAAGCAAGGACACAGAAAGTAAGGCATTCAACTCAACTACTTGAATCAAGTACAAGAGGGTGCACTTCCAGTCCGGATGCTATTAAAGGAGGGCTTTTGTTCTTTTCCTCGTTGCAATTTAAATGGAATGGTGTTTGGCCCCAATCCTCACACCTGTCTCCCCAAGACACTAGCCTCCGCAGTGTCTAACAAGATTCTGCCGAGGCCAAGAGCCAAAGACGACGTAGACGTTTTCTCCAGCATTGTCCTTCCAGGAGGAGCGCTGCTGACACCACACTTAAGTGCTCGGCTACTAACCAAAAGATGGCAATTTAAACCCGAGACACTCTGAGGAGAAGTCTTTTTCCATTAAAATTTACAACCTGGGAGAGTCTATGGGACAGTTCTACTCAGCATGCACTCACTGCCATCATAGTGACCCCTGGGGGTTTCTGAGACTGTAACTGTTTATGGGAGTGGAAAGGCCAGCCTTTCTCCTCTGGAACTGCTGGTAGTTTCAAACCTTTGACCATGAGGATCACAGCCCGGTGCATAACCACAACGCCACCATGGCTCCCTTCTATTCTGTACTACATGGCCGTTAGGAGTCAGAATCCACTTGCCGGAAGTGGATTTGGGTGTCTTCCAGCTAAACTGGAGACATAATTCATGGGAGCAAACCTGAAACTGTAACTCTTGGCAGATTAATTCCATAACAAAAATCAATCATGGCACTTGTTGCTGGACTGCATCATATTTTGAGTTCACTGTCAAGCACCACTGAGACGCGAGCCTCTTTGACCTTGACTGCATTATATGAATGAGCTGATGCATTCATGAAATCAGACGATCACGGCATGCGCCCTCATCTCAGGCCTGCTGAATGGTGATCGGTGTGGCGCGCTCGTTTCCTGTGGAGCTACCGGACCCAAGAAAATGACACACTGACTAGTAGAAAGAGCAGCTCGCCTAGCCTAAAATGGTCGTTATAGCAACATCCTGAGAAGCTCTTATTTTTTGACTGGTCACCTCAGGCAACATGCCAGCTGATTTGCCTGCTAGCGCTTCCCTGAGCAAATAGCTGCCAGTCAAAGACAAAACAAAACAAAAGCAACTTACCCTGGAAATCCGAGTTTGAACACAGATGCACTAATCTCCTGCTCAGAAAACACCCTTCTCACTCCCAGGCCCAAAGGGGCTGCTAACCAGGAAAGGAAACACATCGCTCGCTGAGCACATCACAATGTAACGAGCAAACCCAAGACTGCAGCCATAGCTGACAAGGTGGATGGAGTAGAAAGAAGAAAAGAGCTTCTCCTCACTTATAGTAGAGAAGTTGAGGGACTAGATCACACCTGACCATGTGAATTGCACTTGGAGTAGAAGAACCCTCGGGGAAAGGGCTACTGACCCTTCTGTCACACTGCTGATCTTGGTCACACATGATGGAGACTCTTGCAGTAGACATAACATGAAAGCTGTAGATGTCATCGGAAAGGCGATTTCTACATAGACTAGAATGGAAATGAAACCTATTTTCCCTAGGTGACTATTGACAGACAAGACCAATAAACTTTGAGCTACTGAAGAGGGAGAGTTGGTGTGTGACCTACTGTCTCCAGCAGCATATGCCTATGTAGACCGCTTGCATCTGATGTGTAGCCAGAGCAAACCTGTGTGCTTATTTCAATTATGCAAAGACTACCAGGATACACACCTGGACTTAGAAACTTGAGTAACAAATGAATGTGTCTCGCTTTAAAGCTTTTTGAAATGAAATGATCCTGCAACTAAGAGAAAGGGCTAATTAAGCATTTCATGATCTGCCTGATACGACAAAGCACAAAGCGATGGTGGGAAGGAAAAAAATATCAGCACCAGGAAACATCTGTCCCCCTCTAATGCTGAGAAGTGCACAGCCCACGACACTATCTGCAGGTGGAGATTTTGAAAAACTGAAATAGAGGAATCTTCAAATAGCATGTTATAGAAAAACTTTCAGGGAAGGTAACTCCAGGTAAAGTTTGCTTTTCAAACTGGCACATAGAATTTACCACTCTTCGTAATGATGGTTGACCCATTGTACAAAGAAAGTCATGTTTGGGTGGGCAGTGATTTAATAAAAACATGGAAATTACACTGAAATTTAGCAGGTGTTATCTCTCTCATGCTCAAGACTTTCCAAAGTGTTTTACTTACAAGCAATTAAAATACCGAGAGGCCAGGAATTGGTGGGCAATGATGAAATGTTAACTTTTAATCTAGTACTACACAAATTTCTGGTACATCTTTTTGGTGGATGTGATCATTAGGATCTGTCAGTTTGGCAGGGCCAAGATTCTCAGTGGTTTGGCAGTGAAGACCTACAAAGCAACCAAGATGTGACCTAATTCCATGAAATCAACTCCAGAATGAAATCTGCTATAAATCGCCTGCCATTGTAAGAAGATTAGGGTGGGATGCAACAATGTTGCATTGGCAATTGAAAGGAAGTTTCCTTGGGGCATGGCCTGCTTTCAACATAAGCGGACACTGTGGAAAAGCTTACTGGATCCTACAGCTGCCGGTAGCTGACTGACTGCCACTTATTTGTACTTGAGCCTGTACCTGCCATATTGCCTGCTGATCTTGGCAGTTATCAGAGGCCTGCTAACTGACCTGCTGATCTTGGATTCATTTGACTCTGTAGCTACATTGTTCCTCTGGTAGCCAGGTGGGTAGATAAAGCCATGGCTTGTGTGGATTGTGCTTATGTGGTTTTGAGTTGTTTGTGTCTGAGTATACATTCTTAGGATACACAAATGAAACTGTGTGCATGCTGCAGTTATACTGTTGTTGTTAGTGGCTGTCAAACAGGACCCTGTTTCATTGTGAACCAGTGCACAATATAACAAGATACCAGATGTGTGGTCCAGTGCCATCTGTATATGCCACTGTGGTCCATATTGAGTTTTCATTGACTGTTTTTAGGAACTATATGGCCTGGCATTTATTCCTAGATAGTCTTAGTCTGGAAGCTCTGCTGAAACCTGTTCAGCATCATAGTAACACTCAAGTTGGCACTGAAAGATAGTGGTGGCTACTGATATGGTGCATTTGTTAGGAATTGAACCTGGTTTTCCAGAAGGTGAGAATTCTACCATTGAAAACACCAATGTTTCCACTGTTATCCTGTGGTATTAATGAAGGAAGCTACAAGTGGTGTTACCTATTAAATTCTACCAAACACTATCCCAAATCTCATTTCCTGATCAATTAAACGTCGTGACAGCTATGACATCAGCAACGAGCATTCCGCCAGCCACTGTCTTAGGCTGAGTTCTCCAGAGAAATCCAACCAGTGATCTGCATATGTATCTCCATCTCTAGCTCTGTCTCTATCTTTCTCCATGTCCGCATCTGTATTTATATTTATAAAACGATATACCAGACAGCTATAGATGTGGGCGAGTCCAAGTCTTGGCATGTTTCAAGACTATGGGTCAGATGTTAGGCTGGAGGAATCTGACTCAAGTAGCTGTGGTGGTGAATGAACCCAAGATCAGCAGAATGGCAAGAGACTAGTGGTTGCAGAGGAAATAAATCCAGGGTCAGCAAGTCAGGCTTTGGCTGCGAAGTCAGAGGGGACAAAGGAACTAGTTTCATGGAAAAAGAAAAACCAGAATAAATATAATGAGAATGCTGACACATTGTGAAAAATATAACCAAAGTCACTTAATAATATGTAGATGTATACATGCTCAAATCCATTTCCATTGAGTGGATTCTGACTCAGAGTGACTCAAAGAATGTCCATCTCAGTGGGAGCAGACAGGCTGGTCTTTGTCTCCAAGAGTGGCCTGTGGGTTTGAACTCACAACCTTTCTGTTAGCAGCGGGCTCCTTGATTAACATGTATAGAAATTGTCAAATAAGCTCCTACCTTGCTAGGCAAATGTTTTTCAAAATTGCCATCAATTTTTTTTAAATTTCAGCAAACAAAACCACACATTCAATTTTACTATAAATTTAATGTGCCATTAGGATACAAATACAAAAATACAGGTAAGCAAGTATAAAAACTAAGCACAATTACAATCTCAGCCTAAGAGGAGTGAACTGGCACAGTTCCCGGTACATAATGGCTACATAAAAATAAAATTTTGTTTATTAGATAAATATTCCCTTCCAGTCTTTTTCATGCAAACATACACAGTGTTTATCTATATTGGATCATACTTATTTTCCTAGAACCTGATTGCAAAACTTTTAGCACTAGGTTGTAAATCGTTTCCTAATCCATTAAATATTCGTACATAATATTTGCTATTTTGATCAAAGGATACATTGCATAGGTAACGCAATACCTCTTCAAAGTGTGGAGAAGCAAGGATTTCCATCGAGGACTAGTTGTGCCAATCCAAACCGTGATCTTTTCAATCCCATCACCACATGTGAATGCTGAAAAGGAAGAAGCAATACCTTTGAACTGCGGTGTTGGCAAATAAAATGAAAAATGACACAGACTGCCAGAAGGACCACCAGGCCTGCCTTGGAACGACGTACAGCCAGTATGCTCCGTAAGAGGCAAGGATCGCGAGACTTGGTCTCACGTACTTTAAACACGTATCAGGAGAGACCCGTTCCGAGAGAAGAACATGATGCTTACTAAAGTGGAGGGCCTTCCTCCGCCTTGCTGCCCTTCTACTTTCCCATGCATGCTGTCCTTCCCCAAGGACGGGTCTCTCTCGAGAACATGTCCAAAGGATGCAAGATGAAGTCTGGCCACCCTCGCCTCCAAGTGTGTTCTGTCCTTTTAGCTGTCTATGGTTCTCTCGATATTCTCCTCCAGCACCACAATTCAAGTGCATCGATTCTTCTGTGGTCTTCCTTGTTCAATGTCCAAC
Source organism: Echinops telfairi (assembly GCF_000313985.2). Classification (NCBI taxonomy): domain Eukaryota; kingdom Metazoa; phylum Chordata; class Mammalia; order Afrosoricida; family Tenrecidae; genus Echinops; species Echinops telfairi. Next base: position 46,087,714 of record NW_022104341.1, read on the forward strand.
TTCACCGCTTGGAATTTTGGCCAAGATCCGATGCCGTATCTCTGTACCTTCGTTCCCTAATTTTAAATTGATGGGAAGTCGTAGCACCTGCCTTACTTCAATCACCTTGTTGCTTAAAAGCCAAGTGAGATATTTGGGAGCGTTGAACAAACGCTCATAAATATTTTCTTTGGATGAAAAAGACATGTCCGGAGCCAATCCTTGATAGTGGGGAGAGAACACAGAGAGCTCTCCCATGGCACATGTACCAACCACTTGGCCCTTTAAAGAATGTCCCTCAGGAAGTAAAGTGAGATTGTTGTCGAGATTGCGGAAAAGAACCACTTTAAAAGTGATGTTTGTCAGCTCTGATAAATCTTTGATCAAACAATCAGTTTCTAGGGTAAAGGCCACTACTTCCCGCCAACTGACCCGGAAGCATGTGCCGTATATTTAATGTCAAGAACAGGCAGTGTGCGCCTGTCAAGGATAAAGGATAAAAGTAGGACGCTAGACACCCCCCATCTAGCTGGGGACTTGAAAGAGATATTCCACTGAAGGACTCCCCACAAACACAGCCTGGCAAATGCCAGCCAGTCCCAGGAGTAACCAGAGGTGGCATTTGAAATTCAGTGCTACCGTGTGGTAGTTCGAGAAGGGAGAAATCGGCTGGAAGGGTGTGCCAGCCAGGCACCGCAGGGGTTTTTCATGTTCTCTAGTGAGGCAGCCTTCCTTTCTGCCTCTCCCTGCTCCTTTCCCCATTCTCCGCCATCACCATGCTCGCTCACTCGTGATTCTATCCCTGGTCATCTCAGGGTCTGTGTGACCCGTTAGGGTCACTCTGCATCTGCCTACTGTTTGCCCTTGGCCTGGATTACTGAGAACAGCAGCTCTGCTTCCCAACCCAATTGAACCCACTGCTGTTCAAGTGGATTCTGACTCCGAGCCACCTTGGTGGACAGGGTCAAACGTCCTCACAGGCTTTCCAAGGCTATACATTCTGGCCGCAGCGGATCATCGCATCTTTCCCCACGGAGCAGCTGGTGGGTTTGAGCTGTCCGCCTTTGGTGAGATGAAAGCCTTTCACCAGGTCTCTTTCTTAGTTTCCCAGGATTTGATTGGGCCTGAATATTTTGAACATGGTCACAGAAACAATAGGTCCCTAGGCTTGTTGTGCTTAGATGGTCCTAGAGAAAAATACCTATCCCCGGACCAGCAATTCTAGTTTCAGGTCGGATGGTACCAAGTACTGCTGGCTTCTTTCACAGATTTTGGACTTGGGCATATGCCCTGTGAGGGGCATGTCATTTAAAAGATGTCTTGCTAAAATGGGGCATATCATGCCTGTGGGTTGGCCTTGTAGCCTGTTCAAGAACCAGCATGTACTCAGAGTGGCTTGGCCGTGGTCAGCTGGCATCACATCATCGACTCTGACGTATGGCAATCTTATGCACACAGAATGGAACAGTATCTAGTCGTGGGTCATTTTTACCATCACTAGCATGTTCAAATCCATTTTGGGGCTGGTAGGCAAATCCATCTGACTACAGGGATATCTGTCTTGCTGAAAGCCTCCCATGCCCTGGTTGGTGCTGTCCTTCAACAGAAATACTGCTTTTCCCAGTAACTGAACCTTCCTGATATACAATGAAAGAGTCAGGCAATGTTGCCTTGTGGTTCATAGGATCTTCGTTAGCTAATATTTAGAAGTAGGTTGACAGGCTTTTCTTCCTACTCTGTCTCAGTCTGGAAACTGGCCAACCGTGTGTGAGCTTGCCAATATTTGAAATAGCAGGGACAGAACTCCCAGCATCATAGCAACGCGCAAGCCACCACAGTAGGACAGAATGACCAGAACGGTAGTGGACTATGAATAAAGAAAGCTGATCTGCAACAAGGCAGGCTCCGTGAGTTACCAAACCTCTCACTTGAACCCTGATTTTCTTTTCATCTTGTATGTCAACCAAAGCCTATCACTCATCTATCCGTTTGCCACACTGTAGTGGTGTGTGTTTCGGTGATGTTGGAAGCTAGGCCACTGCTCTCTCAAGTACCCATTGACCAGGTTTCAGCAGCTCTTCCAGACTAAGAACAGACTGAAGAAGAAACAGGCTGCTCTCTCCTGAGGGATTAACCATTATCCTATGGACAGCAACAGCGTTTTCAGACCTAGTGCCAGAAGAGGGTCCCTTGGGTGGAAAGCAACAGTGGTGAGGACAGTTTTACTCTGTACATAGGGTCACTGTGAGCCACCAATTATTTAGCATAAGAGCAACAATAATAATTATAAAATATTGTAAAAAGTCACTAACAGTAATTATCAAGGATAAAAATTCTTATTTCTAATGTACTAAAAGGGGCTTAGAGGTGCAGTCTCTAAAGAGCTGTTACAATAAATAAAAGTGTGATAAAGATTTAGCAATCTGCTGCCGCAAGGATTGATAGCTTTGGAAAGCCTGTGGGGAAATCCTATTCTGTCCTAAAGGGTCACTATGAGTCAGAATCAACTTTTTCAGCAGTTCACTGTTACACTGTACATACTTTTATTATGGTATACACACTCCAATGCACAGAAGCCTACGATCCTATGCTCGATAGGAACTACTACGCTATGCTCCAATCACTGGCCCTGTTTTGCACGAACTTCCTGTGGGTTCTTAGCAGCATGCTTCCTCTGGCTCCACAAACCCCAGCCAGTGCCAGTGACCCAGAAGAAACGCTTGAGCCTTTCACTCATCAGACTGACAAGTGGTCAGGTAGGAATGGTCCACGTGCCCCTCTCCTCACATCAATACTCCCCTTATAATCCTTCAGGAGATACGGATTTGTGTGTCGTCAGCATATGAGAAATGAAAAGCATCTTCCCCTTGGCACTTGGCTTCAGCACTGCCTGGGGTTCACCTGAGCCGGGGGTTGAACTTGTATGTGTCCTCCTGACAGGGATTCTCAGAGTGGGCGTGGGGCATGAAATTCTATCATCAACTTCATCGCGGACACAAAGGATATACCTTCCCCCTCACATTAAAGGGAGAGAACTGGTCCTTTTCCCTGGAGGTGGAGGCTTATGTGGCCTTGGCCATGCCCAGGGACGATTACCCTTTGCTAAGAAGAATAACGAGACGCTCTGGATCCACTATTAATATTATTATTATCAGGACCTCAATGTACTGGCTGTATAACGTAGCTACCACTCCTGCTCATTCCTACACTTCTGGACTCGGTCAGGGAGGCAGTGACACATTTAGACTTCTGGAGGCCAGGGAGCTACGCCTGAGAGGTCCACCAGTGGAAGATGGGATTGCACACCTAACTAAAGCAGGCTGACTTCCCAGAAAGAGTGGTTTGGGAGCCTGAAGCTTCAGGCTCCAAATCATGTTCTTTCTGATCAGGAAGTCCAGATGAGGATGATGAGGATAGTGAGGAGGATGACAGTTTCATCAAGCACTCACAAACTCAAGGGCACTAAGTGACTTGGCCAAGTTCATGTGTAATAAATAGCCCTGGTACTGGAAGACCAGGTATCTGTGACCACTAAGAATAGATGTGAAGATGTTCTGGAGTTTTACATATGTATTGTTTAGTTCACACTCAATTTCTCCAGCCCAGTTGCCTTTCTGAATAATTTTTTGAAAGGGAAATATTGACTTAGAACTTCATATATTTTGAAACTAAACAGTCTTCTTCCTTCCTGTTTCCATCTTGGTCTTCCTGAAATCGGCCTGTAATCTACTGGAAGATTTGGAAGGGATCGGCAATGGAAGGACTTGCCCTTGAGGGCTTACTAACATTTATATAGACTTTATAGATAAGGGGTACTGGCAAATGCACACATACTGTTACCTCTTCTCAGGAAGGATGGGTTCTTGGGTTGGGAAACAAGGATTCCATAGGCACTTTTGTCATTTGGCCCTGTACCAACGGGCCTGACCTAAAGGAAGTGTCAGAACATTAAATGACCTGCTCAGGTCATAGGACTGGTGAGTAATAGAATGCCCAGGAAACATAGGCATATTACCTATTGTATCTGAAACACATTACACCACCAATATACAGTTACTGAGTGAATGAAAGCCAGGATTAAAACCCACGTGTCTATCCCAAAGTCAATGTACTTTCCATTTGAAATGCCTGCTCCTATTTTTAAAACACTAATCATTAATTAGCTCAGAACAGAAAGCTTTCTGTATTTTGCATTTTTTCTCTGAAATAGAAACTCCTTTTTTTGGTATTGAAGTATCATCACTTCAGCAATGCTTGAATGAGGACACTGGAAGGGGTAATTTCACTTGAGACGGTTGTGTCACAGTGAACACGAGCCAGACCGGAGTGCTCATCTCCTCTGCCGAGCAGAACGCAGTGATCACAAGGACTCAGACCCTGAGTGGAGCCATTCTTGAGATTCACCAAAACCTCACTGTCATTGAGTTGATTTTCACTTATATTGACCCTGTAGGACAGGGTAGAACTGCTTTGTTGATTTCTGAAATGGTAAATCTTTTCAGGAGTAGTAAGCCTCATCTTTCTCCCATGGAACAGCTGGTGATTCTGAACTGCTGGCCTTTAAGTTAGCAGCCCAACCCACAATGCACTATGCCACCAGGGCTCCCTCCTTTGAGATCCGCTAGGTAACCTACTACAGGACCTTGCTCATTTGAAAGACCCTTTGAAAACACTCACTGAGGAATATCACTGTTAACTCCACCTGCTAAGACCTGGCATTCAGCATAAAGTGGAATAACCTGTCAGAAGTGCTATTTTAATGAAGTAGCATAGAAGAATGTGTGAGACTTTTCACTAGAAGGCAGGCCGATAACACGAGTGGGACAGCACTGGGTGAGCACACAAGACAGAACTTAACAGGGGACCATGACTTAAAAAGCATGTTCTTGGACTGACTGGAGTTAGAAATCTCAAAAATTCTCTCTTGACCTCCTCCTTTGTTTTCTCCGTGTCTTTCACATCCCTCTGCTTCCTCCTTCTTCTCCCTTTCCCCCCCTCGCTTCAGTTCAGTGGACCAGGACTTTGTAAAGCTCCAGCAAATTTCTTTCCGGCTATCACTGTGTTAATGCAGTGCTCTCTAATGCAACTCCTGGTGCAAGAAATTGAGCCGCTGAGCCCCGTTTTGGCCTTATAACTGCTCTTTGGATTGCTCTAGCAACACTTTCTTCTCGCCACCCTAATTCACAAGAGAGAACATTTCAATTCTTCTTCCCCATAAGTGAAGGCAGGTATTTTGCTTCTTATACCTGGTGAGGGTTAATTAAGCATCCTAGCTAGTTTCCTTGCTTACCTACGGGTGTTGAGAATCCAGATGGGGGAAACTCTGGCAGAGGAAATTTAGAATTGCAGGAGCCAGAAGTGCCAGAGTCAAAGATGCACCCCAAATTTCCTGAGGGAGAATTAATTTATTACTTGTTAATCTGTGTAAGTATGCCAAGGTAGCTGAGTTAGTTAGTTTATTGTGCCCACCTGGCCGATAAACATTTGTGGGGTTCATTGAAGGACGGAGAGATAAATGGCTCGGTGAGCCTCACCTTTCTAGTTCTCGGGTTTTTTGCTTTCTGATGGTCGAACCAGGGTGCAGCTGCCTTAGCCAGTTCCCTGCTTCAGCTGGCAAGGCTCACTTCCTGCAATACATCCCTAAGGAGAAGCCACATGGACCTACCCCGATGCAGCCCTGGGTGCTGGAGCAGCTGTACGGAGACCCCTGCCAGTGCTGAGATTCTAACACATTCACTGATTCGGCTTTCCTCCTGCAGTCGGTGTCATAGTGTGTGTTTTGTGAGATGGAGGAGGACTTTGTGGATTGGTGTCGGACATATGGGTTAATGTTGGACTTGTGGGCTTGGGCAGCACTGGGTTGGGATGTTTTCTCGATGTGCACTTAACCTTTATATAAAACTCTCTCTAATTTATACATATGAGTTTCTGTGGATTTGTTTCTCTAAAGTACCCAGACTAATACAGTAGCCCTCAGGGTGCAATGGTTAAGCTCAAGGCTGCTAACCCAAAGGTTGGTGGTTCAAACTCACTATGGAGTTCTGCAGGAGCAAGATCTGGTGATTTGCTCTTATAAATGTTACAGCCCAGAGAAGCCCAGAAGGCAGTTCTTCTCTGTCATAGAGGGTTGTTGTGAGCTGGCACTTAATAACCATAAACATGGAAGGGGTCATCAGACTTGTATAATGACCTCTTTGTCCTGGAGAATGAGGGCCTGTACATGTTGCCATTGGGTCTTGTCCCTTTGTCCCATGATCATGGTATGCAACATGAGGAAGGTCAAGAGCAAGTGACCCACCATCTATGACAGCCCCCATGAGGGGGCTTCCTTAGAAAATCGGTACTCTGGTCCATGCTACAATGAGGTATTCACCTTCTCAGACTTTAGCATCTCTCTTCTACAAAACAGAGGCATTGGTCTCAAAATCTAAATAACTTATAAGGTCCTTCTATCTCAGCAATAATTTACAGAGCTGGAAGTATGGTTTTAATTATCCTTTTCATCTAATGCCTGTCTTAAGCTCATCACCCCTGATTCTCTTGGATGTATTTGTTATTTTAAAAGCCCCCCTATGATTCAGCAACCTAAAATGGAATAAGGGTTGTCATCTATCACCTTTGAGTGGTGTTTATGTCATCCAGTCCTCTCAAAGGAATAGAATGGGACGTAATTTCTTAATTAGTTTGGATTGTGGTTGTAGTAGGGGTGGTGAAGAGGGTGAAGAGAGGGGGATGCTGAGAAGTGTTAAAGATGATTCTAAATTTGAACAGAAGGAAATGCTTCTGGGATGAATTTCATTTCAAAAGACTTGTTTAGGGATTTAGTATATTTTATGAAACGTAGACGCTCAGATGAGGTACTCTCCTTTGGTAGGTGGATTTGGTGCCTGCACAAAAATAGAATCTTCCTAGTACATGCCAGAAGTACCCTTATTAACCCCACAGCTTGGAAGTTCTGTAGTGTTAATAAGTCACATGGAAAAAAATAATCTTGGTTAGATCAAGTTACATAACATATAAAAACACCACCACTCCACAGGTCACCTCCAGGTCTGAGGGTCAGCGAATTGAATACCAATCTAGAAAACTTACATATTTGGTGAAAATTACCTGCAGTTACATGAAAAGCATGGTGAATTTCAAGAAGGACCGTTGCTATTTTTAGAACCCAATGACTAACACCTTACTTAACCTTGAGATTCTGGACACAGCCGCACTGTGGTCCAGCATTCATAAATATAATGACAGAACTGCTTTGTCAGAGATACATTTATCTCGGGGCTATAATGCTATCCTGAGATTAAAGATTTATAAAAAGAAAAAAATATAGGTGGATAAACAAATCAGGCTTTATGTTTTGATCTGCGATTGATGCAGTTGTTAAAGCAATCCCCACCCCTACCCCACCCAAGTCTCTTTTGTTGAATGAATTGTCCTCCTCCCACACATTTGAAAGTGATTATGGGTGCTGATTATAAGTTTAGGAAATTTTTTTTAGTGACATGGCTATTACTTGAAAAAATTGACTTAACCAATCACCTCTTCCCCCCACCCCACCTCACCTTGGCTTTTGCTTCTGAGAAACGTGTTAGGCCGATTGCCTTAAATTTTGCAAACTCTAAAGAAAAATTTATCTTGGTTTTGCCAAAAAGCTCACCGCCTTCAAATGAAAGGGAGCAACTAGCTATCTTTGCTGGGTCTGGTAATGCCATTTCACAGAATGTTCATTTGAAGTTAGTGTCAGGAGAGCTGTCACATAGCGAAGGACCATTCAAGACAATGCCAAAGCTGGGAAGGACTTAATTGAGAATGAAGTAATTTGAGCGTTTATGCTGTTAATATCGCCAGGTGTTCCCTCCCCGCCCCGCCCCCCACATAAATGAGGACCTCAAGAACTGGGGAAACCCCGAACTCCCTGCCACAGAGTTGATCCTGACAGAACAGGGAAGGGCAGCCACAGAAGATTTCTGAAACTGACTCTCTGTGGGAGTAGGGAACCTTGCCTGTCTCCCATGAAGTGGCTGGCGGTTCTGAACTGCTGACCTTCCAATGTGTAATCCACTCTTTGTTAAGAACATGTACTGTTCATTTCCCCAGGGCCTTTGAAGGCCCAGTTGATCCCATGTTAGCTCTCTCTAAGTCCTCAATGGGTTGAAGTGGACTCAATGGCAGTAACTTTGAAGGTCCTCCATATCAGATGCAGAAAATCAGGAAGATGGTTAAGGTCCTTTCCAGGGATAAAGATCATGTGGGTACCCATAAAGGAATCAAAAAAAAAGAAAGAGAGCTGATCCAGGGAGAAAGCAGGAAAAACAAAAAAGGTGGCATGAAGCATGAGGGAGTAGAATACTCAAGACAGGCAATGAAAGCTACTTCTAGGATTCCTGTCATGGAGAGTCTTCAAACCCACCTTAACCTCTGTGGTTGGTGAAACCTGCATTGTACCAGCATCACTTCTCAGAATTATGACCAGAAACAGTAAGGGAATTAAACATTGCATGTATGATTGGGCTTTGAAAAGTGTATGAAACAATTGATTAAAAAGATAATGGAGGGGCATAGTACAATTTTGAGTTATTTCCACCAGGTTAGATTGTTAATCAAACTTTGTATTTTAAGGTTCTGAAGAGATTGTATAACAGTGCGTGACAAAAAGGCTTGGTTTGTGGCAGATAGGTGACTGGTTTTGCCACCATAATAGTGCACAAGCTTGCAGCCATCTGAGTGCCAGTTTTGGGCAAAAGACAGAATGCCTCTCTTGCCTCATGTACTTTACTCACCTGACCTAACTACATACGACTTCTTTTCGTTTCTACAAATGAAGGACATGAAAGGACAGCAATTTGACGGCATAGAAGAGGTGAATTAAAAATGAGGGAGGTGCTACCAGCCATCCTAACAGATGAGTTTGAAAAATGTTTCCAAAGATGGAATCGCAGATTTGACAAATGTATTAAGTGTAATGGAGAGTACTTCGAAGGTGATGGGTTGTTTTTTTTTAAAAAAAAAATTAAATATGTAGCTTTGAAAAGAAATCTGTTTTGGGGGGGTAACCCTTCATATGTGCCACATAACATCCTTTTGGGTAAAATCCATAGTTGCAACTATGATCACACCAATTTTATTAAAATTCTGAGTTTAATACAGCAATGATAATTTTAATAATTATAAGTTTAATAAATATGTTTAATAATAACAAACAGGAGCCACATTGTGGCAGCAGTAAAACATTATTAAGATTGTTATTACTAACTTACTATGTTAAAGAGGTTTCAGGGCATCTAGAAGTGTTTCCTTGTTTTTTTATGTACAGAAAGTTACACTATCAATACATGCTAAGACAAAACTTTGTTCTGTTATGAGATATTAACTGTACCTAACTGTTCCAATTTACATACAAATTTGATTTAAAGATAGGAATGAAATCCCTTCATAATCTATAGACTGCTTGTATATAATATGGTGTTTGCACAATGTCCAAATTACATAATGTCCTATTTCACAGAACATATTGTGGATGTTAGTGTATGAATCAGTTGGATAAAAAGATAATGGAATTTCCCAAAAATTTTGGAAAATATATGTTTTGATATCTGTTGTGATATGTGTCCTCTGTTGTTGTTAGGTGTTGTCCAGTTTGTTCCAGTTGATAGCCACCCTCTGAAGGGTGGAATGATACACCGTCTGGTCCTGTTGATTTCAGCCCATCATTGCAGCCACGGTGGGTATTGATGCTCTTGTAGGACATGTAAATAATGGCTGAAAAAGCAAATGTGGTGTGTGTGTGTGTGTGTGTGTGTGTGTGTGTGTGTGTGTATGTGTGCATTCACAATAAAAAGGAAAGAAGGGATTTAAGACGAGGCAGGTTGTTTTCATATTGGTCAGGAGGATCATGGAGCAGGTACTCGGACAGGATCGGAATGACTCTCAAAACCACCCTTAATTGATCCCCGTGAGAGCATCTGGCCAGGAGGTCCCCACCTGAGTTATGACTTAAGAACAGACTCTGGTACCTTCTATTTTGTCTTATCTGCTGCCAATGCAACTGTCTTCGGACATCTATCGAGAACACCTGGATAATACTTGCAGAAATGTCTCAATTCTACCACCGCGCTTGCCAGCAGAAGCAGCGAGAGAGGTCAGGAAAAGTGCATCTGCCCGACTTTCACCCCTAAGTCCCGTTTGATCTGTGGAGCAGGTTTCCCACGCAGAACAAACAGATAGCACTGCACGTTTCCCTCTAAATGACTCTCCCACGCATCAAGGAAAAGGCAGGCTGAAACAAGGGCCGTACATCCCCTGGTGTGATTTCCTTCCTTTTTGCAGGTAGACTCAAAATAGCGAGTGTTTAGGGCTATTCAGAAGGAGGTCGCCTCACTTTGTATTACATTTTTTTAATGACACACTTACAGATGGTGATGGAAAATTGAACCTCCATAGTAGTGAATTTAAGATGTGTGACCGGGCCTGTACACACAGACCTAGAAGCACTCAGTGCTCTGTGGAAATGGTTATTGACAGGAGATTATTGTGGGAAAGGAGGGGAGTTATCACTGGGAGGTGGGAGGGGGTCTCTGCCAACTGCTTCCATGCTCAGCTATTGAAAGGATGGAAGTTTGAATCCATCCAGACATGCTTGCTGACAAGGCATATGGAGCTACGCTAGAGCCCTGGAGCTGAAGGAGTCACAGGGAGAACCCTGCTAGTGCTGAGATGCCTCTACCACCACTGGATCCACAAGATTTTCCATCCACTGGCCTGTGATCTTTCTGAATTTGGCCTCATTGCATGTGTTTCATGAGTCTGAAGAGGAATTTATAGATTGGTATCTAACATATGGGCTTATCAAATTTATAAACTTGATCTAGACTGGGCTGGGATGCTTTCTCCATATTCAATTTCTCGTATATAAAGTTCTTTCTTAGACACATATGAGTGTCTATGAATGTGTTTCTCTAGTCTACCCAGACTAACACAACTGCTCTGTAGTCAGAGAAGATTCACTGCAGGTTTAATCCACGTGGGGAACCTACAAATTGATTTGGGGCTTCCACAGTCATCCATAGCCTTTTGTAAACTGAGTTTCCACAATTTGAGCCATTACTATTTCTACCTTCAGATTTGGATTTTATGACTTACAATCCTTGGATCTGACAGGCTGGTTTGCTTCTTTCATGTAGACTTTGTAGACGCCTCATTTAGAGGGCTGCTTCTTTTAAGACACGCTTTTTTTAAGACTCCAGACACTCAGCTTTCTGATAGCCAGTCACCATCATATTTCTTCCCCACCCTTTGCTATAGCACTCATATCTTCCATGATCTCTTCATGAGGGTATCAGGTGGGGCCCTGTCATAAGAGCCAATTGTTCTTAAGTTGGGGGTAGAATTTAGTGGGAGCACAAAATCCATTCATATATCTATACTTTATATATTTCTCTGGTTCACTTTAGAAACATCATTATCATTTTATGTTAGAGAACATTATAGATCATGCCCATAAGTTGATTCTATTGATAGTGTCATTATTTTAGCCAATGGTATAGAATGTGAAACACTATTAAGAAAAGGAAATTGTACCGTTTGGCCTGCTTATCAGACTGCAACATATGAATTGTTGACTAGTATCAGTTAAACACTTCGGTGACTGGCACTACTTAAACAAACAGGGGTGGTGGTGGTGATAGGGCAACATTTTCAATAACACTCATTCACAAGGCAGAACCATGCCTGCCAGATGAAGACATGCCATAAGGAAGCAAGGAGAAGAGACTGTTCTTTAGAGGTGCACAACAACTTTCAAAGGCCAAATCAAAGGATTTAAGGTGGAACCCCCATAAGTGAACTCAGCTTTATCTCAAATACACTTGTAGCAGATGTAAGGAACTGATGTAGTCCCTTGAACTTGGGTTTGAAACACCCTACTTTGAGAAGTTAAGTTCCAGCCAAGGTTATGGAATTGTTGATCCTTGGACTTTTGGTTCTGGTCTCTTACTTTGGAGCAGTGGTCTTGTGCTTTGTACTGAGGTAATAGTACTTTGTAAAAGAAAATGATCCTGGATGGTGTGGTGCTTTACGTGTTGGGCTGCAAACGGCAAGGTCAGCAGTTCAAGCCTACCACTTGGCCATGCTAGATTTTCAGCCCTAGAAATCCTGAGAAGTTGTTCTACTCTGTCCTACAGGAATTGGAATTGGCTCAATGGCAGTGGACTTGGTAAAAGAAATGAAGAGTTATCCATATGAACACTCCCACCAAGTCAATTCTGATTCATCTTGATCTCGTATCAGGTTTCTGGCACTGTAATCCTTTACTGGAGCAAAAAGTCTCACCTTTTTTCCTCAGAGTGGTGGGTGGCTTTCAACTGCTGACCTTGAAGCCTAACTCAGAACTTACCACTCACTGGGAGAATAGAAGGAGGCACCTAATCAGGCCTGTGCTTGCTAGGTACCATTGAGTCAATTTGAACTCATGTGTTGGAAGTTGAGATTTGGCGGCAGGATGGAAGGATTTGGGGATTAGGGACAGGGGAGAAATTATTATTCTAATTCAGCTAGAGGCTTTCTTGGTGAGCACAGGAAGAGGGAACTATTTGAGAAGGGGTGGGTCTAAATGCCTACAAAATTTGGCAGTGTTAGCAAGAAATAGAAGTGGGGGTAAATGCAAAGTTCTGTGAGTATTGTGAACTTTTCTTCGTTCTTCATGTTGCGTACTTCTGGAAAGGAGGCATGGTCTACTGAATGTGTATGTATGTGGGTGGGAGGGTACTTTGTTCATGCTTCCTCGAAGACCTCCATTGAAGACATACTGTTTGGTGAGTTTGGGAGAAGGACCAGGTATAGCTTAGCTCTTTCTGCAGCTGGCACCTTCAGTAGGGTACTGTCTGCCCTGATCCCGCATTTGTGGATATTCGTGGGGGTCCAATTAGACTTTGTGAGGATGGTACAGGACCAGTCAGAATATTCCTCTTGTTCTATGAAGAGCTGTATGAGTAAAAACCTACTTAATAGCATCTAACAATAACAACAATAACAATTGGACTTAAATCTTGAATTTTAATTTCTCTTTGGAATTTCATAAGAGAAGAAGATGTATATTCAGAAAAGCCTGGCTTTGTGTTATTAGAACACCTTTAGGTTGTCATTTATTATCATTACAGAACTGCTGAACTGAAGCAGACTTATGACTCAACATAATTTAGGGTAGGGAACTGAAGCAAATGTCCTCTGTCTTGGGCATTTTGTACTCTCCTGAACTGGCCTGACCCACTCCTGTTTTTCTGGAGGCAAAATCTAAACTGTTCATTAGTGATTAGTAGGGAGTGATCTCTTCCATGAGAGGAATAACTATAACTCTAAACAATTCATGTGTTGGGGAATGTCAGGAGAACATCACTTTGCAGCTTGTGTTTCCATAAGGTGAAAGTTCAAGTAGGAATAAGTTCTCCAATTAATTCACATGGACACAGTGACTTCACATGGTGCATGCCCCTTCCTTTCCCCGGGGTCTATGAAAAGCAGTTGCTGGCAGGAAGCGTACATTCTGCTCTCTTTGCTCCAATGATTGTGGATGAGTAAGTCTGTGTAAATTGGGAAAAAATAATAAGAAGTTCATTTGGCCTGTAGACCCAAGTACGCAACCTCTAATATCAATCTTTCTGAAGAATTGATCTCTTGCTTTATTCATTCAGAATTGTTTCTTTCTTTCGAGTCTGATTTGGGTGAGGAGGAGATAGATGTTAAGGATTGACACTGTGTTAGACTGCATTGACTAGAGAAACAAATCCAGTGACACTAGTATATGTATAAAAAAGAGTTTGTATCAAGAATAAGATTGCATATCAAGACAGAGTGTCAGTGCAGTCCCCTCAAGTCCATTAGGGTGCTACTAGTCCATAAGTCCCTCTTCTGATTCACACACCACAGGACGTTCAAAGAGCAGTGAGTGCAGTCCTGCAGATCCAAGGTCAGTGGAAATATTACCGGGCTCCAGCAGCTCTCGGGGTGGCCAGCAAGCAGGAAGGTAAAAGGGGAGAGGCAGTGTGTTAGTCTGGGTGGACTAGAGAA
>NW_022104341.1:46102097-46104272 GCF_000313985.2 Echinops telfairi
GGAAATATTACCGGGCTCCAGCAGCTCTCGGGGTGGCCAGCAAGCAGGAAGGTAAAAGGGGAGAGGCAGTGTGTTAGTCTGGGTGGACTAGAGAAACAAATGCATAGACATGCCCATATGTGTATCAGAAAGGCTTTATATAGAGAGTAATTGCTACTTAAGAGAACATCCCAGCCCAGTCCAGATCAAGTCCATAAGTCCAATATGAGCCCATATGTCCCGCACAAATCTAAAAAGTACTCTTCACACTCACAAAACATATGCAATGATGCCAAATGCAGGAAGATCACATGCCAGTGGGTGGAAGGTCTTGTGGATCCAGGGGCGTTGTAAGCATCTAAGCATTGGCAGGGCTCTCCACATGGTTCCTCAGGCTCCATCAGACTTGTTGTCCGTAATGTCTCTCAGGGAGTCAGCCTTGTCAGTAGAGAGTCTCCAAGGGAATGAGGAGAAGAGACAGAGAGAGACAGAGAGAGAGAATCTCCCACCTCCAGGGAGGAAAACCAGAATTTTCAGAATCCTCCAGAGAAGGCCATGCCCACAGAGAGGCCTCATTGGCTGTGACCCAATTGACAGACTAGACTCCACCCCTTCACGCTTAATCCTCTCAAGTCCCAAATTGACATCAGATTACGTAACTACCACAGACAGAGAGTGTGGGCCCCAGGGGCCCTGCTTATAAGATATATAGCATCATGTTATACATATATAGTATCTGATTGACAGACGTGATTCCACCCCTAATTGGGAGTGTGTAGTGGACATAGATGTAACAATCACACCCTCTGAAGCAGTGGTTCTCAACCTTCCTAATGCTGCCGCAACCCTTTGACCCCCCCAACCATAAAATTATTTTTGTTGCTACCTCATAACTGCAATTCTGCTACTGTTATGAATCGGGCGACACCTATGAAAGGGTCATTCAACCCCCAAAGGGGTCGAAACCCATAGATTAAGAACCTCTGCTTTAGAGGTAAAGACAGGGTGGCTCCTCCACCCTCCGTTAGCCTGGGCTATGTAATATGCTGTACAAATAAGGACACGGTACAAATCCTGGACAGCAGACTGCCAGAGATGCATGGATTTGGGCCCCCATAAACTAGATGCTGAAATTCGAATCCCCCTATCAGTTGATGTAATCTCATTTGGGAATAAGGGTTCTTTGTTATATTTGTCAACATGGGATGTATACTAAACCTAATCACTCCCGAGTTATAAAAGCAACCAATTTGTAGACACATAAACAAAGTCATCCGGGGAAAATAGATGCCAACAAACTGAAAAATACAAGGCCCTCCTCCTAGTCATCCTGATTCCAGGCTCCTAGCCTCCTGACATATGAGGAAATAAGTGTTCATCTGTGAAGCCACCCACTGGTGGTGTTTCTGTCCCAGCAGCAGCGTGACAGCAGTTCGTTAGCTCCCGTCAGCTGGCGTCATTCGCTTTGGAATGGCTTTCATAGGACACTTGTTTTCGATAAAACTGCTAGTCAGGCTTCATGCTTCTTCAGTGACATCAGAGTAAATTCCAGGACTAAATAAATTCAGTCTCACTATAGTATCTCATAAAGAGAAATACAATCCAGAAAGGAAAAATATATACTCTAAAAAATAGTATGATTCTAATTTTTACTTGCGTCTCTGGGAGAATAGTACAAAGGGACATACTTCCATACACTTATTCAAAAATCCTTTCCTTTCCTCTCCAATTGCTTACACTTTTTACTGTTTCCTAAGACGTCTGCTCAGAATGCCTGAGCTCCCTTAGTAACATCTAATTGCTGTTCTGTTTTTGTCTGACATACATCCTTCTCTCTTCATCGCATGGATGGACTGAAGTTTGCTTTCAACTCCACCTACTAGTAGGACCCCCAGTGTCAATGGGAACTGTTTAAATACTCCTTGCGAGGTTCAACATAGAAGAACTGCACATAAAAACTTGGATTCAATATTGATTTTCACTGCCATCAAGCCAATGCCCGGTCATAGGGACCCTATAGGACAAGGTACAATTGCCCCGTGAGTTTCTAAGACTGTAGCCCTTTATGGGAATAGAAAGCCTCATCTTTTCCTCCTGGTGCTGCTGGTGGTTTTGAACTGCTGACCTTTTCAGTAGCAGCCCAACTTATAACCACGACACCAGCAGGACTCCTATCTTAATCTTAGTTTCCTAAAA
>NW_022104341.1:46104453-46123090 GCF_000313985.2 Echinops telfairi
TTTAAATAGCTTTGCCTTTGCCAGACAGCATGATGCTACGCTTTGTCAGTAGTGTCAGGAGAGACTTTACAGGAGGAAGGGGCTTTTCATCCTGGTTCCAGTTTGTTCCTCTTGGGGTGGGGGTGAGGGCACTTCTGGAGCATGCTGTGTGCCTAAGCTGTATGCCTAAGCTATCGTAGCCAGCAAGGCTTCTCCAAGGTCCAGCTCCTTCAGTGCAGAGTGATGGCTTCCCTTGCAGGCCCTTACCATGTGTGTGGTTTCCTCAGCACTTGTCTCCTGCACACCGCGTAGCGTCTTCACATCCAGGCCCCCCGCGGTGCACCGCCATCAGCTGCATCCAGTAGCCAGAAGCTTCCCCAGCACTTTCTCAGGACGTTACAGCAGCATGTCTCCAGAAAGACACTCCAGGACATCGGAGAGGGTGAAATGCTGGAAAGTTCCTTTAGGGAGGATTTCTGGAATGTTCTACTGCACAGCACCACAGCTACTTTTCTGCCTTCCAATGAACCTTGACTTTGCCTTTTCCAAAAAGAATCTCAGTACTGTGTGCATCTCTCCCCAAAAAGGGTGACTGCTCTTCATAGCTACGACTTCCACAGTATTTAGAATTCTCTGTATTGCTTATTAAACAAAGTACTCCTTGCCTTGTTTTGGATTGAATTGTATCCCTCCCTCCAAATGGGTATTGCAGTCCTAATGCTGTATCTGTTTAGAAAATAGAGATTTTTTTTTTTTCAAATTCAAAACTCAAGTTCTTTGCCATTGAGTTGACTCTGACTCACAGTGATTCTCTAGGGCAGATTAGAACTGCCCCTTCAGATTTCCAAGGAGGCTGGCAGTGTTTTCTCACATTGGCTCTGGAATGCTTGGAGAGGGACTGTAACAGTAGATACTTACCTTTATCCTGGATTACGGATTATAGTGCAAAGATTTGTAATGGCCAGTGGGGCTTTCAGTAATTTCTTTTTTTCTGAAAAGGTAGGTCAAATAGGTTTGGACGCCCATAAAAATCTTTAGGGGAGCAGAAAACCTCATCTTTCTCCTATAGAGCAGCTGGTTGTTTTGAATTGCTGACCTGGGGGTTAACAGCCCATCATGTAACCCACTACACCTCCTGTACTCCGTGGGATTTTCCTTAGTTATGTTACTAAGTTCACACCAGAGTCGGTGAGTTCTAGAGCTAATCATTTCTGTGATATAAAAGGAGCAGAATAGCTGAAGACAGACACAGGTGAAGACGGACGTCAAGGCACACTTTCAACCATGGACCCTGAGAACGCTCTCCTAAGACTACACCCGGATGTGGATATGTAGCCTCTTGAACTGTGAAGGAATAAATAGCTGTTCTTTAAAGCGACCACTTGTGGTGTTTCTCTGTCAGCAGCAGGAGACAACTAAGATAGTCTCCTTATTCCAAATCCTCTGATACAGAGAATAGCGTTTTATATTAAAATTGCCTTGTGAAGGTTTTTCTGTGATTTCTGTCTCCTGATCGAATGCTGACTGATTGTGGTTGTCAGTTGCCATCACGTTGATTCTGATTTATGGCAACCCCATAGGTCCATGAGCGAACTGCTCCCCGGGTGCCCAAGGCTGTGACCTTGGGAAGCACATCCTCAGGCCTGTTTCCTGAGGTGCCCCTGGGGACTTCGAATGGGCAAGCATTGAGTGAATAGTCCAAAGATTGATCGTTTGGGCCACTTAGGGACTCCCACTCTGTAAACAAGCAGTCCCACTTATAAAACTAATTAATGAACTATTTTTAGAATATTGGAAGTACCCTGGACTGCCAAAGGAACAAATACAACTGGTCAGAATAGCCAGAATGTTCATTAGAAACAAGGATGGAGAGACTGTCTTACATCCCTTGGACACATTGTCAGGAGAGACCAGTCTCTAGAGAAGGGGATCAGACATGGCAAAGTGGAGGGCAGGGCTGTGAAAATGAGACAAGCCCGACAGGGTGGATTGGCCCCATAGCGGAAACAATAGGCCCAAACATAGGAAGACCTGTGAGCGTGGCACAAGACGGGGCAGTGTTTTGCTCTGTTGTATGAGAGTCACCATGAATCAGAACTTGATGTTATCTAACAGCAACAGAAGCAGATCTTGAACTTCAGGTACGTATTACATACATTTATTTTTCTTTGTAAACACTTAAAAACCTGAAAAAATAAACAGCCCTCAAAGGAAATATCTTCCTAAGTATTTGAGTAATTTCTCATTCATTTAATATATAATAAATGAATAGAATAAATATATTCCTTTAAAATTATTAATTAAAATGTTCAGTTCATTTGAATATTCCAATGTGTTTTAAACTAAGTCAAATTTTTTTAGACTTTCCGATGGAAATCATAAATCTAAAATCAGTCGGCTATTTAAATTTAGCACAAAAGGTTAATTGTTCCAATATTTTAACATGCCAAAACACTTTAGACAACATAATCACTTTCACTAAACAAAAATGGACTAGTTTTAAATTAACATGTATTTACTCTGTTGCTTATTCATCTCTATATTTAGTATACATATGTTCATATATATAGAAAGAGAAAGAGAGAGAGAGGCAAGGATGGCAAAACTTCATCTCATGTACATTTGGACACGTCAGGGGATTTAGTCCTTGGAAAAGGACATCATACTTTGTCAGGTGGAGGGGCAGTGAACATGAGGAAAACCTTCTACAAGAAGGATGTATACAGTGGCTTCATGGGTGGGCTCAAGAACACGTGTTAGGATGGCGCAGCACTGGGCAGTGTCGCATTCTGTTGAACATAGGGTAGCAACTGAGGGGAAACTGACTGGATGGTGCCTAAAAATGACAGCAGATCTTGTTACTTTTATTAATGACCTCTATTTTTTCTGATGCAACAACTGTCATAAAATCACAACGATGTCTCTGAATTGAATCAGCAACGTACAAACCATGGATATATAAATGGATTTTGGGCTTGCACTTAAGTCTAGCCCCCACCCTAAGAGCACTTAGTTCTTATGACATGGCCCTACTTGATACTCATTCTCCTGAAGAGATAACTGAAGACATGGGTTCTATCGCCCGTATTCAGAAATCGGATGGTGCTGCCAGTTATCAGAGAGAAAAATAGTGTCTAAGGCCTGAAAGGCTTGTCTAAAAATAAGCAGCCCTTAAACTGAGGTGTCAACTAAGTCCAAAGGAAGAAGTACACTAACCTGTGTGATCTAAGAATGGCACATAATGAAATCTAAATCCAAAGGAGGGGATCTCTTTAGAGCTTAACTTCTGAACACCCAGTTTGCAGAAGGTTGTGGATGACAGTGGAAGCCTAAAATCCATATTCAGGGTCCCAAGTTGGATGAAGCCTCCGAGTTCCCTCTGACCATAGTCCAGGGACGTGACTAGCTTTGCTATCAGACAGAGAGCAATGTAAAATTGATCATAGTAGATATAGTCAGTTTAAAAGGCAGCACTTTATCAAAGTATAGGTTGACCATAAAGCCCTTTAAAACTCCAATGAATTGAGAACCTGTGAAAGCATGTACACTTTAGAATCAGGCAGACCCAGTCAAATCTAACGCTAATGTTCACTATCTGCATTCACTTGTCTGAGCTTCACATTCCTCATTTGCAAAGTGAAAATAATAATAATGATGGTATTTAATGGTGATGGAGTCTAGCCTGTCAATCAGGTCAAAGCCTGCAGGTGCCTCCTTGTGGCCATGGTCTCACCTGGGAACCTCCCCCCTCTCTCTGCCCTCACCTTCCTGCTATCAAGTCACTCAGAGGGCTGCCAGAGCCACCGCCATTGGATTCACGGGATTTTGCACCCATCGACCTGTGATGTTCCTGCATTCTGCATCATTGCACGTGGCTTCGTGAGTTTGAAGAGGGACTTATTCACTAGTATTAGACGTATGGACTTGAGTTGGACTGGGCTGGGATGCTTTCTTGAGATATAATGACTTCTTAATGCAAAACTCTTTCTTATACCTATATGAGTGTCCCTGGATTTGTTTCTCTAGTCAACCCAGCTGAACTCACAAAGTATGGAAAAATTAAGGTTATGAACATGTTATGAGTTGATATGTTCCCCCTAAATGATACATTTAAGTCCTAACCTTGGTGGCTGTGAAAATGATCTTATGTGAATATAGTTTTGCAGATGTAATTAGTTATGTTAACGTGAAGGCATGCTGGAGTTGAATGGCCCCTAAGCCCATATGACTGGTATTCTTATTAGAGATGTAAGACAGACCCCTGGGGAACAATGCTGGAGGGGGAGATTGGAGTTATGATACCACCGTCAAGGAGGGTCTGGGAACATCTGGAACCCGAAGAGATCAGGAAGGACCTTTCCATAAATTCTTCAGGTAGAGCATGGCCCTGCTATTTACCCATCAGACTTCTAGCATCGTGATCTGTGAGAGACGGAAAGTTTGTTGTTTTAAGCCTTCATTTGTTACATCAGCTCTGGGAAACTAACAAAATACATAAGCATTGATCACTGTGTGTCGCTCCTACATTTTCATTTATTTTCCCTTCTTTTTGCCTTAGTCCAATTTTCTTCATATCTTTTTGGGCAATCTTAACTATGATTCCTAAGAACTTTGCTATCGGTCTTAGCAAGCTCTTCCTTTGGGAAAGAACATAGGACTTTCATGAGAATAGACTTCTTGGGGTCCTGTTCGCAAGTCCGAGCTCCCTAAGTTGAATTCATTGATGTGTTTGCCTCACAAGTGAAATATTCATTCCTTTGATAGAAATCCCTTCACAAGGATGCAAAGACTAAACATACACAAGTAAGCACATCTCATCCAGTATCCTGGCCAGTTAGCCAGTTTTCCTCAGTCCTGACCACGAGGACGTCTCTCTGTCCTTAGCAAATCCAGAGACCTTTGGTCATTACCATGGAGAAAGACTGGGCTTTCCACTCCTGCAAAGTTACAGCCAGCAGGTGCTTGAAGGCAGTGAGTGTGCTTTTCAGTTTGGGTCATGACCGTGGGCTATGTGACTCCCCCTGCTTGCTGTGCAAGTCCCTGCAGCCTTGCCGAGCCCGCAAGCCCAGGACACAGTTACTGCCAATCGCACTGGGATCTTTTGTGAGAGAATGCCCTGATACAGAACACACAGAAGAAAGCAAAACACTGATTATTTAATTTGCATTGTTTTTCCATGAAACTAAAGAAATTCTCTTCTGCAAGAAGCGTGGAGGCAAAATGATTAAGACAGAACGCCAGAATAGAATAAAATAAACCAAGTTGCTTAAACGAAAAAGGAAAGGGAAAAAACTCGCAGAAGCAGAAATGGTTATAAAAAACAATGTTATTTAAGTAATATGATCTCTCCTGCCTTATCATTCTGATTACATTCAACTAATCTACAAAATTGAAAGGTAATGAGCAGTATTTTCTTAAAGCACATTAAATAATAGTGTCAAAATGCAAATTTATTCATTAAGTATAGATGAGCATGTTAAATATTCATGAATGGTTGCTCACAGTATATAATTAATCCCATGGTCTTTCTGTCCAAAGCATTGGGAAGATAAAGAAAAACCCTAACTGTTTTAAGATGATACCATTCCCAAAACCTTCCAAAGGGTGAAGGTCAGGTACTCAGCTGACCCTCATCGAGGGCATTATTTTATCGATGTGTTTTATTGTCTTCTAATAGGAAAATAGCTATTTGGTGACACACGATTTGTATTTCTTACCCCTGCTGTCTGATAATCTAGGCAGGGAATAAATATTTCAGTCTTGAAGAAGCTCTTGCTTGGCCTGAATAAACTAGATCTGAAATTCACTTTTGTTTTGTTTTTGACCTTGGGCAAATGGAAGCATTTTATACCAAGCCCACAACTAAAGCAGAAAATAGTAGGTTTTCACCTTCTGTTTTTTGAGCTGAGTTCTCTTATTTGGGGTGGAGTGAGATGATTTTAGAATCTTTTGAAAAAATGGCCCATTTTTTCTGCATGGTCCATCTTATTTAGGACCAAATGAAGTTTCCAAAAATTATATCCCTAAATGGCTCTACTTGTAGTTTTTTAAAAGTTAGTCTCTTTTATGACTGGTTGAATTATATCATTCATCATTTATCTCTAAGGATACATAAAGGCAATGTAATGAATGAAACAAGTTCAATTTTTATCAAAAACCACAAAGCTCTTTTGTCTTCCTATGTTTATCGGGGGGTAAACATTCAAGACGTTGCAGAGGCATTTGACTGTGTACACTACAAGAGATTATGGATCGCCCTGAGAATAATGAGACTTCCAGAACACTTAATTTTGCTCCTGCAGAAGCTCTATCTGGATCAAGAGACAGTTATGCAAACACAACAAGGGAAGCCTGCAGGGTTAAAAACAGGCGAGGTGAGTGTCAGTGTCGCATTATCACACCATATTTATTCATTCTGCATGGTGAGCAAATCATCAGAGAAACTGGCTGATCTGAAGACGAATGTGGCATCAGAACTGGAGGAAAGCTCTTGAACAACCTGCCATATGCAGAGGGCACCACCTTGCTAGCTGACAGTGAGAAGGTAACGGGCTGATGAAGATCAAGGACTGCAGCTTTCAGTCTGGATTCAACTCAACGTAACGAAGACCAGACTCCTCCCCGCGAATCTCTAGGTCACACCAGGATCAATCTCTAGGTCACACCAAAGATAGAAAGTTTTCAAGGATGTCGTTTTGCTTGGATACCCAGTCAATGTTCACGGGAGCAGCAATATAGAGCTGATATGACACATTGCATTGGGTAAATCGGCTGCACGAGACCTCATTAACGTTTTGAAAAGCATGCATGTTACTTTGAGGACTAAAGTGCACTTGACTCAAGTCATGATATTTTCAATTGCCTCTTATACATGTGAACGTTGGACATTGAATAAGGAAGTCTGAAGAAAATGTAATGTAGTTGAATTATGATCGTGGCAAAGAATATCAAGGTGCCATTAATTGCCAAAAGAACCAACAGTTCTATCTGGGAAGAAATATGTGCAGAATATTCCTTAGAAGCAAGTATGGCAAGACTTCGTTTCACGTACTTTGGACATGTTGTGAGGATAAAAGAGAGGGCCAGTGAAAGCAAGGAGGACCTTCAACAAGATGGGTCAGTACAGTAGCTGCAGTAATGGACTCAAAGATAAGAACAATTGGACCGGGGCGGAGGAGGCTCAGGTGTTCTACAGTCCATGGGGTTGGTCTGAGCTGGAACAAGCACAGCAGCAGCTAACAACAGACATAAAGCTTCAGTAGTAAAAATTCTAGTGTTTAGAAGGCTTTAAGCCTAGAACCAGCTTCTTTTCATTCTCAGGCTTATCAAGAGTGAACTAGATATATCTGATGCCTTTTATAAAAATATACGTGAATATATTTATGTGGTGGATGGATTTTTATTCCTCATTATTTACTTGTTCCTATGTTCAAATTTTGCATTCATATTCTTTTTCCATGTGAGTTTGTACCACATCCCACGTGAGTGGCCAGAATATATTTGTCTGTTCCAGTGAGATGGAATTTAGCTATATAACTAGCCTTCCCAGTGGAAGGCTGGCAGAAATGAAAGTGGACTAGCCCTAAGCCAAGCCTGTAAGAGGGATCAGGGGCTTCCACTTGTTCTTATATGCTCCGCCTTTCCCACGAAAAGAACATGCACAGACAGTTGTTCTTCAAAGGAGGATCGCAGGAAATGTGAGTTGACTTGATCTTGGCTAAAGTTAAGCCCAGGCTAGATCTGCTGAAGCTCACACAAACTCCAGCCTACCTGTCCTTTGGGAGTGTGAGTACACATAATAAGTTACTGGGTTTGGCCAGTTTTTGTTTTGCTTTGTGTATGGAAATGTGGGATAAGCATTGAACTGATAAGTAAAAGTTTGCCATCTCAGATCTAACAGTTGCTCAGGTTGGAGAAAGATGAAGCTGTCTGCTCCCATAAATATGTACAATCTTACAACCCCGATAGAGTGGTGCTATGAATCAGAATTGGCTCCATGGTAATGGGTTTGGGCACTGCAGCAGTAGCTGATAATAATATAGCTAGGTAGTGAGTGAGGTAGAAATATACCTGTGCACACAAATGGTATGGCATTCATTATCATAAAGGTCATTGCAAAATCAATTTTGAAGTACTGGTCTGTCTTTGATAGGATTACCTAGATGCCATATAGAAAATCTAATCAATACAACTATTATTCAAATACATGTACCAACCACAAAAGTGAGGGCTGAAGAATTTGAAGAAATCTAATGACTTCAGTCTGAAATTGATCACATATGCTATCAAGATGTATTGATAATTATTGACAGTTGGAATGCGAAAGGTGGAAACAAAGGAAGGAACTGTAGTTGGAATAGATGATCTTTTTTGCTTTTGCTTTTCCAATATTTTTATTTGCACATAATTTACATATCATACAATTGAGTAGTTCTATCATTCAATCATATCAAAGGGAATTATACAATCACCACCATATCTATCTTAGAAACTCACCCCCGCCCCATGATTAAATTGCCTTCAAATTGAGTTGTACAATCAGGATCAGTTCTAGTGCTCCCTCCTGCCTCCCACCTTCATTATTTACTCCCAAAATCCCCTTTCCCTCCCTACCGCCCAGCCCCGACCCCTGCATTCCCTATTATACTTTGTATCAGTTATTATCATTATACCCCCACTCCTCCTGTGCTTCACAGCTGGGAAACCCAACATCAAACAATGAAAAACAAATTGCACTAAGTGATAAGGATTAGATCATATTAGTATAAAGACAAAAATAGAAATAATGTGTGAGAGAGAGGAGACCCATCAACATTCAAACAGCCAGGGAAGAAATCTCTGTCATGGAACAGCTAGAAATACTTGCACCCAGAACAAACTCAGGCCGTGTCTATGGTGAGGTCAAGGGGCCAAATATCGAGTTCAATCCAGCATAATCAAGGTTACAATGGTCACTGCCTGAGGCTGTTGGGAACTCTTGCCTTTGGCTAGAGTGGGTCTGCCAGTAGCTCTGTCTAGCTAGATCTCTGTAGATGGGTTTGGGGCTCCCACTGTCCCCCATCACCCTCCACAAATTGGGTGTTCATAATTTTAGCATTGATGCTTTTCTCTTTACCATATTAAAATTTTGTAATTGTCATCTTTGGATCACACAAGCTGGTGTGCTTCTTTGTTAACTCTTCACTTAGATGGCTGCTTGCTTGAATACAAGCCTTTAATACCCCAGATACTATTCTGATTGATAGCCAGGCACCATCTGCTTTCTTCACCACACTTTGCTGTAGCACCCTTATCTTCAGTGATCATTCCATGAAGGTGAGTATCAAGAAGGACCATGATGTAAGAACTAATTGTTCTTAAGTTGGAGCTAGGATTCAGTGTGAGCCCAGAACTCATTCATGGATCTATGCTTTTGTAAAATTATCACTATTTGCTGAAACTTGGGAAATAGCATTCCATATTTTAATTATGTCAAACATAAGTGTACAATTGCATCCATAATCAGTCTCCAAACATAATTTTCCTTCCCGGGTTTCATGACATCATCTACTTCTTATCTTCCCCACCCATCTATTTCATCCCTCACCCCAAAACCTTAGTAAATTGTCATTCCCTATAGGCTCAATGTCCCTGGTTTTCATTTATTAAAAAAACAGAGAAACAAATAACACAGCTTTAATAATAGGATGACTCCCAATGGTGTAACCCCTCTGAGATACATTCTAATATACGCAAGCATAAGCAAAATATAACAGAATGGCTGTCACAGTGTTGCTGGAATAATATGTCTGTTAATATGGTGGACATCGATGTAGCAAGATCTTGTTTGTCCACCAACCAAGAGTACATCACTCTTGGTATAGCTGTCTCCTGCTTACTTAGATACCATGTATTTTTTTTTACTTAAGTCTTCAGTTTACAAGTGTGTCTGAGGTAGTGTCCAGTTCATCTAGTGGGGCTCCCCAAAGGGGCTTTCACTGATGAAGCTTCTGGAGCGTGCCATGCTCCCCGAAGATGCAGAGTTCAGTGTCCCAGTGTCCCAATGCCTGGGTTCTTGGGAGACTCCCAGATTCTCCAGGTCAGTTTCGCCCACCCAATTCACACCACTAAAGACCCTCACCATCTAAAAGCATATTCTGTCTGTCCTCCCCCAACCTGGAGGTCAGCCCCACCTTCCCTCCTCTCAACAGACATGCACTTTTATTGGCCAAATTTGACTATTTCCTCTCCCCTCTTCTAAGCATCCCCTCCCCTCACTCAGCCTCATCTCTCTGACAGGGCTGCCTCCTTCTCCAGGGATCCTCACCCAGATCCACTGTGCTACCACTCAGCCAACAGCATCTCAGCTCCTCTCTCCATTTGATCTCATCTGTCATGAGGTGCTGTGTTAGTCTGGGTAAACTAGGAAAACAACTCCACAGAAACTCACATGTATAAGAGAGTTTTATATAAATGGTAAGTACACATTAAGAAGGCATCCCAACCCAGTGCTGTCCAAGCCCCAAAGTTCAACATTAGCCAATATGTCCGATACCAATCCACAAAGTCTTCCTCAATCTCACAAAAACACGCAATGATGCGGACTACAGGAGGAAAGCTGAGTCAGTGAGCGTGTAAGCATCTCAGCACCTGCAGGGGTCTCCACATGGCTTCTCCAGCACCCAGGGCTGCATCAGGGTAGGTCCATGTGGCTTCTCCTAGGGATAACTTACAGGAAGTGAGCCTTGCCAGCTAAAGCAGGGAACTGGCCAAGGCAGATGCACCCTGGTCCAACCATCAGAAAGCAAGAGACCCAAGAACTATAAAGGCGAGGCTCACCTAGCCATTTATCTCTCTGCCCTTCAATTGACCTCACTTGTGTTTATTGTTGGCGCAATAAACCTTAATTATCTCAGGTACCCTCTGGCCAAGTGACCTACACTGAAGTTACCTGGAGTGAATGGCGTATAGCTCATTTGCACTGGTCCAGAATATATGGACTTGGTAATAGAAATATAACTGGAGAATGCATGATGGAATTTGCAAGACCAGTTGCTAGTTCATAGCAAATAACCCCTTTTCAACTGTACTTAGCCAGACAGAATACACAGAGATCAGAGGACTACATCTTTGAGAAGAGACCCCAGAGAAGTTCAGTATCCACAGTTAAACCACACAAGGGACGGACTATGGAGCAGACCATCGCTTGCTCATATGTAAGTTCATGTGAGTTTAAAGCTGAAGAAAATGAAAACAAGTCCATGAGAGCTAAAATATGACTTTGAGTCTATCTCACTTGAATTTGGAGAACATTTCAAGAACAGATTTGAAACACAGAACAGTAATGACAGAAGACCTGATGATCTGAGAAGGACATCAAGAACTTCATGAAGAAAGCAAAAGGTCATTAAAAAGACAGCTAAGAAAAAAAGTCCTAAGTGGATGTCAGAAGAGACTTTGAAACTTGATCTTAATCATAGAGTAGCTAAAGCAAAGGAAGAAATGAGGAGTCAAAGAGCTGAATAGAAAAGTTCAAAGAATAACTCAAGAAGACAAAGCAAAATATTAGAGTGAAATGTGCAAAGACAGCACTAGAAAACCAAAAGGGAAGAACACAGTCAGTATATCTGAAACTGGAAGAACTAAAGGAAAAATTCAAGCCTCTGGTTAAAAGATTGAAAGATTCTATGGGCAGAATATTGAATGATGCAGGAAGCGTCAAAAGAAGATGGAAAGAGTACACACAGTCACTGTCCCACAAAGAACTAGTCGCATCCCATAATTTCAAAAGGTAGCATTAAGAGCAAGAACCAATGATACTGAAAGAAGTTCAAGCTGCTCTGAAAACATTAGCTAAAAACAAGGTTCCAGGAAATGAAGAAATAACAACTGAAATATTTCAATAAACTGATGAAGCACTGGAAGCACTCATTAGCCTATAGATTTCATTTATTTATCTATCTATCTATCTATTTATTTATTTGTTGGGAGCTCTAACAGATATCATAACATTCCATAATTTAATCACATCAAGCCGTATTGTACAATTGCTATCACAATCATTTCAAAACATTTTCTTTCTTCTTGAACTCCTTGATATCAGCTCCCCATTTATCTCAGCTCCCCTTTATTCCCGTTCCCCACCCTACCCTATTGGAACCCTTATTTATTTATTTCTAAAGTAGTGGTTTTTTTTTCTTCCCCATACCTTACACAATCAAATATATCCATTCACATACAATAAATCCAGAGGGTAGTATAGTACTGATGAAAAACATAATTATCCTCTAGTTCTTTAATATTTTCTCCCCTTACTATTATGGTTTTTATTTGGTTCACCTCATTAATCATGTAAGATTTGCATGTTTATTTGTATATTTAAGATCATTTAGTACATGAAAGTCAAGATAGATAACCCTTCAGAAACAGTAATAGGAATAATGGCTCCCTAAAGGTATGGGAAGAGAGGGAAGGGAAGGGGGAAATAGGGAGCAGATTTCATTGATGTTTGTGTAACACCACTCAATGGGATCAAACAACAGAATTGTATATAAATAGTTTATGGATTTAAATTTTGGTACTGATGAAGAATATTAAAATGCATGGACTGCTAAAAGGACAAATTGATCTGTCTTAGAAAAAGTTTGGGAGAATACTCCTTAGAAGCAAGGATGGGATGGTTCATCTTACATACTTTGGACAGGTTGACAGGAAAGACACTTGGTAACGTGGAGGGGCAGTTAAAAAGAGGAAGGCCTTCAAAGAGATGGGTTGACACAAGGGCTGCAGCAATGGACTGGGGCATAGGAATGGTTGTGAAGATGCCTCAAGGCTGAGTAGTGTTTCCTTCTGTCGTGCACAGAGTTGCTATTGGTTGTGACTGACTTGATGGCACCTAATAACGCTACTCTAGTCTAATCTTCCCACAACTCTCTGGGTGCTCATAGAAGATTGCATTGTGGAGACAATTACATTATGTTAGATCACATCATAGGGGAATCCTGGCCTAGCAAAATTGACACAAAGCTTATCCAACACATGTCATTTTTATAATCATAGAAGACAATAAATACTCATATAAATATATCAACTAGATCAGAGGTGGCAAACGAATAGTTCAAGGGCCATATTTGGGGTCTTTAGTGTTTTTGTTAGGTGTTATCCAGTTATTTCTCACTCATTGAAACCGCATATGAAACAATGAAACACTGCCTGGTTCTACACTGTCCTTATAATTAGTCTTATGTTTGAGCCCATTGTTGCAACCACAGTGTCAATCCATCTCCTTGAGAGTCTTCCTCTTTTTCTCTGCATCTTCACTTTATAAAGAATGATGTCCTGCCCTAAGAGCTACTATCTCACCATCCTCACTCACTTCCAAGATGTGAGTGCTATACTACAGTGTAATGAAGAAATCAGATGGTGAGTGCCTATAAAAGAGAATAGCACTTGAGGTCTTAAAGAATTGTCTTAAAACAAACAGCCAGCTAAGTGAAGTGTCAGTTAAGTCCATACAGAAGAAGTACACTAGTCTGTGTGATTCCCAAATTGTAAATAATAAAATACAAGGTCAGAGGAGTAATGGAATTAGAGCATAAATTCTGAGCACCCAGTTTTCAGAAGGCTATTGATAACAGTAAAAGCCCACATCTGACCACATTTGATAGTCCCCACAGTGGATTAAGCTACCAGTGAATCCCCTCTGGCCATTGACCAGGGATGTGAATAGTTGCTATCACAGTGAATTGAAAAATGGATTGATGTAGATATAGTTAGGTTAAGATATAAGAATTTATCATTTGTTTTGAGGCATTTTGAATTAGTTCTAGTTTTTATTATTTTCTGCTTTCTTTTGGACTGTTTTCTGTGTGATTTTTGTTGTTGTTGTTTTGTCTTGTTGCTGCTATTGGGCTTTAAAAATATATTATATTCTTTATAGGAAATCCAGGACAGGCAAGTCTAAAGAGACAATATCTATGGCAAGAGAGGTTGTGGGGAAATTGGAAGACAATAATAATGAGTACAAGGATGAAGAAAATGTTGTGAGCAATTCTGACAAGATGGCACCCGGGTAATCAGCTCGCATTGAGAGCTCTGGGGTGAAAAGTGAATCTGGTGAACAGGAGGCTGAGTGGGGGATGCGGGTAAGTTAATTACTGCTGCGACAACCTGAAGTTCTTCCTTGGCCCAGGAGGCAATATTATGCCCCAACTAGCTTCACTAGAGCCCTGGGGATCCATGGCCTGGTCCCCAGGATACCCTGGCCTGAGCCGCCTGTACTGCTGTGCACCCATTGTGTCCATCACCCACCAAATCATCCCCCAGTGGGCTGATTGCCACACCTGGACTCTGCTGCCATGATGAGGCTCTCACATCCATGGCCAATCACCAAATCACAGCTGTCTGCCCATGGCACTCTCCGTAGCAAACAATCCCCTTCTCTTCATGTGGCGGTGGCTCCCGCACTGGAGCTTGGTACCCCCCTGCCATCCACTTGTGGTTCTAGCAGCTGTGGCTAGGCCCTACACACAGTTAGTCTGTAGCATTCACAGACACCAAGCTGCCATGGCATGTCACCTACTCAGTAGCCTGATCCCCGACCACAGTACCACAGATAGTCCCCCAAATCACTGACCAGTCTCACAGGGAGAAAGCTCAGGGCTCCCATGTCTCTCAAGAATATGGTGGCAAGCCTCCAAAATGGCACACAGATAACAACCTAATTCAACTCCCTCAACAAGGAAACATGAGAAACAAAATGTAACATCAGAGGAAGTCCTGAACCTAACAACACTCATGTAAGAAGCAGATGGTGATCTGCCACAAAAAGAAATCTTCAGAATGCTGCTTGGAATCATACAGGATATGAGGGGAACAGTGAAGAATAAGGACGCAACTATAGAGGAGCTGAAGACCATGCACCAAAGATAGAGAGTAGAGTTAAGGTATGAGGTAATAGAAGCACAAAACAAGATAATCGACGTTGCCAATTGACTAAAAGAGGTGGAGAATCTGATCAGCAATCTCAAGGACAACCATATAGACTTCAACAAATGGGAATAACAGTCAAACAAGATAATCAAAGAGGCAGAAGAAAACTTGAGAACAATGACAGATGCTATGAAAAGGAATAATATTCGAATATTTGGGAAACCAGAATAAGACACAACAAAGAAGTCAACAGCTATGTTAGCGAGGGAATTCCCAGAAGAAAACTTCCCACCTCAAAGAATGAGAATCATACTCTCATACAGGAAGCAGAGAGGATACCAATTAGACTAAACCCTCAGGAAGAATTCACTAAGGCACATAATAGTTAAATTATCTAACTTCAAGGAAAAAGTGCAAATTAGAAGAACAGCTAGAGGGAAAAAAGTCACAGATCGTGATACTCAGATAAGGAAATGCTCAGATCTATCAGCAGATGCCACAGAGGAGAAAGTGGACTAACATCTCTGAAAGCTGAGAGAAAATAAAGCCAATCCAATAATACTCTACCCAGCCAAACTATTAAGATAGACAGAAAGGTAAGAGTCTTCCCAGATAAGGGAAAACTCAAAGAAAAAGTTATAAGACACCCAAGCCTGCAAAAAAATCCTTGCCAACTCACTGTGGTCAGAAGACCAATATTAACCAAGTACAAACAGGAGTTCATAACACAGCGCAATTTCGCCCAGAAGTCAATGTGCCAAAAACAACCACCAAGATAACATTGTCTCAGCAATGAAAACAAGGCAAGAAGGAAGGCACCACAGCACACTGCTCTGGAGGGAGATAGGAAAACACCCAACACAAAACATACAAGATGACAACAATGAATCCACAGATGGTGGTAATAACTCTGAAAGTCAACAATTTGAATTCACCCATTAAAAGAAAGGCTAGCAGACTGGCTCACAAAACAGAACCAATCAATTTGTTGCTTGAAAGAGATACATCTTAAGCCCACAGACAAAAACAGGATAAGAATGAGAGGCTGGTGAAAAATATACCAAGCAAATGGCAACCTTAAAAAAGCAGGCGCTGCAATCCTAATCTTAGAAAAAAAATGATCTTAAGGTGCAAACCATAACGAGATAAGGATGGGCACTATATAAAGTTCAAAGGATCGATCAGTAGACCAAGAACTAATGAGCATAATAAATATATATAAACAATCCTTCAAAAGGTGAAAAAAGAAATAACAGACTCAATAATCATAGCAGATGACTTTAATACTCTGCTATCAGAGAAAGACTGATCACTGAGAAAGAAGTTCAACAAGGAGGCTACAGAGCTAAATGCTACAATTAGGCAGCTCAAACTGATGGACATTTATAGAGCTCTCCATCCAAATGCAAAAAAAAAAATACCTCACAGTTTTTTTCAAGTGCACGTTGCTCATGCTCAAAAATAGACCACATGCTGGGACACAAGTCGAGCCTGAGTGAATTCAAACACATACTCAGCAGTCCCTCTTGGACCACCATGACAAAGTTGGAGATCAACAAAAGGACAATTAAAAAAACAAGGACAAACTATTGGAGGATGAATAACAATCTTCTGCAAAATGAGTGGGTGCTGGCCTAGATTAGCGATGAGATAAGGAAGTTTTTAGAAAC
Organism: Echinops telfairi; assembly: GCF_000313985.2. Taxonomy (NCBI): domain Eukaryota; kingdom Metazoa; phylum Chordata; class Mammalia; order Afrosoricida; family Tenrecidae; genus Echinops; species Echinops telfairi. The sequence goes on from NW_022104341.1 coordinate 46,121,013, forward strand.
TAATGAGAATGAGAATGCAACATACCCAAGCCTATGGTACATAGCGAAGGCAGTTAGTTATCAGAGGAAGTTTGATAGCAATGAATGCACATATGAAAAAGAAGAGAGACTTGATTGATATGCTATCACAAAACCTCCAGCAACAAGTACAGAGTCAACAGAAAAATCCCTCCAACAGCAAACGAAAATATGTAATAAAAATCAGGACAGAGATAAACCATTGGGAAGACAAGTGAACAATGCAAAACATCAATACAGCAAAAACCAAGATTTTTGAAGGGTTTAACAGATTCAACAGACCACTGGCAAACTTAACCAAGGAAAGAAAGGAACAAACATCAATAACCAGGATAAGGAATGATACCGGGGAAATCACAATGGACACTAATGAGATTATAAAGATAATTACAAAGTTCTATGAAGGTCTTATGCCAATGAATTTAACAACTTGGAAGACATGGACAAATACTTTAAAAACAATCCCGCCCTAGATTATCCCCAATAGAGGTCAAGAACCTCAACAGACCCATAACAAAAGAAGAAATAGATATGGTTATTAAGAAAATGCCAACCAAAAACACTCCTGGGACAGACAACTTCACAGGAGAATTCTACCAAGCATTCAGTGAAGAATTGACACTGATCCTACACAAACTATTCCAGAGCATAGAAAACTACGGCAAACTCATTCTATGAACCAAGTATTACATGGATACATAAGCTGGGCAAGGATCTCACAAGAATAGAAACTATAGACTGATATCTTCAATGAAGATAAATACAAACATTCTTAACAAAATATTGGTCAATAGAATGCAAAAGTATATAAAACAAATCATCTATCATGAGCAGGTGAGATTCATTCCAGGGATGCAGGCATAGTTCAATATCTGAAAGTCCATCAATATTATACATCACATTAATAAGAAAAAGGATAAGAACTACATGATAATATCAATAGATGCAGAAAAAGCATTTGACATCATCCAACATACTTTCCTAATTAAGACATTCAGGAAGATACAAATGAAAGAAAAATTCCTCAAGTTAATACAAGCTATCTATGAAAAAACAACAACCAACATTATAGTCAATGCAAAAAAGATGAAAACAATCCCACTGAAAAAGGGGACCAGACAAGGATAACCCTTGTTCCTACTTTTATTTGACTTTATACTGGAGGTCCTAGGTAACACCATAAGGTGACAGAATCGCATTGTGAAACCCCCAAAGCTCTGCAACAGGAGTGCTGGCAGTGATAGAGAAATATGGAAGAGCGGCAGGATACAAGGTCAACAAACAGGAGACTATTGTATTGCTATATACATCTGACAAGACCACAGAAGAGGAGATCAAGAAGGCGGTGCCCTTCACAATAGCCAAGCACAATTTGAAATTTCTAGGGATATACCTAACCAAAAAAACTACAGATCCCAACTTCAAAAGACCAAAAGTGATCTTTGAAATAGAAGAACATACTATGCTCTTGGATTGGAAGACAATAAATATGTCAATCCAACCCACGGCACTATATAAGTTTAATGCTATCTCAATACAAATACCACCATCCTTCCTCAAAAAATTGAAAAAACTGACTACCAACTTCAAATGGAAAGGGAAGAAGCCCGAATTAGCAGAAAACTCCTCAAGAGGAAGAACAAAGCCAGAGGGCTTGCTTTCCTTGACTTTAATACTTACTATACAGCCACAGTGGTCGAAAAAGTGTGGTATTGGTATGACAGACATGCAGCACAATGGAAAAGAACAGAAAATTCAGAACTAGAACCATCACCATATAGACAATGGATCTTTGATACGGGTCCACAAAACATCAACTGGGAAGGGGCTGCCCTCTTTAACAAGCGGTGCTGGGAAAAAATGGATATCTCCTGCAGAATGAAGAATGACCCTTTCGGTTCAGTATAGCAATAATGAAACCCACAACCTTCCTCTAGTTCTTAAACGCTTCCTCCCCCCAACTACCATGACCCCAATTCTACCTTGCAGACCTGGTTAGACCAGAGGATGCACAGCGGTACAGATGGGAATTGGAAACGCGGGGAATCTATGACAGATGA
>NW_022104341.1:46123269-46136808 GCF_000313985.2 Echinops telfairi
CATGAGGGAGGGGGGAGGGGGGGAGGGGGATGGGAAAAAAGGAAAATGAGCTAATTCCAGGAACCCAAGAGGAACGAATTTTGAGAATGATGAGGGCAACAAATGTATAGGTGTGCTTTACACAATTGATGTATGTATTGTGATGAATTGTATGAGCCCCATTAAAATGATTAAAAAAATTTGTAAGACCATTGTACGAGCCCCCAATAAAATTATTTAAAAAAAAATAAAAAAATAATGACCCTTTCTTTACCTCACCCCATGCACAAGAACAAACTCAAGGTGGATGACAGACTTCTAAGTAAACCCCCAAATTATTAGGGCCATCAATGAGGGAATCAGGACAGAACTAAGAACCTTGGTGAAGGGAATACATAGGGTAACTGATATAGAAGACACACACAGAAGAAGCTGAAATTCACAAGTGGGATATACTAAGGCCAAAACACATGTGTGTATTGAAAGACACTAAGACCCACAGACTGGGAGAAGGTTTTTAGCAATGACACATCAGACCAGGGCTTATTACTAAAATCTAAAATACCCTGTTAACCTGCAATAAGCAAAAAGCAAATAGGTCTCTGAGGAGATGGGCAAAAGACCTGACCATAAGTTTCACTAGGGAGGACACCTAAGTGACTAATAAGCATATGAGAAAATGTTCCTGATCATTAGGCATCAGAGAAATGCTAATTAAAACAACTATGAGATACCATCTAATACCCTTGAGGATAGCTCAATTAAAAAAATCAGAGAGCAACAAATGTTGGAGGGGATGTGGTGAGATAGGAATTCTCATCCACTCTTGGTGGTCTTGCAGCTACATACAGCCACTTTGGAAAGTGATCTGGTGATACCTAAGGCAAGTGGTAATTTAGTTACCTGAGGACGCAGCAATCTCCCTGGGCATATAGCTAGAAGTAAGAAATATAGACCATGGCCTGTCATCTGTGCTCTAATGCTTATTGTGGCACAATTCATAATCACAATGAACTGGAAGCAACCTAAATTTCCATCTATGGATCAGTGAATTAGAAAACTCTTGCATATACACACAATGGAGTACTATGCATCCCTGAAAATCAGCGATGAACACAGAAAGCACATTGTCTCATTGGAAGAGTTGGGGGAAATTATGCTAGGCAAAGTTAACCAAGCACAAAAGGACAAGTACAACATGAGTCCACTTAGGTAAGATCAATCAGTACAGTGGATACAGAAGAAACAGGCACTTAGGCAGGGGACAGACCAAACCCAAGGATACACATGTCATTCCAATATAAACAAGGGGAAAAGGGGGAACAGGTAAAAACAAAACCAAAAAATGATGGCATTGGGGGAGTAGGGCACTAATCCACCTATGGGAGGGCATTGTTTATGTCTCCACAGGAAAGGGAGTGAGAGGGAAGACCTCATCACAGTGTGCCAAGCTTTGAGGGCAACATAACTTCATGGAGCAACCCATTAACAGAGGGGACTACAGGCCCCACCCCAATCAGAGCTATGCTGACTACCACGCTAGAAGAATGTGCTATAGCGGACAACACTGAAGCTATAGGCTGGGGAGAGGGGCTGGCCTGTACCACCCACATGGGGGCAAAGTAAGAAGGAAAGAGCGATACTGAGGGACTAGACTCCATTCTGGCACACTAAACCTTGAGGGTGAAGTCCCTGCTCTGATCAGCTAAGGCACAGAAAGGATTGTAGGGCTGACCACACTCGAGACATGCTGTCCCCTTACTAGAGTATAGTGCAACAGAGGGCAATATTGGGGACACAGTGCGGGGAGTGTCTGATCTGACCCCCACAGTGGGGCAAACCATGAAGGGAATATAACAGACTATCAATGGGGGCAAAGTCACAAAGCCCCTGAGGAATCCTGAAAATAGACTCCAGTCTCTGAGTAACAGTGTCCAGAGCACCGCTGGACCGGTGGGGAGATAATCATAAAAGTCAGTGGGCAGAACTGAAAACTATCTACAGTTCGTTGGGGTTTTTTTTCTCTCTTTCTTTTTTCTTCTTTGATTGTTTTGTTTTTTGTCTTGTTTTTGTTCTGTCTATCTATATAAGACAGGTATGAGAAATAAGCCCATGGCGAAAGTAACGGGACAAACGGTTCCTGGGAGAATTGGGGGAAGAGGAGGCGGGGGGAAGAGAGCAGTGAGCAAATAATGGCATAGACAGGGGAACAGCTAAGCATCTAATATCAACATCGTGGAGGGTGTAGAGTTCCTGGTGGTGTTGAAGCAACTGTAACCTGGCCAAGAGCAATTACCGAGAGGCACCAAGGATGGGCATGAGAGTGGGGCAGGAGGAAAGAACTTAGTAAGCATGACTAGTTATAGAGTTACAAACATAGACATGTACATATGTAAATATATTAATATATAAAAATTTGGGTACTGGCCTATGTGCATATATTTATATGGCAATACATTTAGGTAGTAGACAGACTTTGGGCCTTTACTTAAGTTTTCTCTCAACACAAAGATACTTCATTCTAATAATGTGATACTGGGTGATGCCCACCTTCCCAACACGATTGCTGAAGACAAATTGAGTGCATAAGTAAATGTGGTGAAGGAAGTGGGTGGTGCCTGGCTATTAAAAGATATAGTGTCTGGGGTCTTATAAGCTTGAAGCCAAATAGACAGCAATCTAGCAGGAAATCAACAAAGCCCATGGAAGAAGTGTACCACCCTGTGTGATCCTGAGGTGGTGATGAGAACAGATATCAAATGTTCAAAAATAAACAACGTCATCAAGGTGAAGGAGAGGGATCAAAACAGAGACCCAGAGCCCATCTGTGGACAGTTGGACATTCCCACACAGAGGGGCCACACAGAACAGAAGATATATCCAGAGGGCAGTTTGGTACAGGTGAAACACCCAACACTCCTCTTGTTCTTTAATCCTTCCTCTGCCCACTATTATGATCTCAGTCCTACTTGGCAAATCCTGCTAGATCAGTGTACATACATTGGTACAGACAAGAGCTTTCAATATATGGAATTCAGGATAGACAACCCCCTCAGGAACAGTAATGGGAGTAATGATTCCAGAAGGATGGCGGCGGGGAGGGAGGGGAAGAGAAGAAAGAGGGAGCTGATAGCAATGATGGTGGAATAACCTCCCTCTAGGAGGATCAACACCAGGATAGTAGGTGTAGGGATAGAATGGGCGGTGTAATATATGTATTAATAATAATAACAATACATAATATATTAAGCATTCACAAAGGCAGCAGGGTGGGTGAGGGAGGGCATAAAGAGGAGCTAATAACAAAGGGCTCAAGAAGAAAGATAATGTTTTGAAATTGTTGATGGCAACATTTGCACGTTTGCTTGATATAATGGATGTATGGATTGTTATACTATATGCAAGAGCCCCCAATAAAATGACTTATTACTAAAAATTTTAAAAAAGAAAATGTAAAATTGATTGTGTTGATGATTGCACAACTCTTTTAAAATATATTTCAACCATTGAATTTGTATGGTATGTGAATTATATTAAAATAAGAAAATACTAATTGGTCAATGTTCAACTATTTTGGAAAGTAGCATACGACAAGAAACAATGATATTGAGGAAAGAAGTTCAAGATCCGTTTAAGGCAGCAGTGAAAAATAAGACTCCAAGAATTGAGGGGCTACCAATTGAAATGTTTCAGCACACTGATGTAGTGCTGAGGGTGCTCATTCTTCTATGCTGAGAAAGTTGGAAGAGAGTTGCGTGACCAAACAATTGGTAAGGTCTGTGTACATACTCATTCCAAAGAAAAGTAGTACAAACAATGCAAACATTATTAATTATTATCATTAATATCACACTGAAGTGAAATTTTGCTGTAGATAATTTTAAGACAATTGCAGCATTACATTGACAAATAATTCCCCAAAATTTAAGCCATATTTAGAAGAAGACATTAAGAAGGGACATCCTTGCTAATATCAGATAGAATCTTGCCAAAAGCACATATTATCAGAAATATTTATCTGTGTTTCATTGACTATGTACAGGCATTTGACTGTGTGGATCAAAGCAAGGTATAGATAATGTTGTGAAGCATGGGAATTCCAGAATAATGTTTGCTTTCATGAAGAATCTATACAAATATCAAGAGGCAGTCAATCAAACAAGTCAAAAGGGTATTACGTATTTTTAAGAGTGGGAAAGAAATGCTCCAGACTTGTCTTCTTTCATGATGGCTATTCAATATGCAAGCTGAGCAAATAATCCAAGAAGTTGAACTGCATGAAGAAGGAGGCAGCATCAGGCCTCAACAAAAACTATAATATACAGATGACACAACCTTGCTTGTTGACAGCCAACAGGATTTGAAACATTGTCTTATGAAGAGTGAAAAAACAACAGGTTTCAATATGGACTACAGTGTAAAGAAAAATATCCCCATCATTTGACCAACAAACAATACCATGCTTAATGGAGAAAGATTGATATTGTCAAGGATATTGTTAATTTTAATATGATCCACAATCAACGCCCATGGAAGCAGCAGTTAGGAGGTCAAACAATGTACCTGTATCACATCAGACAAACCTGCTGCAGGTGATCTTTAAAGGATTAAAGAGCAAAGGTGTCACTGAAAACTAAAGTGTGCTTGACTTTGACCATTGAAAAGATACTTTGAAATGGTGATCTTTCCTGTCAGCTTATAAGCATGTGAAAGCTGGACAATAGGTAAAGAAGGCCAGAAAAGAGTTGATGCCTTTGGATTATGGGGTGGAGGAAGAATATTAAAAACACCATGAACTACCAGAAGAATGAACAAATCTCTGTTGGAAAAATCACTTTCAGAACACTCCTTAGAAGCAAAGATACTGAGGCTGCTTAGAAGAAAGGATAGTGAGACTTGGTCTCTAGTATTTTGGTCAAGTCATTAGGTGGGACCAGTTTCTGAAGAAGGTTATCATGCTTAGTGAAAGAGGAAGATGCTCAACAGGTGAAATGACAATGTGACTGGGACAATGGGCTAACATATAGCAACACTGTGACAATAATGCAGAACCTGGCCATGTTTCACTCTGTTGCACAAGGGATCCCTATGAATTGGAACTGATTCAACAGCACTGAACAAGACTTTGCTGTGGAACTTTCACTTTAAACATACTAACCTACTACTGGAAACAATCTAGTATGGGTCAGATTTTCCTTTACATTCCTAATCATTTTTTATTAAGTGTCACATATTGTAGGTTTTACTCTACAGAGTGGGCAGCACTGTGGTGTCCCTTTAATTATTCTTGAATGTTATGTTGGGATGAAGTGAAGCGAGTTGGAAGTATTTTGATTCTATTCAGGTCTTATTTTTAAGGTTTGTACATGGGACCAGAACAACATTTAGTCTAGGAATAGTTATTCTCCACTACTCAATAAAGAACTTTTTGAGTGCTACACTAAATAGTCTCTAAATTATGAGGTTTTCCAATTTTTCAGATGAAAACAGGCACTATTTTCAGTGTAAGTTCCTTCTAATCCTTTTGTGTGATTAATTTTCTGACCTTATGTCGTGTCCTCAAATGAGTGTGCTGATGAATGCACACTGATGATTCTAGGCTGAACCGTGGAGGCTTTGGAAGTTCTCTCTCAGCTCAGCCTTGTTCTCTCTGGTACTCTCTCCTGCTAACTCAGGTTACTTTGATCTCTCTGGGATCCCACATTTGTTCTTTCACCTCTAGGTATCCCCCATGATCTGCCTGGGCCTCCCCCACACCCCCACATCTTCCCTGAGACATACCTAAAAATGCCTTCTCTTTGCTTGGCTTTAAAAGTAATCTTTAATATTTAAAAATTAATTTTAAACTGTATTATATATGTATATTATAAGAAAGTCTAGGTGGGCTTAAGTGCATAGCCATCATTTATTGGTAAAGGAAAGCCATTTTTGGCATGTGTGCTGGCTAATACAATTTGATTTCTTGTATGCTAGATAATAAAACTTGGAATTAAAAGAACCATGAAAACATGGACTTAGTAATCTTCTATAAATAGCACACGATAGGCAAGAAGAAGTAGAACAAAGAAAGCGTTCCTTTTCCCTGGTGAGTGTCTGGAGGTGTCAAGGGCAAGGAAACATCTGGGCTTAATTGGAATCACCAGAAGGCCGGACCACAGACAGGCAAGTTGAATTTCAGGACATCCTTTATCATTGTCAGTCAAATTATTAATGAGACAAATGAATTCAGTGTGTAAAGCATTAGAATAAGATGCTGTCATTGTGAAGGGCATCTCTTTGAGGTGCTGTAAGAGATAGAAATGAATAGTGACTGCATTGGTCCTTTGCTCTGGAGTTATGAGACCACAGACACCCAGGGTGGTAAGCACAAGACTTCACTAAGGACAAGGCAGCTGTGTTGCGTGGTCCACAATGCTGCTTGATATAACACTGAGGGCTGTTGACAGTGGCACCTGGATGTCTTCAAATAGCTAGGAATGGAGGTAGAACCGAGGCATCAGGTGGCAAGGGACATCTGCCTGTCTAATTATCAGTAGATGATCCAGGGATATTTCTAGTGTTTTTAAAATGATTCCAAGTATTTGCTTCCCTTCACCCTGATATCTCATCCCATCCCTGGGTCATATCTTCAATTCTTCTTCCATGATGCAAATTGAAGTGGATATTGGCAATGACCTAGTTTCTATTTAAATGGTAAAAAAAATGAGCCAGGCACCAAAATGAATTCTTAGGTCCAGGAGAGTCAGTTTGGTACTATCCCTGTATCTAATCGAACTAGGTCAGTGGTTCTCAACTTGTGGGTCACAACCCCTTTGGGGGTCAAACAACCCTTTCACAGGGTCTCCTGATATACAACAGTAGCAAAATTACAGTTATGAAGTAGAAATGAAAATAATTTTATGGTTGGGGGGGTCACCACAACATGAGGAACTGTATGAAAGGGTCAGGGCATTAGGAAGGTTGAGAACCACCGAACTAGATGGTTTTCATATAACATATAAATTTTCATATAATATATAAATGCATATTAAGGGAAGAGGATGATGATGGTAATTATATTAGCAAATAACACTGAGATCATTACGGTCTAAATTCTCTACATTCACCAACCAATCTAATACCAATAGCTACAGAAATGAGATAATTTTGCAGTTTGCAAATGTGGCGTATAGGGATTGCATACCATTTAATAAATGGTAAATGTAAAAAGCTCAGATTTCTCTTTTCAAAATAGAGGTGCTAACCATCTGCCCTGGCTTTTGTCAGAGGTGAAGGAGAGGCTGTAAAGAGTTCTGGGCCACGGTACCTGGCACTGTGGACGCACTCGACGAATGAGAGGACGGCATGGCCTTCATTTCACATGTGGCTTTCTCAAGGTCGCACGGTTACTAAACCAAAGCCAGGATTCGAAATCTATTGTATTCTGATTCCGAACACTGTGCTTTTAATGGAACGTCTCTTGTCTTCAATCTTAGAGGTGATAAAATCCACTTTATGTGCCCCTTTACATGATTGTGTCATGACTTCAATCCTTGAGAGGACTATCCGACACATAGGAAAGTTACAAAGGACAATAGAATCCCAGAAGAGAGAAGCCATAGTTTCCAGAGGAGCAGTTTTCTTCATGAAAGGTCCCTAGAGTATCCCCTGCTTCCCCAAACATAAGATAAGGGAGCATGCTAAGAACCCACTAGAGATGACAGGGCAAGCTAAGGAAGGCACTGTGTGTCACCAGGAACCCCGCCAATACCCGTCAAATGGGGAACATGCTGATCCCAGAATTACTAACTAGTCTGCTCAGTAAGTGGTTAATATGGGCAACAAAACAAGAAGAGATAGGGTCATGGATCTTGTGACCGTATTGCCATGAAAAAGGAAAGTTCAAGCAATGCCTGACATAAATAAGTAAATAATACACAAACAAGCAAACAAACAAATAAATAAACGGAGTGTAAGGAAAATTTAATCTTGAAAATAAATAAAGCAAGTGAGCAAGCATTTGGCCAAGAATCCAGTGGAGAAGAAAAAGAAGTGCAGTAACAGTAATGAGTGCACTTGCATGTGCACCTGTAATACTGTAGCCCTGACCTATAATCAGAACCAACTTACCCAGAATACACATCAAACCACCCCCAAACCATATTTCAAATCCATAGCCATGGGATCAATTGCAAGTCATAAGGGTTCTGCACAGGGTTTCCAAGGCTCTGAAGGTTGGTGGGAGCAGTTAGCTTCATCTTCCCTGCACTAAGCAGCTGCAGGGTTTGAAGTCGCAGTGTCCCTGAAGGACAGAGTAGATCCACCCCGAAGGATGTCCCAGGCTGGAAATCTTCATGGGAGCAAACTACTACATTTTGTTCCTTGCAGTTACTGGTGGGCTCACTCCTCCCTCCAGTGGAGAAAACCTACCTCTCACCCACAGGACTCCCGCACCAAGGACCAGGACTGCAATTGCCCCCCAGAGGCCCATTGCAACACAGAGAACTGCTGTTCCTGCTAATGCTGGCAGGGGTGGGGTGAGGAAGAACCCGGGTGTGGGCAAAGGTGACAACAAAGCAGCCAAATTGAAGCAGCAGGTCAACACCTGAAACTTCCCGTTGAAGCTCTACAGAGGGAGAGAGATTTCTACTTCAGGAATCTGAGCAACATTGAGATGATCTGCCAGGAGAATGAGGGGGGGGAAGGACCCCATGCTGCAGAGGACTGTGGACATTGTCTACGCCACAGACAAAGGCTTTGTGACACCAGACGAAGGGGCCCGCAGGAGGGGCAAGGAGAGGCTGAACAGCCTGGACCAGCAGAGCACCATTGAATTCTTCGCTCCAAATCATGGGCTTCACTGTACAATACTCCTTTTATAATTCTTAGGGGACTCACTGGATTCTTTTCATAAGCAGAAAGTACCTCTTCTTAAAGGGCATTTTGCAGAAGTCTCACTCCTTTTTTCCATTTTTTTGACTTAGGAGCTTTCTACCTTGTAGCTGAGCAGTATTAACATCTCGTTGGCTCACCCAGAGAGCAAAGGGGTTCACCTTAGGGCCCACTGTGTGCTTGCTGGAGACCGTGTCAGTGGAGAAATACAAAGACTGAATTGAATTGTAAGCTAATGTGAAATCTTGGCAGAGAATGTTTAATGAATAAATAATGCCTTCAGAGTAAAAAGTGAGGAGCTGATATCAAGGGCTCAAGTAGAAAGAAAATGTTCTGAGAATGATGATGGCAACAAATGTGCAAATGTGCTTGACACAATGGGTGCATGTATGGATTGTGATAAGTATTGTATAAGCCCCCAATAAAATGATTTAAAAAATGGAGTAAAAAGAAATGGTGGGTTCAAATTGCTGGTGGGTTCAAACTGCTGATTTTTTTAGTTAACAGCCTGCTTTGGCCACTGGACCACGACAGCACCTTGAAGCCAGATACAATCAAAACCCACTGCCACCAAGTTGATTCTGACCCATAGTGACGCTCTTGGACAACCTACAACTGCTTCATAAGGTTTCTGAGACAGTAAGTCTTTATGGAAGCAGATTGGCTAATCTTTGTCCTGCAGAGCAGCTGGTAGATTCAAACCACCAACCTTTGTGCAACGAAGGTTACTCTCCTCATCTGTAAAAGGGAATAATATTAACTTTACAGTTGGTATGAGGATTAAAAGAGAAGATTCCATAGTCTTAACTGTACCCGAAATGACAGACAATTCTTTAATCCTTACTTTCCTCCTACCCCATAAAGCGATTCCGATTTCCTTTCTCCTTTACACTATTCCTATCCCTGTTTCACTCAATGATTTTCTCCCTCTTGAACTATCTTTCCATGTTGTCCAGATAATTGCCAAACAACATCCTCTACATTTTTCATTGTTAAATATAGTCTAATTTTAAGTGCAGAAAAGATAAGTGTACCCTTTAATCCATGTTGAATGAACACCCGAGTAACCACCCAAGAACTGTGTCACTGTGGTGATGATTCCTCCGCCCTCCTCTCCTTTGATAGTGGCTCCCATCATGTGGACAGAGCAGGACTGTAATTGCAAGATAAGCAGTTTGAAACCACCAGCTGGGTCCATTGGAGAAAGACGAGTTTTTCGATGTCCTTCAAGAATTACAGTCTTGAAAACCACAGGGGGCAATTCTACCTGTTGTACAGGGTTCAGCATTGACTCAATGGCAGTGAGTTAGTATCACTTCCACACATTCAATTAAAGTTCACCTCCCTCTGTCCACAGAGATTGTCTAAGGGGGAGTTCTGGTGTCTGTTTGCCAGTAACTTCCATGAGCAGGGTGCCCAAGGGGAAGAGCAGTATGACAACTGACCCATCAGAGAGCCCTCGAGGGGGGAATAGCAATCCAAATCACCAGTGTCTACGCTCATTTCCAGGAGCACAGGTGGCACAGTGGTAATTAGTTAACTGCTAACTGATAGGTTGATAGTTCAAACTCAACAGGCTGCTTCTGAAAAGTGTATAACCTTGGAAATGCCAAGGGGCAGTTCGACTTCATTCTATATAGTTGAAATGCGTCAGAACTGATTCTGTAGATAATAAGTAAGCTAGCTCTAATGGATCTGGGGCACTATAATTTCCTAGGGCTCCACCTATAAGGACTCAGGGTTGGGCTTAGGAGCTTTGTGATGACCTCTGCAATGTGCAGTGGATTCCTGAGTCATATCTCAGAAGGATGTGGAGATTGCTGAAAGTAGCTCCCCGGTAGTGCTTTGAGAGGAGCTTACAATCTCTAATTCCACAAGGAGTAGCTGGGAATCGAGGACATCCTGGGTGGTGAAGATGGTTATAACACTGAACTGCTAACCAAAATGTTGGAGGTTCAAATCCACTAAGCCGTGCCTCAGAAGAAAGCCTGGTAAGCTACTTCTGAAAAGTATTTCTGGAGTACAGTTCCACTCTGACACATGGGGATCACCATAAATATGAATAAATGGCAAGTGGCTGGAGTGGGGATCAATGATTTCGGCAAAGAGGTAGTCAGTTAGGAAGTGAGCTTGACTTAGAGAAACTGGGACCTGGAGGTCAGCTGGGTTCCCACTAGATAAGTTCATCCTGGGCTGCAGCCAATATCCACATTGTAGCTTACAGACTCACAGTGTTTTTTGAAAGGCATGCTTGGGGTGTTAGGGAGGGGTAGATAGCCAGGGAACTGAGTAGCTCCTTTCAGGGGTCCCAAACAACAGTCTTAAATGTTTTCCAGAACTCCTTCTTTTTTGGCAGGTCCTAAATTAGAATATTTTCTTCCAAAGCCTCATGAGGTTGCTAGTAAGACCAAAGCCTTACTTAGCTTCTCCGCCTCTCCACTGTCTTGTACAAATCAGCAAATGCTTTGAAGAAGAAAAGGTAGAGCTCAAAATTAGGTTTACTTCTTTGTCTACCCTTCTCTACAAATCTTGTCTCCTAATATTCTTGTTTCCTTGATGGCTCTTCAATGTTTTCCAACAGCTTTTTTGTTCATGGGGAGTCCTAGTGACATAATGGGTACTCATTGGACAGCTAACCTCAAGGTCAGCAGTTCAAAACCACCAGCTGCTCTTTGGGGGAAAGATGAGACTTTCTAATCCCATAGAGAGTTACCATCTCAGAAACCCAAAGGGCAGTTTTACCCTGTCCTCCCTAGTGGCGTAGTAGTTATGAGCTGGGCTGCAATCCGCGTGGTCGGCAGTTGGAAACCACTAGCAACTCGTGTGTGGGTGTTGTGGCGGGGGTATGTGGGGGGTGGGGTGGAGACTGGGTTTTCCACTCCCATAAACCGTTACAGCCTCAGGAACTCACAGGGGGTCATTATGAGTTAGCATTGACTCGATGGTAGTGAGTTTGGTTTGGAGTTTTGAGAGAGTCGCCATGGGTTGGGATTAACTCAATGGTAGTGAGTTTCATTTTGTGCAAAACTTGTCTTCTCAGATGAGATTGGAAATAAATGTTGTACGAGATATTGTGCCAACTCTGGAATCAGAACATCATCTCAAACTTTTCAAATGGTAATTTGGGGTTTTCATGGGTTAGCTTTAGTTTTAGGTAGTAACATTCTAGAAGAAAGATAGAGAAGATTCACATATATTTTTTCACTTTTATCAACTTTACAAAGAGTATAAATTTTATGAATTTACCCATTAATTGAATTAATAAATTGATTTTAGGAGTCTCCCGATTTTTAAAAAAGCAATATTAACCTCATTTTTCTCAAAAGCTAAAACTTCCCCAAATAAATTCTATTGAAGAGTCATTGTGATGAATGTATATAGATACAGAAAATTGAGCCAGCTAAACTGCATCAAAGTTTTAAAATAATGTCAGAAGAGTCAGACATCGAAATTCTGAAAACCTTGAACTCACCAGGCTTTATTCATTCTACATGAAATAGGTGTTCTCCTAGTGACACTTTGATCCAACATCCCTGTGTCTTCAGAGTTCAGAAGCCTCAAGGCCTCAAAGTGCTCCTATGATTTTGATCCAAAACCATAATCAGGTTTTGATGCATTTAAGAAAAGAGGTCCAATCCCCGGAGTCCAGCTATAGCCACAATGCCAGAGGAATCGTGATGCATAGACTCCAGACCCAACAAGGGGCAAGCTGCTGCTAAACCATGGCTGAAAGTATTTGTCCGCCTCCTTCTTTCTTTAGTTCACTTGCTTGATATAAGATCTGTGTCTTACACTCAAGTTCCTTTGAATTATCATTTGTTGTTGTTGCTTATTTCCTTTTCATTTTCAGTGCCTACCACCACCGTGGCTGGTCATCATCCAGGTGACTCTAATTTGTGGCCACCCCATGGTTGTCAGAGCAGAACTGTGTTCCCAGGGTTTTCAATGGCTTGTTTTTCAAGGTAGATCACCAGCTCTTTATTGTGAGGCACCACAGAGGGAGTTAAATCTCCTACCTTTGGGTTAGCAGCCAAGGATGTAAATCATTTGCATCATTCAGGGACTCTTTTTTACTGTCTATCATGGAGCAAATATCATGAAAATAAACTGACAGGATGATGCAGAGAGAAATATGGAAACTATGAAGTACATCTCTTGTTCTCAAAATGAGGGAGAAAATGTGTGTGTGTGTGTGTGTGTGTGATATAAGTATCAGATGACGAGAATAAAGGGACCAGGCAAGATAAAACCAGAGTAAACTTCAATGTTTCAGATTGAAACCTTGCTGTGAAAAAAATATATATTTACTGAATGAACAAACAGTTTAAGAAAATGGTTGGAGTTTAGACTCATTGCTTCAGAAAGTGCTAGGGTCTGAGGCACTTTCCAATTAATTCACAGGGCAGTGGTTTGCAGGATTTTCCAAAGGTTATTCTAAAGTAACTCTCATTTTTTGGCTGTTTTTACCAGCGGATAAAGGGATTTTAGCCTCACAACAGGCAGAGGTGTTTAAGAATCGACAGTTCCTAAAACTGCCTCTATATTTGGATTAATAGAAGACTGTCCAACACTCAGATCAGCCAAGAAAAATATGGGCACTGGAAATTTCCATCATAAATTAAACAGTTCAGCTGGGCTCAGAAGACAGCATTCTACACTGCAGCTCACAGGTGGACAGAAGACAGCATT
>NW_022104341.1:46138806-46141618 GCF_000313985.2 Echinops telfairi
CACTGCAGCTCACAGCTGGCCAGCCAGAGTCCTGGAAACGTGAGCCAGCAGGGTGTCCGGCTGCCTGAGATTGAATGGGTTTAAACCAATTGAATGGATTATGGTATTTGGTGGTCCACAAATTCAATGTCCAATTTACCAAAGATGCACTCAACCAAACCCTTAATTTACATCATGAAAACAAAATGTTGGTGTTAAACATTTTTCTTTAAACTCATTGATGAAATAGTTGCAACAATATTGTGTAGTTGACCAAACTGGAAATACCTTTTTCTATAAGAGATAACGTTTCTTATTCCTTTGTTCAGTAGTTACTCAGTACAAGTTACTTCCCACTTACTAAAAGCTAAACATACTGAGTTCATTAATTAGAATACCTTTTGTTAATAGACAATTTCAAAGTAACAGAATTAAACAAGAACATATATTCCTTTTATTACAGAAATCTCCAGGAAGACAGTCCAGGGATAGGATGATGACTATTTCCGGGCAATCTCTCCCATCCATGTCACTATAGTCTAAGCCGGGGTTCATTTCCCAGGACAAAGCATAAGGAACCAACATTGAATGTTTACTTTTCCAAGACTTTTAATTATCACTCTTATTTTTCTTTTGGTTTGTATATGATACAATTTACCTTTTGTGTATAGTTTTCAGTCTGATCATGTGTATAGATTTGCTAATGACTCTCGCAAATATGTAACAATTTAATTAACCCACGAAATGTCTACATGTTGTCCCTTTGGTGTGAACCCCTTTCCTCAGTGGAACCCCAGTCAACTACTGATCTACCCCCTATTCCTGTCATGTTTGCCTTTTCAAGCATACCATACCAATGGAGTTCTATAGTATCTAGCTTTGTGAGAGTGGCTTCGTTCAGTTAGTACAGTGCATTTGTGACTCATCTATGCTGTTCTGTAAATACTGGCTTACCTTCTTATTATGGTGTAGTATTTCTACAATGTGGATGTACGACAGGTTGCTAGCATATTTACCTGTTGAAAGGGATTTTAAATTGTTGCCAGGTTAGATGATGGCAAATAATGTTGATGTAAACATTCATGTATAGACATTTTTATCTGCATCTAAGTTTCTATTTCTCTAAGGTGCATCCGTAGGATTGGGATTGCTGGCTCAGAAGACAAGCACATGCTGAATATTAAAAGAAACAAAGTGTTTCCGGTGTGGCTGTACAATTTTGCATGCCTTTCCACAATGTGTGAGTAATTCAGATTGCTCTACATTTTCTCTGGTACTTAATACAGAGGTTATTTAGTTTGCTTTTTATTTGTATGTGGTTTAAAAATCCATTTGAATAGGTATGTGTGCTTGGTGGTATCTCATTCTTGTTTTAATTTGCATTTCCCTGATAACCAGTAATGTTCAGATTTTTTTCAAGTGCTTATTTCAACTCATGAATTTTCTTTGGAGAGATGTCTGTTAGCTCTTTAGCCTATTTTGGCTTAGTTGTTTGTTTTCTCATTATTGAGTTTTGAAAAGTCTTTATACATTGTGCATTAAAAAATCACATCATATGCAAATATATTTCCAAATCTGTATGTCAGTTTTTAAAAATTACCTTAATCTTTCTCATAGCAAGAGTAATCAATTGTGATGAAATCTATTCTTCCATTTTTTAATTTTATGGATTGTACTTTTGTGTTATGTAGAAGACATCTTTGCTCAACCCAAGGTCATGACGATTAAGACATCTTTGCCAAACCCAAGGTCATGACGGTTATATATTCAGAGTTCTATAGATTTACATCTATGGCCTATTTTGAATGAACTTTGTATGTCATGTTGGAAATAGATTGACATTATTAAGTTTTGTTTTGCATACAATTGTTTACACCATTTGTTGAAAAGACTTGTCCTTTATTGAATTGGATTTGCAACTTTGACAAAAATCAATTGAACAAATTTGTGTAGGCCTATTTCTGGACCCTTAATTCTGCTTTATTGATCTATGTTTCTACCCTTTTCGTCATACCACAGTGTCTTGATTAGTGTAGCTTTATAGTAAGTCTTACAGTTGAGTAGTGTGGGTCTTCCATCTCTGTTCTTCTTTTTTTCAAGATTGCTTTGATTATCCTAGTGCCTTTACTTTTCCATACTCTTTTGGAATAAGCTTGAATATGTATCTACCAAAAATTTTGTTGGGATTTTTATTTACATTTTATTAAATTTACTGATCATTTAGGTATAGATGGTACCTTTCACATATTGAAGCTCTGACCCTATAGATAGAGTATGTCTCTCCATTTTGAGAGGCCATCTCTCAGATCTCTCAGCGCCCCAGGCTGCTCGTGGCATGCTAATGCTACTCATACTTTACTATGTTTATTTTGAAAGCTGCATCAAGGGTTTGTTCTTTTACTCGATTTTCCAAGTGAGAAGTTAGGTTGATCCTTGGGTCTGACAGTTTCCATGATAAGAAGGTGCTCCCTAGCTCAGGAATATGCACGCATCTTCTACAATAGGCATCATGTACACCTGCTGTTTGCTCCAGAGGGAGACATTATTTTTATTATACCAGGTAGTAAGAATGCCTGCCCTTTGTGCCACGCAAACAGAATCTCTATTGTCTAGTGCTGTTCTCTGTTCAAAACATCCTTGAAAAGATCATTTTTTATCAAAGGTTCTTGTAGCAGGTAAAGGAATGTAAGAGACAGACCCAAGAAAAAGTGTCTCCCCCACATAGATGCCTATTTCTTTTTTCTTTGGTAGCTTTTATAAATGGTCCTTGTTTTGAAATGTCTATGTATTTATAGTTTCTAATATATATATATATGAGAGAGAGAGAGAGAGA
>NW_022104341.1:46142673-46148607 GCF_000313985.2 Echinops telfairi
AGGGGCTTATACAACTGTCATCCCAATCCATACACACATCAATTGTGTAAAGCGCATTTGTACATCGTTTCTCAAAACATTTTCTCTCCACTCAAACCCCCGACATTAGGTCCTCATTTTTCCCCTGGCTCCCCACTCTCCCCCTCCGCATAGAGATGTTTGTGCTGTTCTCATATTGTTCTATAATTTTTGTTTGATCTTTAGTGATATCCCAACTTCCAGCCCAAAGTTTATAATTCATATTTGAATTCCTTTTCTTTGTCTGTTTTGGTAGATATTTATACATGTTTATAATATGATATTTGCAATGACTCAACTTGTGGTTGCATTGATTTTCCCTTTGTATGTGTGTGTGTTAAAGTACATTGACTTCTGCTCTCATCTTTATTACTTCATTCCTTCTGCTTGATTTGGGTGACATTGTTGATTTGTGATTTCTTTAATATATTATAGTATAAATACTTCCCAATACATTGAGTGTATTCTGACTCATAGGGACCCTACAGGGCAGAAGAGAAAAAAGTTTCCAAAGTTGTGCATTTTATGTAAGCCAACTGCCATAGTTGCCTCCTGTTGAGCTAACTAAAAGGTCGTCAGTTCAAACCCACTTGTTAATCTGCAGGAGAAAGATGTGGTCGCTGCGTCTGTAGACTAATAACCTTGGACTCCCGCCTCCCCCAGTGAGTTCTCCTCTGTCCTCTAGGCTCACCATAAGTTGGGAATGTGTCACCGTCAATGAGTTGACACAACCATTTAATGCTCCACGTTTCCCTTAAAGATTGTTTGTTACATCCCACTGATTTGGATGTTTCATTTTAATTCTTATCAGGTTGAAACATTTGAAAATCTTACTTCAGATTTCCTTGTTGACAGATGAATTGTTTAGAAATGCCATTTCATTTCAAAATACTTGGGGATTGTTTCCCCTGTCTTTCCAGTGTCATTCCTATAGAGTCCGAGGGGGATCTGGGGAGTACAAACGGGCAAGCACTCAGCTGTCAAACACGAGGTTGGAGGTCAAACTCACCCCGAGGTACTTCATAAGAAAGACGTGGCAGTAGATTTGTCTCCATTTTTCTGTACATCAAATAACGGACACTGTCCTGCACATTTTGACTATTATGCTATGAGACCAGGGGTCCTATTTCAATTTCTTGAAAGACATTAATTTGTTTTTGGTTTTTTTTATCAGGCAATCAGCTCAGTTATGTGCAGACACGACCTAACTTTGCAAGTGTGGCTTTTGATTCCAATGGTAGTTTAATTTGTAGTGTCCGGAACTTCAGCTGTTACTTACACCACAGCCCTGGGTTCTCAAAGCCTTTGTCACTGTGAATCTGTTCCGTTCCAGTCATGAGCTATTTGTTTTCAGACAAGCAGTTCAAACACAGATTCTTTACAAATCTTTGCCCAGCTCCAGTGACAATATTTCCTTTTAGAAGAAACTGATACCAGACAAGTCCCAAGGAGTTGGCGATTAAAGATATTCCAGATGTCCAACTCTTCCAGGATGCTATTCTGCTCCGTTGCCCCGCCACGCCTCTTTAGGATACGCATACCCCTGGGTTCTACATTTTGAGGCAAAATCCCGCAGAGACTCAGGAAACTTTGAGCAAATGTTTCACATGGTGGTGGGGACAGTTCAGTCCCCAATCTGAAGGTTAGGCAGCGGTGATCCAAATGCAAGGTCCAGAGTCAGAGGCCAAAAATGGCCCAAAGTCACAGTACTCTCGCTTCTACCAAAGCTCAGTGGAGAAATAGAGGTGTGGCTTTCCCGGGGCTGTGACATGTGTCAGAACTATACAATGGTGTCAGCACATGTGCCCCATGGAAGGAAACAACAGATGGTGTCTTAAGTCACACCCTCTAGTAAAGTAGTTTAAGATACCTCTCAGGCCTGGCTTGGCTCACATCCTCTGTTAAGAGAGAGGCTAAAAATACCCCAAGGTAAAGGATGCAACTTGGTTCACACTCGCTACTAAAATTCACACTGACTCATAGTGACCCCACACGCAGAACTACCCCTGTGGGTCTCTGAGGCTGTAACTGTTTATGTGAATAGAAAGCCCCATTTTTCTCCTGAAGCGTAGCTGGTGGTTTTGAACTGCTGACCTTGTGGATTCCTGATCATGTAACCACCCTGCCACTAGGGCTCTACTAAAAGGTTTTATTTCCACCTGAATCCTGTCCATTAGTATAGTAGAGAATGCCCTCCAAAATAGGATAATTGCCACAGGCATGGCGTCCAGAATTAGAACAAATCATTAAATGAATTATCCCCAAAAGGATCATATTAATCACTACAACTCAGGTCCCCGCCTGGCTGTCCTAGACATTAGCGCATTCAGACTCACTCAGACTGAGAGATTATTCTTGCTCTGAGTCTTGCTCTAGGAATGAGCATAATGTTAGGTTTTCTCCAGTGCCTAACCCATTTACGCATCCCTCTACCTTTAGCTATTATTTCTCCTTCAATCCATCTGTCACTGAGTTGTGCCCATGCTTTTCCATGTTGGGGAAGGACACGAGGTTCCGTGGCTGTGCTAGTTCAGATTGCTTGTAGCCATACCAGTTGAGTGAGTTCATTGTGCCAACCTGGCCGATAAACACATGTGGGTTAATTGAAGGGTGGAGGGATAAATGGCTTGGTGAGTCTCGCCTTTCTAGTTCTCAGGTCTCTTGCTTTGTGGTTGCACCAGGGTGCAGCTGTCTAAGCAGTTCCCTGCTCCACCTTGCAAGGCTGACTTCTTGCAAGACATCCCCAAGGAGAAGCCATGTGGACCTACCCCGATGCAGCCCTGGGTGCTGGAGCAGTCGTGTGGAGACCCCTGCCAGCGCTGACTCGGCTTTCCTCCTACAGTCATCATTGTTGCCTCTGTTTTGTTAGATGGAGGAGAACTTTGTTATTGGTGTTGGATATATGGGTTAATGGGTTAATGTTGGACTTGTGTGCTTGGGCAGCACTGGGTTGGGATATTTTCTTGATGCACACTTAACCTTTACATAAAACTCTCTCTTATACATAAGTTGATGTGGATTTGTTTCTCGAAAGTACCCAGACTAATACACCAGTCTAGCAAGTGACTCTCCTTTGATCCCTTCCCATTCATGTGGGGTGAGGTTACACAGATACAAGACTAGAGGACTACCTGGGCCAGTAGGCAATATGACACCATTCATAGTCAACCTTTGTTTGACCAGAAAAAGAGAGGGTACAGGCCATCCTATTAGGCTGTTGGGAAGTCTGGTGTGCAGCTTTAGGAATAGAGCTGTGATCTTCTGCTGAGGGATCATCATTGCTTCTGGCATTCCCAGCTGCACCTGCACCCAGGACTGGAGAATCCAGCAAGGAAAAAAAAAAGAGGCAATTTCAGGTGATGTGGGAAAGAACTGTATAGTCCTCCCACCACCCCTTTTCCCCATAGGCATCTCCCCAGTGCTGGTCCTCCCTTTGCCCCATCATGTGGAGTGTGAGCACACTCATGAAGGCAGGCAAGCCGGCCCCTCCTCCCCTCCTCTCCCCTTGTTCTGGATACCAAGTGTTTCAACTGCCCACCCCAATTCTCAGTCAAACCGTGACACTGATGTGGTATGCAACACTGAATGCCCATCTAATATGATGTTTCTTGGGCCACTTTTGCAACCTGTGAGCTGTAAAATTTGCTGCTTGGTCTGAAAAGAAAAAAATTGGTGGTCCAAGTTGGGACAGTACCTTTTGTTCTAATCCTTTGATGATGTTTTCAGTTTATGCACATGTTGGTGGCTATGCGAAGGAAGGGTCCTATTAGCTGACTGCAACTCAACTCCCACTTCGGTGATCTTTTCTACCACTGGCGCCCACAAGTTCCCATTCCGGGTGATCCCTCGGAAAGTGCAAGCTCTTCGCCCCCCTGGAGCTGGTCAGCTCGACTGGTGGCCATGGACTTTTCCCAAATGGCTCCACCTTAGGACAGAGCGTGGAGAGGAGGGAGCCTTGAAAACCACTCCTGCCACTGCTTCCGTTTCGTCTCGGCAGGGGTGCAGCTTCCTCCCCAGGACTCCATTCCACAGGAGGCCGACTGTCCGCCAGTGAGAGCTTGGTCTTTCCACGCGCGGCGCACAGGCCTGGCGTGTGGGCTGCCGTTGACAGGAGAGAAGAGAGCAAGAACAGACATTCACAAGCAGAACTCACCGCTATGTGAGGGGTTCTTCGATTTCTTTTCCTTTTCCAATCTTGTTGCTATTATGTATTTATTTTTCTCCGCTCTTAGGTAATTTCTTTATACATTCTGTTTGGAAATTTTAGCTGTAATCCATAGGAGATAAGGTAAATGGTTGCTAGTTCTTCTTCGAGGGCATCAGAGAATTGTCAGCGATCACTTAAGCAGCCAGCCTTCATATTTACTCAGCCCTCGTGCTTATATCTCATGGACCATAACTTAGTAATATGACCGCACCCACTTCCAAGGGTGTTTACATCCTAGGACCAGCCTTGACGTAGTATCTCTGTCATCTTAGAAGAATAGAAAAACATATTGAAAAACAGTTAACAGTTTCTATAACCCAACCTTCAAAAATGTCAAAGACTAGTAAGGCATATAGGATCCATTACTATGTTGACAATGCCACTTGAAAGATTTATTTTCATGAGTATGATTTCCAATCTGTAGTTTCTGCAATACATGGAGTTATACATATAGTAAATTGTGTCTGCAACCATTGGATTATTTTGGGAAAACTTCACCGAAGTCTATGCCTACGTTTGATTGGGTTCCACAAGTGAATAAAGCATTGCAGCTCTCTCCCTTTGGCTGGAATGCTGTCAACTCAATTCATAGTTCTGCTTTTCTTATGTGACTAGAAGATTAGTATGGATTTTAAATTTCTCAGTTATTAGAAATGGCAAAACAAACTACCTTTTACTTAACAAATGCAGTGTAGTAGACAATATACTTCAAAACATGGAGTCTACATTTTGACGGTACATTTTATTAGTCTGAGTTCTTTGGATAGAAAATAACAAAGTAACAAAATATCCAATTCAGTTTTCAGATAGTTTATATTAAACAAAAGAGAAAAGGGGTTATTTATTGACTTATGCAGTTGGGAAAAAAACATACTCGAATAGGCATTGGCCATGGCTTTTTGAAAAGTTCAAAAGTATCACCAGCTACTTTTTTGTCTCTTTATTTTTATGCAGCATGGGATTTTCCAAATTAAAGGGAAAAATTGGGGCTAGTCAGCCAGATGGTTAGTATCCCTGATCATAGCAACATCTCTAGGACAAGCCAGTTCCTTTCTCCCAGAATGCATATAGCAATCACAGGGAAGAGAACTTGGAACAGATACTAATTCTAAATGATTAACCATGGCGCAAACCGATGGCATGAATATTGGCCCAACCTGAGTTATTGCCTTACTCTAATACTCTTAGTAAGCTAGCTACCCAACCAAAAAGAGAGTGGAAAGGATGTTTTCTGACAAAAGTAAGAACTACCCAACTTTCGTAGGGACCAAAATATTATACCTAATGTGACTTGGCTAAATTTCTTTTGTTTAAGTATCTTATTTCTATTCATTTCCATACTGATATCATTCATCAAGTGTTTCCTTCAAGAGAGATTACATTCTGAAAATTTCCTAAAATTATTATTTACAGTATATTCTAAACCCAACCTCCTTCTCTCTGTCAAGAGTTCAGAATTATCATATAGTGTATCAAAGTCAGGTATGTTTTCTATTATTCAAGTCAAAAAAGACATCTCAAATGAATTTCAGCCATAGGTGGTATAGCTCTGCAAACTCTCTTATTTCTTCCCTCTTCCTTTGCTGCAACCCAGCTGTTCTGTGAATGACCTAGCGCCCAGCTCACAGGTGCATTCAAATGTTATAGTTTACTACTTAAAGGGAAAGGAAAGTCCCAAACTGATTTACTTCAAAGCCACCCTGGCCTGT
>NW_022104341.1:46149248-46153281 GCF_000313985.2 Echinops telfairi
GCTCCTGACTGGGAGACCAAATCACACACAAGTATGGTCAGAAACAGATTTCAGTTCCTTAAGCTGAAAAGGTTGAAGATTGAATTAGTACTTTTCCATTCACACCTACTCGTTCTGCTTTGCTTCCTGTCATTACCACCACCTTTAAATCCACAGCCTTCTTTTCGCTAGTGTCTCATGAGTTGGCATGTTTAGCCACTTAATTATGGTGCTGCTGAAGAATATTGAAAATACCATAGACTGTGGGATAGGTAGGTTTATTGTGCCAATCTGGCAATAGGTATATGTGGGATTAATTGATTGGAGGGCAAAGAGATACATGGCCCTCAAAGCCCACTCCCTCTCTCTTGCTCTCTGGTGATCAGAGGGTGCTGGAGCGTGCTGCTGCTTTAGCTAGTTTTCTGCCTCAACCTGTGAGCTACACTACCTGTGGGCCAGGCCAACACATGGATTGTGTAGCTAGAGTTTGAGGCTCCTTAGACGCCTGCTTCACCATGCTGCGGGTGTGTACCTCACTTGAGCTTGAGGCTGGTGAATCCTGTCACCTTGCATTGCTTGTGTTGGATATTCCGTCTGGGCCTGCTTCACTAACTCCTGAGCTACTGACTGTTTGTGACCCACCCTGCTGCCTGCAACCTGTGGGCAGACTCTGCTTGCCTTGTCTGAGGGAGGACCTTCTGTTTGCTTCATTGACCTGGACCCGGCAGCCCACGTGAGTTGAAGGACTTCCTGTATATTAACTGCTGCCTGGAAATGAGCTGAACTGAACCCTCTGTACTGCTGGGCTAATGAGCTGTTATATTCCTTCTTGCTGTGTAAACCTATGGGTGTGTGTGTGTGTGTGTGTGTGTAATAAAATCATAAGTGTCCTGGTTTTGTTTCTTTAGAGCAGGGGTCCTCAAACTTTTTAAACAGGGGGCCAGTTCACTGTCCCTCAGACCCGTTGGAGGGCCGGACTATAGTTTTTAAAAAATCTATGAACAAATTCCTATGCACACTGCACATATCTTATTTTGAAGTAAAAAACAAAATGGGCTAAAAACACCCGGCGGGCCAGATAAATGTCCTTAGTGGGCCACATGTGGCCCACGGGCCGTAGTTTGAGGACGTCTGCAGAGAACCCTGCCTGACACAGACTGCCCGAGGAGCAAGCAAATCTGTCTGGGAAGAAGCACAGCAATAATGTTCCACAGAAGTAAGGATGACAAGACTTTGTCTCAAGTACTTTGGACAAGTTGTCAGGAGAGACCAGTCCCTGGAAAAGGAAGTCATACTTGGTAGAGGAACAGCAAAAAGGAGGAAGATCCTCAAGGAGATGGACTGACACAGTGACTGCAACAATGGGCTCAAACCTCGGAACAACTGTGGGGATAGCCCAAGACCAGACAGTGTTTTATTCTGTTTTACGCAGGGTCACTATGAATCAGAACTGACTTGAGGCTACCTAACACAAACAACAAACAGGGTAACTTCTCAGACTTTATCCCCCTTTACGATTATTTTCCTTGCAAAGGCAATTCCAGGGGATTATCACTAACTTGATCTACTTTCTGAAACTAAATACTAAATGTATTACTACTTTGTAGATTTTATTCAAGCTGGTTCATGAGTAATCTTAACATAGGAAATCATGGAAATTTTACTACTTATGAATAAGATGGGAAATTGAAGAGGTATCACTATTTTTTTTAATATACTGACTATTCAGATTTGCATATTTTCCTTCTTGCAAAAGTGTTGCTTTTATTGTGGAAGCATATTTACCTTTTCAAGGTAGGATGGAGGGGTAGGCAGCGATGGAATGGCCCTATTGATCCTGCCTTCTGGTAGTCATGGCCTGTGTCATCCACCTCCTTTCAGGAACTTGCTTCTCTCTAATAAAATACCTCCACGTTGGGAAATTGTCACCTCCCTGAGTAGATTACGAGAGATGGTAAGTTCTGCCTTGGACAGTAAATTCTGTCCTTTGGTGGTTTTGGTGAGGCAAGCTGTCATCACGGAACCGAGGTATGCTGCCATTTACAAGCTTTGAAGCACAGACTTCCGCAATTGAGTTTCCACACAAAATATCAGCCCTGACTGAAACCTTGATTATAACGATGTGCGAGACCCTGAAGCAGGGGACCCAGCAGAGCCATGGCAGAATCCCCGATGCACAGAAACCGAGAGATAACAAACATGTGTCATTGTAAGCAATTACATTTGTGGTGAACACAATCCTGGTAGCACAGTGGTTAAGTGCTCCCTTACTAATCAAACTGTTAACAATTTGAACCCAGCAGCCTCTGTGGGAGAAACAGGTGGCAGTCTGCTTCTGTGCCCATTGGAAACCCTGTAGATAGTTCTACTCTGTCTCATCTGGTCCCTCTGTGTCACAACTTGTGTCATAACAAGGTTGTGGTGAGGTGTTATGCAGTGATAGATGATAGAGGTAACCACTTGTGCCTTTGTACATTTATGATATTTTGTACATACCTCTATCATATACGTATTCTCCACTGGGAAGACTCCTACATTTTAATTTTTAGGCTAGATTTCCCGCCCTGGAGTTTTATATGTGCTTCATTCCAATGTCCTATAGGCACATCAAACTGTGCCTAAAAATTAATTCATCTCCAACTGCCCTTTCTCTTATATTGGAGGTTTCAGAAATTCATGGGAAAATACAATGAAGACAGAATGAGATTTCTGCTCAAACTCTGGGAAACACCTTTGCATTCCTTAACTCCGGTAGTATATCACCGTAGACTCAATTGTTCAATAAAAATCTTACCACCTGTCCTTGATGTGTCCTCCCTCACTGGGATCTGTTTGAACCGCTGCTGTTAGGTGCCGCTGAATCGGTCCTGACTCATAGCAACCTCTGTGCAACAGAACAAACAGTGCCTGGTTCAGCGTCATATTCAAAACTATTCTTCTGCTTGAGCCCAGTGTCGCAGCCTCTGTGTCAATCCTTCTTGTTGAAGGGCTTCCTCTTTTACCAAACGTGCTGTCCTGCACCAGGGCCCGACCTCTCCTGATAACATGCCCAAAGTGCAGGAGACCAGGTCTCACCATCTCTGCCTGCCTCGAAGGAGCATTCTGACGCTACTTATTCCAAGGTGGCTTCGCCTGATTCTTTGGGCAGCCCGTGGCACTTCCAATACTCTTCTTTGACCCCCTAATCCGCATGCACCGATTCTTCTTCAGGTTTCCTTTTCAGTGTCCAACTTCGAACAGTAAATCATTATAAAATGTCACTGTTTAACGAGTACTACCGCTTTTATATGAAACGTAAACTCCTTAAGACCTTGAGAGCCGTCTTCATTAAATTGTGTCCTATCTAGAAGCACGACCTCCCCTCCATCCTGTGGTTTTCCTAGTCAGTCCTTCTGTTACTTTGACCCTTTCGTGGTTGCATTTTCTTTCATCATGTCTTTTTGAATTACATCATCCTTGGCGTAATTCATGTGTGCCTTTTCCACACCCCCTTCATTCCTCTTTTAAATCTCAGTTTAGATGTCACTTTCTAAAGGAATTTTACCTTTACATCCCACACCCAACCTCTCGTCTGGGTCAGGACCGTCTCCATGGTACTCCTAAAGTATTTCCATCCAATCATGTTTCTCTAATCCCAGAGTTTGCCAATGCCTACTTTGTTGTCTGCATTTTTCATTACACTTTAAACTCTAGAAAGGCTGGAGCTACACCAATCTTTTTCACCAGTACATTTCTTATGCCTAGCAGTGCGTTCATCCCTGGTAGAATAGTGGTTATGCATTGGACTACTACCTGCAAGGTCAGCAGTTTGAAACGACCAGTGACTCCATGGGAGAAAAAGGAGGCTTTCTACTACAATAAAGATTTAAAATCTTAAAAACCCACAGGGGCAGTTCTACCCTTCCCTCCAGAGTCACTATGAGTGGGAGACAACTGGATGGCTGTGAATTTTGTTTCCTGTAAAGTTGAACATATTCCCATGTGCTTACTAGACATTTATATAGTTCTTCTCACTGGGCATTTGTATATCTTGAACAGAAGCTGTTATTCATGT
>NW_022104341.1:46153846-46156048 GCF_000313985.2 Echinops telfairi
ACTAGCCTCCCAATTGTTCGTTTGTTTGAGCCCCTTGGTTCAGCCACTGTGCCGATCCATTGATGGTCTTCCTCATTTTCCCTGCTGACTCTCTACTTTACCAAACATGAGGTCCTTCTCTAGGGACTAGTCTCTACTGACCAGAGCTCACTGGCATTAGGGTCCAGTCTTTCATCTGAATATATAATGGAGAAGTAGAAACATTAGGAAAAAATGTAAGACATCAGCCCCATCTTTCTCCTGAGGAGCAGCTGAGTTTTGAACTGCTGGCCTTGTGGTTAGCAGTCCAAAGCATAAGCACTACACCACCAGGGAGCCTTCAAAGAGTGACTAGACATGCAGAATATCACGACATTTTATGTTCTGATTTGTGATCTTGCAAGTAGTTATCTCTTTTCTTTTTTCACTTCTCTCCTATCCAGAAAAACTCGTCCACTACCCAGGAAAATTAACTTTCATGGACTCAATGGATCACTTCTAGGAAGATATATTTAGGTTACTTAGAATGCGAAGATCATTTAATCAGAAAAAAAGAGTGTGACTCCCCTATCAGTTCTCTTTGGAAGTTGCAGACAACAGGTGAAATTCAGGACAGGTGCATGTGATAATTTCTGCTTTCCCAGACAGTTCTTAGACCACTTAAGTCTCCAATTAGATGCATATAGCTATCGTTACATTAGGAAATTTTCATTCAAGCTCAGTACACAAGTATAGATGAAATGTATAATCAGGGTAATTCACATTCATGGTAACATCTAAAGCTGAGAGTGAACGCATATTAAAAAGAATAACACAAGAACTAATTGATCAACATAGATAAAAAGGGATAAAATGGATCTATATTTACACCCACATTGGTTCCACATCCTACGCTATTAGGATTCACAGCTTACTTTGAAATGTCTTTTAAAAGTGATGTTCGTTCAGTGAGTACATTTAAAAATTGTACCAGAGTCTTAGCTAAGTCCTGGCACCCCTTAGCAGATTTCTGAAAAGACAGAGAGTTCTTAGCATTTGACTGTATCATGGGCCTTTCCTTTCCTTTTTCAAAAACAACTCCTACATTTTCAAATACGCACTGCTCTTCTCTAAAGCTCCTGCTGCCAGAGAGGCTCATCTTGTGTTGATGAAAGCGTGCTCGTGTCTTGGGTGCCGGCTCCTGTATGAACTATTTCTGTAAGGCACTGCTGATACAAGTCCAATATACCCTTCCAGATCCAGAGAGTCTAAATCACTCTACAGGGTATTTGAACATTACATCCACATCTAATACAATGGAAATTTTAATATCATTTTTCTAAAATGTTTGCATACCAAATAACATTTTTGTCATCTCTTTTTCTTATATGATTGCATAAAACATACCTTTCTTGTTTGCATCACTCTTGTGGTCATTATTTTGTTGTGGATCATTTTATATATTTTGAAATTTTGGGTTGTTTGGTGACTCCTAGATAAACCTTTAGATATAGATACTGCAGCTTATCCATATGGATTCTCCAAACTATACAGTAGCACCATGAGTTTGTCTATACTCAACATATATTTGTTGAAATAATACACATTATATAGATATTAATAAAAACCAGGACTAATGCCCTAGTTATATACTAATCACATTATCAAGCTTCTACTTTAGTTACATTGCCAGGAACACAATTAGCTCATGGCCTATCCAATCTCAGTAATGAGAAGACAGATTTGACAGTGTGGGATGATTAAAATGCTTAATGTTCAATTAGCCTTCTTAGATTAAGTCTAGTAGAGAAAGAGGCAGGTCATTTAAAGTTGTATTATGGAGAATGTTATTTCACAAAAACCTAAAGAGGGCAATTTGAAAAGGGCACTTATTTTTCAAAACTTGAAATATTGATGACATCATTTTCAAGCTACAAAGACCAGATAAAAGACTTATAAAATATACTGAATAGTATAGACTAGAAAATTCAAAACACAGCAAAACTCACGATGAAGAAGTTATTTAATTTAGTAGAAATAGGAAAAGGTGGACAGTATAAATGAGTCCTAAATCTACAATGATATCCATTATCATAAATTGTATACATGAGGATGCTATGAAACGAAATGCAATTTTCTTGAGTCATTATATTTCATACACATATCACAGTAGCAAGTATGTAAAAATATGGATATGTGAAATGTACATAAATTTCCTCCACTGGGAAACCAGGGAAGTTATAG
>NW_022104341.1:46157459-46159155 GCF_000313985.2 Echinops telfairi
TTGCTTCACAGAATGTATAGTGGATGTTAAACAATGCATAGCTGCATTTTCAGTTCTCCCTTTATAGGAGCTCTGGTGGTGTAGTGGGTTATGTGTTAGGCTGTTAACTACAAGGTCAGCAGTTTGAACCCACCAGCCATTCTGTAGCAAAAAAGATGAGACTTTCTGTTCTTGTAAAGATTTACAGCCTCTGAAACCCACGGGGCAGTTTTGCTGGAGAAAAACACTGAAAGTACCATGGGCTGCTAAAAGGACAAACTGATCTATCGTGGAAGTAGTACAGTCAGAACACTGCTTTAGAGGCAAGGTGACAATTTGTGTTACATACTTTGGACATGCTGTCAGGAGAGACCAGTCTTTGGTGAAGGACATCATGTTTGGTAAAGTAGGAGGCCAGTGAACAAACAAAGGCTCTCGCGGAGATGAGCTGATACAGTGGCTCCATCCATGGGCTCAAGCATAGGAAAGATTGTGAGGATGGGGTCAAACAGGGCAGCTTCGTTCTGTTGCGGATAAAGTCGCTGTGGTTGGAGCCCGCTCAATGGCACCTAACAACAACCTAGCGTCCCTATGAGTTTGAATTGATTCAATGGCAGTAGTTTGGCTTTTGAGTTTAGAAAACACTCTATTAAACTGACTACATGTTCACAGTTCCTTATGCAACAAGATTTCCACTCCTTTCATGGTCTCAGTTACTCTCCACCTGTTCCCTCTGTCAAGAATGGGTTCTCATTTTTCTCTATCCCCAAAGTGCGGTGACGTTCCTTGCAGGAAGAAATGTACTAAGTTGTTTTGCTCCTGGACATTTCCATTCACAGCAGCTCCATGTGGGACAGTGCTGAACTTCTGCATAAGGATGTTTTCGTGGCTGTAATCTTTACAGATGCAGCTTACAGTTACAGGTCTTTCTTCTGTGGACTCATTGGGTGGGTTTGAACCACCAACCATTTGGTTGTCAGTTGATTGAAAACTGTTTGTGCCACCCAGGTTCTTTGGGAAAAATTTGAGACAAACAAATTCATAAATGATAAACTACAAACTGCTAACTACTATTTTAAATCTTTAGGTTTTATAGTAATCAATTAAATGCTAATTAAAACAAGATAACTTTTTGCATATACCAAATTGGCAACAACAGCAACAAACATAATGATAGCACACACTTAATAGACTACAGTATAGTGTGAATGCTGTTTGATGGTAAATGAAAAAATAACCAAGTGAATTACAACCCATGTTGAACTTATAGGACAGAGTAGAGCTGTCCCTATGGGTTTCCAAGAAAATATAGGTTCCTTAACAGGATATATATATAATCGTATTATGATTGACAGCAAAGCACTAGGTAGTTATACATCAAAATTCTGGGCAGTGTCTTTCTGTCTTTTCAAAGTTTCTGACAATGGAAATACAAGGGGGTGCCGCCAAGAAACCTGAATTTTTTTTCAAAGCTATGCATTAAAATTTTTTTTTTTTACAAAACAACCTACCACCTTCAAAGTTTTCTCACGGCACTTAATGCATTTGTCAAATCTATGATTCCGTTCTTGGAAACATTTTCCAAGCTCATCTGTATGATGGCTAACAGCACCTCCCTCGTTTTTTTCTTCATCTCTTCTATGTCATCAAATTGCTGTCCTTTCACATCCTTCTTCATTCGTGAAAACAAAAAGAAGTAGCAGAGTGAGGTTGGGTG
>NW_022104341.1:46164186-46166963 GCF_000313985.2 Echinops telfairi
TATAAGCTTTGGTCAACATCACAACAGTTCCTGCAGCATTTATTTTCTGAGCAGAAAATGAAATCTCACAGCCGCATGCTGTTGTCTTAAATCGTCCATCACGAAAAACATGGTACAAAGTACCTTACTTGTACAGCCTGAAATTGAGTTTTATTCAATTCATTTTACAAGTTTAAAATACTTCCAGAAGTGGTCTGATAATTCCTGAGTCAGGCTATACATATTTTAGAATATTTTTCTATGCCTCTTAGGGTCACCTTTTAAATCACTGCATTTCATTTCATTATTATAATTTTTCCAGCCTCTAAATCCTTTCATGAGTATTGTTGTTAATCTTGCACCTGTTTGTTTTTTTAAACCTCATTACTCGGCTTTACATTTGTATCTGTTAAATTCCATGAGAACACTTTTTAATGTTTTATTCTCCTGTTGACTATATTGAAAACCATACCCAAAACTCTGAGGATCCAAAGATTCATCTGCTTGACAGTAATCTCCTCGTTCAACATTGTTGTTCTTTCAGCCTTCAAAGGTGGCAGCTAAGCCCATTTAATTTGGGAATAAAATCCATTATAATCAGCATCACCTAATTTTGTATTGGCCAAATCATTTTAATTTGAACTAAGACTACCACTGGCAAAGGAAAAGCACTCTAAGAAGATTTTGTTGCATTTCTTCTGGGGAAGATGAAGGATCTAGAAGAAAATTATTTTGAAAGAATGTGTAGATTGTTAAGTAATTATGTATCTTGGTTGGTCATGTATTTGAAAAAGATGATCAATTATGAGTGAAAGAACTTTCAGCAATACATGGTGTAAAATGCTGCTGGTTATACTCAATACTTGTATTATTCAAGAATTTTAGAAATTGCCTTAGGAATGGTGAGAGTCATCGCTCTGCTTAAATTGAGTCATTGATCTCTGTAAAGCACTCTGATATTGTATTAACACCACTTAAAAGCTTTGGAAAATGATTAAAGATACTTCTTGTACCAACCAGGCCCTATGGTTTCTTGTCCTTATGAGAAATTTCGCACTGATCTGAAAGAAGGTACACACTGGCAGTCTCTGCTCCACTTTGTTTGTTTGGAGTCTCAGCTAATTTCTCCCAATGGACAAGCTAAGAAAAAGGTTTGCTAACATTCAAACTACGCACTTCTCATGAGACAACAAATAGTTTTCAATTAGGTGACAAAGAGCTTCAGGATGTGAAAATCTATGAGCCTGAGGGAAAATGACTATCCAAAAGAAGTCATGTCAAATGGTGGAAGATGCAGGCATACCTTGTTTCATGGCGCTGGGCTTCATTGTGTTTGAAGGCCTTTGCTTTTACAAATTGGAGGTCTGTGGCAACCTTGTATAGAACACGTCTGTTGGCACCATTTTCTCAACAGCACGCGTTCACCTCATGCCTTTCATAATGATAACACACACTTAATAGACTACGGTATAGTGTAAATGCTGTTTTGATGGTAAAAGAAAAAAATAACCAAAAACCAAATTCACTGTTAACCCCTTGATTCTGACACCTACTATCCCTATATAGGATTTTTTCCAAAGCTGCAAATCTTTATTATGGGAGAAGCCAGTCTCATCTTCTCTTCTTTCTGCCACAATGTGGCTGTTGGGTTTGAACCAGGAGCAGCTGGTGGGTTTGCAGTTCGTGGTTAGCAGTCCCAATGGATAGCATTGGCTGTGAGTGTCGCTAACCCAAACAGAAAGAAGTAGGAAACAAAAATATTTCTCAGGGCCCTATTGCTTCAAGAAGAGAGAATCTGATTTATTTTGCCAAAGGCAGCAAAGAAATAGGCTGTGAAGCTACAAACATCTTGAAGTGATTAAACTCTACTGATAACACAGGGATAAGACTGTTGATACCTTAATTACCTATTCAAAGTAAAGTAGACCAATCCTCTTCTCTGACTAAACCCATCCCTATTGTGCCTCTTTCCCTTGGAAGATGTCACAAGATGTGCCTCTACACTCTTTTGGACTTCAGATCCATGCATGCCGTGATAAATTTTTTTAAGTAAAAAATGAAATTGCTGGTTTTCATATATTAAACTTACAAACATCTTTCTTCCCCAATTCTTCCCCTTGTCTCCTCAATTTGGCCTATAAAATGGATTTAAGGAAAACAGTACTTAAAAGGACTATCTACCACCAAAGTCAAGCCTTGGTGGCATTGTTTGGGTTAGGGACACTAACATCCCCAAACCTGTCACCGTAGAATTGATTGTGATTCCTGGCGACTCGATGCCTCACAGAGCGGAGCTGCTCCAGAGTTTCCATGCCTGTCACACTGACAGACACAGATCCCTAGCCTGTCATCTGTGATCCTATGGGATCCTGTTAACTTTTAATAGTGGACGACAAATCATTTGTGCCACCCAGGGACTAAGTAATGAAAATGTTTATCTCAAGTGTTCTGGATACTTGCGTAAGGATTATTGATATCACTACTGATATACAGTAGGACAAAACTGCATTTTTTAAAAAGGCCATTAAACCATCGAAATTGAGGCTATGGCCGTGGGTTTGATGTTATATGTCATCCTGTGGCAGAAACTCCTAGGTGTTCATCAAACCCTGTTTCTTTTCTTTCTGGACACATGGTGAGACAAGCTTGCCCAGGTTCAGTATGAGGACATGTGCCTGAGTCTGGTCAATGGAATGAGGGTGTAGTAATGTACACCTCTTCCAGAATGTGCACCCAGATACCTCAACATGAAATCCTCCACATGATGGAAGGAGTGTGTGTGTCTGGTTATCTTGGAA
>NW_022104341.1:46167121-46223497 GCF_000313985.2 Echinops telfairi
TTGTACAGCAAGAAGGTATATAATGGCTACTTAGTACACACAGCAGTACAGAAGGCTTAGTTCAACTCACTTTTCATGGAATAGTTAATATACTGCAGGTCCTTCAACTCACAGAGGCTGCCAGTCCAAGGTCAAGGAAGAAGACAGTGGAGTTTGCCCTCTGGCAAAATAGGCAATGTAGGTCAGCAGGCAGCAGATAGGGGGAGGGCAACAGTTAGTAGCTGAGGAGTGTAAAGCAGCAGGCCCTGATGAGGTCTCCAGCTCTAGTGATTTAGCGACATGACCCACCAGCAGTGTGGCAAAGCAGGTCTCAAAGGAACCTCAAGCTCTAGCTTGTATGGGAAGGTGACATGATCCATGAGTTGGCTTGGCCCACAGGTAGTACAGCACAAGGTTGAAGCAAAGAACTAGTTCAAGCAGCAGCACGCTGGTCCGATCACCAGGGCGAAGGAGAGATGGGAGGCTGGCCTTGGAAAGTATTTATCTCAGTTGCCCTCCAATCAAGCTGCCATCTGATTAAATTCCACCCACATGTTCCTCTGGAGGCCTAGTTGACACAATAAACTAACAGAACTTGAGCTGTTGGGATTGTCGTTTACATTTCCTGGCCTACTCCAATGAGGTATGGACTCTAAGGCTACATTGTTTGGGTTCAAAATTGTATCCTACCACTAGCAGTGTAACTGTTCTTATATGTCAAGTGATGACAATAATATCTCAGAATACTTGAATGAGGGGCATAGAATTTTAAACAGTGTTCACATGTCAGTTATTACAAGTTTTCCTCCAATGTTAAGTAGACTCTCATTTTAAGATCATCGAATTAGGGGCATTCTGAATAGTTCTGTGGGCTACTCTGTGCTGATTTTTAAAACAAGAATCCATCCAAGCAACCCCAACTGACCAAGTTAACACCTGACTCTACTAGTAGCCGCGTGAGCTTGGCAAAGCGTGCTGAGTTCCATGTGACGATAACGAGGGAGAACGGTAAGGAAGGAAGGATGTGGAGGTGGGTCAATGTAAGCAGGAAAAGAGTGAGATGGAAAGAAAGAACACATCTCTACTTTGAGCAGCTAATGTGCTATCCACGCTTGCTCACTGTTCTGAAGCATCCATGAAGATAATCTATAACAGCATACCAAAGTTAACGTGGACACAACAAATGTGAGGGGCTGGCCAACACTTTTTCTAGCCTTCAACAGTATCCCTGACATCTTCCTCCCTCAGATATTGAGTGCCTCGAATAGCCAGCCCCTCATTATTTCAACAACAAATACTCTCCAGCATTTGTTTGTATACCCTCATTGTTTATTGTCAAAGGAAAACTAACTGAAATATGTCAATAGCCTTTCACAACTTGGGTAAATTTTATTCTACAATGTAATGCCTATAAATAAAGCAACCAGGTGCCAGGGGGTTGAGGGTAGTGGTGGGAAACTTTCCCCAAACGTATAACTGTGCACTTACAGTCTCTTCTATAAATAGATGAAGATTACAGGTTTGGAAAGTGAATGAGATCCTACAGCAAAAATTGTGTGAACTCATAAAACTGAGTGAGGCATAAAATATACTGTGTGTAATGGAAATGGGTATTTACTCAGTAGCAGTGACAACAAAGTTAAATACAAGGAAATGAGTGCTTTTGTAGGTTAGGTAACAAGAAACCATGGAATTCCCTGGTTTCAAACCCTTTGGGGTTTCTTAGAAGTAGCTGCTCACAATGTAGGCAAGTGTGTGAATTTGGCAGTTGGCTATTTATTCCTCAAGGTGTTCTTTATTTTTGTGAAAGTGAATTCTTTTCCTCTGTGAATTCTCTAAAGCATGAATGAAAGGTGATATACTATGTGTGAAGAAGGAAGAAATTTTCTCCTCCAAAAAGAAAGTATGCCTATTCTGAAAATAAAATAAACAAATATAAATATAGGTTATAAAATAAAACAAAAACCAACTGAGGTTTTCTGCATTGCTAAAATGCCTGGGGAGAGTTCTGATCTGCTGTCTTAGCAATTTACTTGGAATTTTATTCCAGTGATGTCTTTGAGGTTGAGAAAGGAAAAGCAATAGAACAACAAATATGCAATACATGAGCAAAAGAAGCCATTTTTAGGGTCCTCGGATACCTTGGAAATCCCTATTTCTAACAGCATCATGTAAGTGGACTAGGGAGAAAAAAATTGAAAAACCTTTCTAATATTGCATGCTGATTGAGCTCTGGGGCATTCTGGGTGCTGATTTACATATTTCAAAGCCATGTACAAGGCACAGACGAGGGTGAGACCTAAGCGCAGCTTGTCACCACCTGGTGGAAGTGGATGTGGGCTACTGTCCTATGCCGAGGCTGCGGAATTGGTTTGAGGATGAGGACGCTTCAGCTCTGGTCATTCAGTTTCACCAGGGAACCTTCAACACTCAACAATCACTGTGTTTCCAGGGTTCAGTTTTCCTCAGTCACGAAGAGGAAGTACTTTGGCTGTCTTTAAACTAGCCCTAAAATCTCACAATAATGAAATATGGTCTAGTTTTAGCAAAATTGAGACTGGAAAAGAGACAATTTTTGATATTGTCTTTCAATTATAGAAATATTTCTACCATTCGATATAGAATTTCTATGATTCTGAGTAGAATCAACACTTACTGGAGATATCGGTTTCCAGGACGACACTCTCTTCCCCAGGGACTGACACCATGGGTCCAAGCGCAGCCATGACTGTGAGGGTGACGTAGGACTTGGCAGTGGCTTGTTCTGTTGTAAATACCGTTGCTATGATTCAGAGCCACTAAACAGCAACTAACAACAATATTTCCATCATTTAAAAAATGTTGTGGAAGGAGCCCCAAAGAGACATGAAACAAGAATTTACATCTCAGTGCTCCTATTTGTCCATTTTGTAACCACAGGCAATTTACTTCACCATTACACCATTCATTTACACAAGTAGCAAGCACTTTTAACAGTTTTGCAAACTGTGTAAACCTCTCACCTTTTAGTGGGAGCAAGAATCTGCATTGGAACTATGTGCCTTATGGGTGTTATATGTGTGTATGAATTAATAATTACTGGTGATTAGAATGTAAAAGTTGGAAAC
Organism: Echinops telfairi; assembly: GCF_000313985.2. NCBI lineage: Eukaryota > Metazoa > Chordata > Mammalia > Afrosoricida > Tenrecidae > Echinops > Echinops telfairi. The sequence continues at coordinate 46,170,208 of NW_022104341.1, forward strand.
AAAGAGAAAGGAATGAGTGGTTGGAAAATATGGTCTTAGTGATAGAAACAAAGCTGGAGACCGCATGGTGGAACTTTGTAAGATCAAGGACTTGTTCATTGCAAATACCATTTGTCAACAACATAAAACACAGAATTCAAATTGACTACATCTGTGGGAAGAGATGATGGAGAAGCTCAATACCAGAAGCTGAAGCTAGGCCAGGAGCTGACTGTAGAACGCATTGAAGTTTAAGAAAATTAAAACAGTGCATGGGAGCTAAAATATTATCTTGAGAATATCCCACACAAATTTCAAGAAGATCTCTAGAACAGACGTGCTACATTGAACACGAGTGACAGAAAACATGTGCTGTAGAATGGCATTAAGAACATCATAAGTAAAACAAGCGGTTATTAAGAAGACAGGAAAGCAAACAAAGATCAAAGTGGATGTCAGAGGAGACGCTGAAACTTGCTGTTAATCAGAACAAGGCAAATGGAATGCTCTTAATTAGAGGTTAAGCAAATGGAAGACATGATGAAATCATTTTACTTTGAATTTTACTGTTCAGTAAATACAAAGGTCTATCTTGAGAAGACAAAGTCAACTATTATAATGCAATATTCAAAGACACAGAGTAAGAAAACCAAAAGGAAGAACACACCCAGCATATATTAAACTGAAGGAACTCAAGGAAAAATTCAAGCCTCAAGTTGCAATATTAAACGATTCTATGGACAAAATATTCAATGATGCAGGAAGCATCGAAAGAACTTGGGAAGAATACACAAGTTCACTGTACCATAAAGGAAAAAGTCCAAGTTCACTGAAAACATTAGCCAAAACCACGGCTCCAGGAGTTGGAAACAATGAAAATGCTTCAACAAGTGTGTGAAGCACTGACAGCACTCATGAGTCTGACAGGTCAAGACATTTGAAAGAGAGCTACATGGCCAATTGACAGAAAGAGATTCATACTTGTACCCATTATGAAGAAATGTGATGCAACAGAATGCTCAAATTGTAGAACAGTATCAGTGATATCACATGCAAATGAAATTTTGCTGAATATCATCAAGCAATGGTTGCAGCAATACATTGACAGGAAGCAGCCAGAGAGGTTCAGGCCAGATTCAAAAGAGGATGTGGAATGAGGGATATCATCGCTGATGTCAGAGGTGCGTTGGCTGAAAGCAGGGAGTACAAGAAAGATGTTTACTTGTATTTCACTGACGGTACAAAGGCATTGATTTTGGGCACCATAACAAACTATGGGTAACTTTGAGAAGATCAGTGTGATAGTCACATAATCTGTTGTCAATTTGAGACAAGAGTGAAGGGGTGGAGTTTAGCCTTTCAATCAAGTTGCAGCTTGGTGACCTCATTTGGAGGCATTAAAGAGATAAACAGCTCGCTGGAGGCAAGACACACATTCACTCCCTGCAAGATATTCCTGCTGACAAGACACATGGAGCTATGCTAGAGCACCATGGAGATTCCTGCCAACATTGAGATGCTTCCACTGCCATGGATCCACAAGATTTTCCACCCATGGACCTGTGATCTTCCTGCATTTGGAGTCATTGCAAGTGTTTCATGGGTCTCAAGAGGAATTCATGGGCAAATATTGGGCTTACAGGCTAATATTGAATTCATGGACTTGATCAGGACTGGGCTTGATGTTTTATTGATGCATAATTGCTTCTTGATATAAAACACTCTCTTATACACATATGAGTGTACATGAATTTGTCTCTCTAGTCTACCCAGACTAACACAATTAGGAGTTCCAGAACAGTTCATTGTGCTCCTGCAGAACTTGAACATGAATCAAGAGGCAGTTGTACAACCAGATCAAGGATATACTGCATAGGTTAAAACCAAGGAAAGTGAGAGTCAGGTTTGTATCCTCTCACCGTACTTATTCAATCTGTATGTTGAGCAAATAATCAGAGAAGCTGGGTTATATTAAGAAGAATGTGGAATTAGGATTGGAGGGATGTTTATGAAAAATCTGAGAAGTGCAGATGACAGAAGCTTGCTTGCTGAAAATAAGACGGTCTTGAATTACTTGCTGATGAAGATCAAGGATTGCAGCCATCAGTATGGATTACAACTCAATGAGGAAAAAACCTCAAACGCTCACAATTGGATCAATAGATAACATCCCAATAAATGGAGAAAAAGTCAAAGTTGTCAAGGATTTCATCTTGCCTGGATTCACAATCAATGCTCATGGAATCAGTAATGAGGAGATCAAAGGGCAAACTGCATTGGGTAAATCTGCTGCAAAAGACCTCTTTAAAGTCTTGCAAAACAAGGATGTTACTGTGAGTACTAGGGAACATTTGAACCAAGCCATGGCATTTTCAATGGCTTCATTTGCTTGTGAAAGTTAGACTTTAAATAAGGAAGACATAAGAAAAACTGACGAATTTGAACTATTGTGTTGATGAACAATATTGACAGTACCATGGACTGCTAAAAGAACAGATTTGTCTTGAAAAAAGTACAGCCAGACCCTCCTTAGAGACAATGATGATAAGACTTTGCCTCTTGTACTTTGACCATGTCAGTAGAGACCAGTCCCTGGAGAAGGACATCATGCTTGGTAAAGTGGATGGGCAGAGAAGAAGACGAAGGCCCTTTACAAGATGGATTGACACAATGGCTGCAACAATGAGCCCAATCATAAGAACAATTGTGTTGGCGCAGAACTGGGTAGTGTTCTGTTGTGCATAAGGTTGCTATGAGTGGGAATGTCATCTAACAACAACATGTGTATTTATATGGGTGTGCTGTTTATGAAAGAATACACTCTATCTCCTTAACTCCAATATGTGAAAGTCCAAGTGACTGGTCTTTAAAGTACCTTTCAGCTTTAAAAGTCTAGGCTATTTAAAAAGTGAAGCCACTAGCTCCTTCACTCATCAGAGCTATACATACACTATTTAGATGATGAACTCTTGCTTTAAAAAAATGCGGTTAAGGAAAAAGCATCCCCCCCCCCCTTGGCCCTGATTATAAATACTTTGTTGTGCTGAGACATCCACACAATTGACACTGGACAACACTATTTGTTCTTTGCTTCAACAAAACGCATTGAATACTAAAGGAGTATGCTGTTAAAGATTTTTACAAGACAGCTATTTGACTGTATTGCTTATCAAAGTTAAACTGAGCATATAATTCACTTCCAATTAACACTACCAGACAAAGGACTTTCCAGTTGTATTTTCCTAAGGACGTCATGAGAGAATTTCTTTAGATTCGCTGCTGATGGCCGTGCACTTCCAGAAAGGTCAGCAGAGAGGATCTCAGTTCCCAACTCAGACCTTCCCCCACCTAACCTGATTCACACCAAATCCTCAAAGAGATATCTCTATAGGCATTTTCAGACTTCCACAATGGTCACAGTTCTCTAGCCATAGAATACAAATCATGCAAATCTGTGTCTTGCTTTTGCTAAAGACGGGCTGATTAGAACGGGGGAGAAGCCACACTCATTTTTTTCAGCGTGAATGAAGCTTGATGCCGTGTTTTCCACGGTGACTTCAGCAGCGCTGCATTCGGCAGAGCCTACCACACAGATTGCTGGACTTACCAGTCTGCTTTGTGACAGCTGTGCCGTCTGATTGTGTTCTCAGTTCTAGATTCACCAGCCGCTCTAGCTTTATTCTCCTGGGCAGCCACTGGATATGATTGTATGGACTATTTCTCAAAACACTGAAGATTTAAAGTACATTTCGTTTTGAACTGTTTTCTTTCTTTTTTTTTTCCATTGAGATTCAAATGAGTTCTAAAAGAGGTTTTATTCTGTGGGGAATAGAATTATATACATGTCTCTTTCTCCATAGGTAAAAATGAACACACACACACAGTGTCATTGCGCACACAAACACCCCTGGCCCTAAATTGTTTTTCTTTAATAGATTCCATAGCAATGTAAGATCATAGTCTAAAAGGTTTCTTCTTCACATTAACATCATGACAATATAAATCACCACTACTTATCAGAGGGTTAACTTAGAAATGGTTTAGATATTCATTCTATAAAACCTTTTACATGTCCTTGCTTTTTATGGGATTCTGCAGAATTAAAAATAATGTTTACTCTAGTATTTTTGGCTTGCATATTTTAATGCTGATTTCAGCAAATTGGGGTCATTTTCCATACTACATTTGCCTAAAACCTTGGATGATAGTGAAATATTTTCATTTTTTCCAAATGTTAATTAACTTCCTGGATACATTTCTATCAGTGATGAGTGAGGGTCATTAAATTTTCCAATAAGTAGATGCTGAATGAAATCCCTTTTCAGTGAACCAGAGCCTGACAATTAGCCAGCATTTTGCATGACAGGGCACTCTTCCTGAATTGCTCCTTTCCTGTGCTTTTCTCTATCCATAAATCTTAGATGGGAAATTTCTTCTTAACATGGGAGAAATCAGACTTTGCATTAGGAAGCTGAGAGTAAAGAATAGAAAGCGAACGCACAGGGAATTAGGAACAATAAATTATGAGAGGCTACCAAAATCAACCACACCAGTCTCAAATTTGAGAAGGAGGAGGGATTTTTGTTGTCGTTTCTTACTTTTAGAAGCATCAAAAGGAAACAAAAATAAAAATGGAACAGGCCAAGCTGAGTTGAAACGAGGATAGAAAGGAGGGGAGGAGGGGAACCTGGTGATCCGCTTCCCCAAGGTCACAGTCTTGACAACCTGGGGGGGGGCAGCACACACGGGGTCGCCTTGGGTTGGAATACAAGGCTACAAGGTCACCAACTCAGCCCAGGGGAACAGGAGACAGGTGTAGAGCCAGTGTCTATTTTATACCCCCCCCCCCATGTGCTGTGGAGGACGGGATACTGACAGACGTCCACTTCTAGCCCCAGGCCTCACGAAAGGCTCCTCGTTGGAGACAGCCACACCGAGGGCTGAAAACCAGTCAGAGGAAAGCAAGAAAGGGTTCCCAAGTTTCCTCGAAAATAAGTAGAACTGGCCTGCCATTTACTAGAGAACAAAATACATTCCGTTATCTCATGGCCCCAGGCATTCTATCCAGGACTCTCTTTAATTTGAAAGTGTAATTTCTCTGTTCCAGTGGGGAGAAAATAAAGGTCTGCACTACAGTTTCAACATTTGTATCTGTTTATTTTTCTTTCAGTGAACATTTCTATTCATCATTAGTGAAAACAAACAAATAAAAAAAAACCAACAACAAAAACCTAACGTTCCTAGAATTAAGAGGAAATAACAAAAGAATAACTTCTTCCAATCAGGGACCTGGTGCACGGGTGCTTTTGTGGATGAGTACTAGGGTAGCAACCTGGCAGAAGTGAGCATGGAACATGCATTCATCCAAGATGGTATATTTTAATAACAACTAGTCATGGACTTAGCACTTTCAAGGAGCTCCAAAAGGCTTCTGAGGTGAAATGACTCACCACTTCCAGCCTCTACATCATTCTTCAGGTATCAGTAATTAAACCTGGCCTTTGTCTCTCCAACCATTCTGCCCGGATGTTTTTTGGCCTCTCAACTATGCTCTCAGCAAATCGATCCTCTAGTACTTTCTGAGCAATGAGTAAGTGGAGACCAGAGTTGTCTCAAACCTGGGATAGAAATGTATATTTCTCTGCTTGCATTTCCTGCCATTGTCTCTGTCTCCTCATCCTTCCCCTTGCCCTTGAGCAGTTCACAAAGGTCCTAGTCGATGGCCAAGGCTATCCTTGTGACACTTCTTGCAAATTCATTGTTTTTGGCATCGAAATCAGTTGGTTATTAGTCTACCTAAATGCTATTCTATACAAATATTAATGAGGGGAGCAATATGGAATATATAGCAATGAAAAAATTGCAGAGCATCTGTTAAAGGAATGTCAAAATGCCAAGGCAATGGTCATGGGTCTCACATGGGGTAGCATAGGCCCTTAAATGGCAGAGCACATTGGACATTAAGGCCATTCTTATTGTTGTTATGGTTAACAACTGTTACCCTGTGGGGAAAATAAACCCCTAGAAGGCAGAAGCTCTGGTCAGATTTCATACAATGAATAGTCTCCTCTCCAGGTCTAACTCTTGGCACTTGGCAAAGACAATATTATGTATGGAGAGACACATCTTGGGTTTATAAAATAGATATCTGAATATACAAATATACATTATGAATTATGATAGTATACAAGTTGATGTAAAAATATGCTTTGCTTTCTTGGTTTCATGATTTTAAAAAGCACAAAATTTTGTGCTGTTATATGTTGAAGCAGGGTTAGTAAACCCTTTTGCTTGTGTTTTAGGAATGATTTCACAGTACATATTATTACAGTATTGAAGTTGCTATCTTATGTATTAAGTAGCTTTATGACATATTTAGAACTCAACCCAAAATATCCAAACATTAATATAGATCATTCTAATGACACGTTTAGTTACATTATTTGGAGTAGTAAGAATGGAGTGGCTAGATTGGAAATTCATCAAACTTCGTGAACTGGCCCATTTTAAGTGTCTGAGATAGTCAAGTGATTCTGACGGCAAGGATATCCACAGTGTCTTCCTGGTTAGCTCGGCGATGGGGCTGGGGCATTCGCTGTATGAAGCTGGTCTGCCATGAAGAGATACCGTCCCTTCTGTCAGGCTGACTAGTAAGTGGAGTAAGACCATCATGCCCAGTTACCATATCTTGAGTCCCTGCACGACAATCAACCATTATTGAAAGTTTTGGAGCTGTTCAAGTTCAATAGACTGCAGAGTAATAACCCTGCTTCATGTGGCCAACTGCCGAGGCTTTTGGAAGTTACTCACAGTTCAAGAATTCTGGGCGGACATCTCGAAGGATAATCATCCCATTTCTTAGGTCACAGCTGCAATGTCACTGGCCTTCATTTCAGTTCCAGTTAAATTATAAAGTGCAGAATGTAGTGTTGAACCTTCACACAAAACCTAATGAACATAACCACCTTCCACAGAATCCAAATTCAAGTGACTGGCAAAATGACTGTCCATGTCTGAGAGAGTACAGGAACGTGATCATCATTGTTGTTGTCCTGATCTTCCTCCTCCTCCTCCTCCTCATTATCATCAACCCCATCAGCATCAGCATCACAGTTGCAGGATTAGTATCCCATCAAATTGGGTGGCATGATTTAAAAAGCGGCATCATCAAGAGATTGTCCAGTTTGGATGTGTAAATATTATCCTGTGTTTCTTGGCCCATTTAGCAAATACTTTCTTTTCGGTGATAAACCTATGCCCCCCATAGGGGGCATGTTCATGAAGAAAATATTCATCACACTCATCTCTTCCTTGTTCATAATAATGGTAGGGGACTTTTCTATATCCTTCTGTCCTAGAAAAAAGAGAAAAGAACAAGAAGAAAAAGATGGAGATGAAGAATGAGTATACATTTACAAGAATCCATTATGTGCCCAGTAAATGCATTTACTAAAAAGCCATACGTGATTCTTGTCCATGGACTCAGTTAAAAGCTATTAATGGATGAAAGCTTTTAGGAAGATGTGCCAGCTCCTCAGTGCTTTAATAGATCAAATAAAATGTATATAACATATCAATTATATTCCCACATACAGCTATCCTTTGAAGAAGGAAATGGTATTAGTGGAAGCAAACTCTGCATTGCCTGATGGTTTTTCAGAACTGGAGAAAAGGGATGTTCAGAGTAAGCTGTTTAGGTTGAAATAGTTAATTGTGATTGGAAGATTGTGGCTGAGAGCAACCATTTTGACTTAAATGATTAAAATGCTGTCTGAATTAGATTGTAATTTTTGGTGCAGAAATATATTCCATTATTCTGGTGAACGATTGAAGACTTGCTTCATTATCTAATTAAAAACTATCCTACCAACGAGGATAGACTGTGGATAAACACACCCTTCTTAAATAAAGAGCTGGCCAGCTACTCACTTATTTGTGAACTATAATTTCCAGAAACTCTGGCTAATCTGTCATTTTTCTGAGGCTTCTGGACACTGTGTCCTTCCTGATCAAATGTAAACACTGAGTAGATAGTCATCCATCAAACCATTAAAGGAGCAGCAATGACAATCTTGTTTGCAAATTAAATAACCACTAAACTTGCTCTGCCTTTTTTGAGCCACAAGTCCCTGATATGTCACTGATTAAGGGAAAAAATGTTCCTTGTGACATTTGACATTAGACCGTGGAAAATATTTTTCTTTTTATCACCCCTTAAAGTCACAACTTGATGCACTGACAATAAAATGTCAGGTTGGCGAAAACACCAGGAAATAATTGTTGCTTTATCTGTTTCTCAGATTTACGGTGTTAAAATGAATTGTGATATTTTGACAAGATCTCAGAATTGGAGATGGATAAAAATAATTTCCTGTGATCTTACTTGCAGTAGGTCTCGTTTATCATGCCGTAGACATGGATGCCGTAACAGGCGTCCATGGCCAGAATGAAGGTAAACCACCCGGTGCTGAGATAAGAGCCAGACTGGACTCTGTGGGAGGAGGGGAACAAAAACAAACAATCAAAACAGAACAACACAGAGAGCAACAATACAGTGTGGTCAGAAATGAACATCATTTTATCGAAAACATAGCACTTGTTATCAGGATAAAAGGCACGAAGAAACTTGACAATCTGTCCAAGACACATGCTTACTTTGAATTATCTCTGAATAATTTATTGGAATGCCTCACTCTTGCTACCTTAAGCCTTGAAGCTATGTTGCATGGAAGAGAAACCATATGGCAAATATCGGACGTCAACTAATCCTGTTCCTTTCAGGTGAAAAATAACTTATTTGATTTTTTCATAAGACACAAATTAGTCTTGTGTATCAGAGGAGAGATTTTTAAAAGATGCTCAGAGGCTTGATGGGCATGGAATGATAATGGTTTTATCTTGCTTTCCTGGACATATCAACTTCCCTAAGACCTTTTGGACACCCGGAATACACTGGATGCTGTGTAGGGAAATCACTTGACTTATGAAAGCCTCTGAGTTTTCCCTTACTAATTTTCATGACACAAGATATTTTCTTTGCAAAGCTAATGTTACTCATCTGTTCAATAATTTTTAATTGAACACCTACTATAACATCATAGTTCTAGATAGCTGGGATAACAAAGAAACAAAACCACCTCATTGCCAGCCAGTTGATTTCAACTCCTATGGACCCTGTAGGAGAGGGTAGAACTGTGCCTATGGGTTTCTGAGACTGTAATTCTTGATGGGAGTAGAAAGCCGCATCATTTTCTGAGGAGCAGCAGGTGGTTTTCAACTGCCAACCTTGCGGTTAGCAGTACAGCACACAACGACTGTGCCACCCGGTAGTAATCAAAACAGACAAAGTCTCTGACTTCATGCAGGCTCCAGGATTAGGGTGGGAGGTGGCTGTGTTGTTAATGCTCATCAGAGATGCTGATTTGGATAAAGTGAGCAATGGTCTGGGGGAAAGAACACGGGAAAAGAAACCAGGTGCATCATATGATGGTAAAGTGTTTCAGGGAGAGAAAGTAGCCAGGGCCAAACATAAATATGGAAGAGCGATTGGTCTATTCAAGAAACAGCTGGGAAGAGCAGAAATGAGAGGGTAGTCAATGTCTCCAGACCACAGATTGGAGGCCTTTCCTAGGTTTCCAATAGTTCTTGGAATTATTCAATGAAAAGCTGAATCTATTTACCTTTAGCCAAGATGACCCATGCCATCTAAAACAGATAGATTGTCGATCTCTCTGAAATGCTTTTCATACTGGCACTTCGACCTTCCCAAATTGTTTGACAACTGTGTGGGTGTAGGAGGCCTGGTAGGGTGGGTCAAGGGCAATATAACCGAGAGGAATTACTGAAACCCAAATAAAGGCTGAGCATGATAGTGGGACAGGAGGAAAGTAAAAGGGAATAGAGGAAAGAGCTAGGAGGCAAAGGGCATTTATAGAGGTCTAAATAAAAGCATGTACATATGTAAATATATTTATATATGAGGATGGGGAAATAGATCTATGTGCATATATTTATAGGTCTAGTATTAAGGTAACAGATGGATATTGGGCCTCCACTCAAGTTCTCTTTCAATGCAAGAATACTTTGTTCTATTAAACTAGCGTTCCATGATGCTCACCTGCCCGACATGATAGCTGAAGACAAGTGGGTGCATAAGCAAATGTGGTGAAGAAAGCTGATGGAGTCTGGCTATCAAAAGATATAGCATGTAGGGTCTTAAATGAAGGTAAATAAGTGGCCAGCTAACTTAGAAGCAATAAAGCCCACACAGAAGAAGCACACCAGTCTGTGTGATCACGAGGTGTCGAAGGGATGAGTTATCAGGCATCAAAGAACAAAAAATCATACCATTGTGAATGAGGGGGAGTGCGGAGTGGGGACCCAAAGCCCATCTGTAGGCAACTGGACAGCCCCTTACGGAAGAGTTATGGGGAGGAGACAAGCCAGTCAGTGTTCAGGGTAGCAACAATGAAACATAGAACTTTCCTCTGGTTCCTAAGTGCTTCCTCCCTCCCACTATCATGATCCCAATTCTACCTTACAAATCCGGCTAGACAAGAGGATGTACACTGGTACAGATAGGAACTGGAAACACAGGGAATCCAGGATGGATGATCCTTTCAGGACCAGTGGTTAGAGTGGTGATACTTGGAGGGTTGAGGGAGGGTGGGGTAGAAAGGAGGAACCAATTACAGGGATCTACATATAACTTCCTCCCTGGGGGACAGACAACAGAAAAGTGGGTGAAGGGAGATGTTGGATAGTGTAAGATATGACAAAATAGTAATTTATAAATTATCAAGGGTTCATGAGGGGGGGCAGTGGGAAGGGAGGGGGAAAGATGAGGACCTGATGCCAGGGGCTTAGGTGGAGAACAAATGTAATCATGAGGGTAAATGAACGCACAAATGTGCTTTACACAATTGATGTCTGTATGGATTGTGGTGAGAGTTGTATGAACCCCCAATAACATGATTTTAAAAAAAGGCTAAACAGATAAAAATGCCTAGCCCCCACCTAGATTCCTTGGCATACTAGAGCGTGGTCAGCTCTTCTTCTATAAACCCACACTCTGTCACTGACCACCATAACTACTAAGGACATTTCAGCACATTTCTGATATCTAAATCCTTTAGGCCTAATCTGATTTATCTTGTGTCTGGGAAGACAGACACATGCCAATTAGCCCAGAAGCTCTTCAAGTGAGCTGTGTTGCCTGTAATTCAGACTGGGGAGGCTCATACTGCTCAAGTGCCCTGTCTTACACACGGCACTTAATTAGATAGTTGCATCTTCTTTCCCTGGTGCCTCTGATATATTTAGGATGGGAAATCACATGAGGTTTCCTGCCCATAGTGCATGCTAGCTGGGGCTAGCAAAGTGCTCTCTTTTAAAATACTCTGAGGTTAAAATCCATGCTTGCAATAGAATCGGTGAAATGGCTGGGTTGACCCAGGAATTCTTCTGAATGAATACCTTGGTGATTTGGGGCCCCAAGAGAGCTTCGCTGGCCTGGATATCACGGGCTTTGAGAATTCTTGTAATTACATCATTTCTGTACGCTCTCATGTGCTGGGTGGGCAGACTGGAGCTAAGGAAGTATCAATTAGACCCAAGCAGTTCCTTTCAGCTGCAATAAGAGCAACTACAAAAAGAGTTGAACTTAGAGATGTGAAATTGTACATGCTTTTCAGCTTGGAGAGATCTAATGATAACTTTTGAATGTCTTAAAAAAACCTAAAGTGTCTCCTCTGGGACCAAATATTGTCCTTTAATTTGTCACTCACGCACCCGGCACTGACTGCGTACAAGCTGGGCACCAGCCATCACACTTTTTATACCTCCCACGTTTGGGGATCGATAAAAACAATTATTGTCATCCACAAATAAACAATCAACGTCCCCATAGGGATGATAAGAGAATCTAAGTCCCTAATTCAGTTCAATAAGAAAGCTTAAATGAATGTGGCAGAATAATGAGCCGTGCAGGGAAACTAAAGGCAAGAGTGTTAGAGGAAGCTATCAATCATTTGTTTCCACTGGCCAAGCTTTGCAGCCCACTGCTCCTTGGTAATCAAAATACTTACAACTTGGAAACTATTTAAATTTACTTGCTCATCTCCCAGAAAAATGATGCTGTCAACACCTTGATGTAGCCCATGCTTGAAGGCATATCATTTAAATAAGAACTTTCGTTTCCTTTATTACCAATAAAATATAAGCTCCCTTGCCCCTTGATGTTTACCTCTGTTCTTGATGTCTGAAGTCCATCATATAGCCACGGGGATTCGATGTCTGTCAAGTAGTCTTATTTTCATGAATATCAATATTTTGGGCTGTCAGCCTCCTTCATTGGCCTGCATCCCCAGTTCTGAGCATGCACTCAGTGTCTCTTCACATGGAAACACATCCACTGTGAAGCATGTTTCTCATATGTTTTGGCAAGCCGGACCCTTCTACTAAGTGACATTTGCCTTCTCAATGAGTTCAGGGGAGGAGCTTAGGAAGCGGATATGTTTACTCTTCGAATGAAAACTTCGATGACATTGATTTGATTTACTATTTGCAGGTGTCTCCGTGACTTATTGAGCATCTTTTGTTCATTCTAAACCCAAGGAACTTACACCCTACAGGGCACGTTCCCCAAATCAGGACTTCCTAAGCTCAAAACCACTGACACTTTGGACCAGATCTTTCTTTTTCAGAGGCAGTGGAGGCTGTCTGTGCATTGTAACATGTTCAGCAGCACTTCTGACGTAGAGATCACTACATGCTAACAGTAACTTCCCAACCCCAGTTGTGACAACCAAATATGTTTCCAAGCATTGCCAAGTATCCCCTTGGTAACAAAATCACTCTCACTTGAAAACCATTGTTCTAGATAGACATTCACATGGAGGCAGAACATAGATGTAGGCCTGTCGAACATATGTTTATAGTACATGAATGCGAATTATATGTAACTACATTTTATGACTATAAATCATGTGCCAAGAACTGTAAAACTTTTAAGTTGCTTTTAGAGCAATGCATCTCCAACTTTAATGTACCTAAGAATAGCCCAAGAAGGCGTTCTAGGGGTGTCGGGGACCATATAGGGAACCATACGGTCCACAATCTGATACCAGATGACCAACACTAGCTACTCCAAGGGAGAAAGAGGAGGTGTGCTGCTCCCATAAGGAGTTTAAAGCTTCAGAAATGCAAAGAGGCAGTTCTACTGTTTCCCAAATGGCTGCTATGAGCCAGACTTGACTGATGGCAGTTAGAAATATAGCTTCGATTAGTAGCTCTGGGTGAAGCCCAAGAACCTGCATTTTATCGAGCAGCTTCAGGAAATTATGATGTAAATAGTCCATGTGAGGAATCATGTTACAGAAGCAGCAGAAAAATTAGCTAAAACGATTAAGTTGTAAGTAGCTGAGAATGGTTGGGGAAGATGAATGAGAAAAGGCGGCAAAGAAGGAGAATCATGGATAAGGAGAACATCAGTACAAGGTCGATGACAGGAGACAATAAGGATTGGTCTGTTGGGTAGTATTCTTGGTTGTTGCATACTTCTGAGCCTCAGTATCATATCGGACATTCAAGGGTTCAAAAACCAAAGGTTAACGTAAAGAAGAGAAATGATCCACAACTAAACTCAACTCCTAACCACATCTCTACTGAGCAAGGTTCTTAAGGTTTATCCTGAGCAGGCCTTAGGCCTATAGAAAGAAATACCACCATAATCTTTCCACCTATCATGTTGGAGAGACTCACTTCTAGAAGCGCAAGTATTTAAAACACACAAACAAAAAAACTTCATTCGTCCGACCTGACTCATGTAATCATATTACTTCTAATAATCTGATAGTGGCTGTTAGAGATATGTCCACACATATCACAAGTTTCACAGGCTACTGGGAGGGCAGTGATTCAGCAGATCATGAACATGATGAAGGAGAAAGGGTCGATCTCTGCTCACCATGTTCAGGAAAGGCTCAATGTCTCCCTATTCCTCTAACCACTTATTTCCATGAGCCTACATATAACTACAGGTCACTTGGCATTCCCACTACTCTTTGGTTTCACATGGTAAATATGTACTATCCATTCATTCAGTAACAAAATATAGTCCCTGTTCTTTGATTTTGTTTTCTCCAGTATTGTAAGTACACTGGAAAGTCTGGCAATTTCTCATCTTTGTCAAAGGAATCCTGGGTTATCAGTGTACTCTGTGCTCACATGGAAGAAATATCAACCATTAAATGCTTGTTCTATGCAAATAACTCCCATAATCCAGACTTCTTTTGAAGACCGGGTCACCAGGAGCACAGACTCCTCTTTGCATTTTTGTGGATGAAACTAATAACATGATTTCCTCCTTAGTGACCGAGGTGGGTTTAGGGCCAACTCATACTCAGAGACCCTGCTTGGTGGGAGAGCCAGGAGGGGCCCTGAGGAAATGAAGAGTTTCCAAGGACAACTGTGTTCCACTGTGCCCACTGGTTCTCCGTGTGTTTGGCAGAAAGCAATATACTCTCATAATCTAAGAACCAACGGGCACAATATGGAGACAAAAGACTCTGTTGGATGCGATATTCCTCGAGCAAATAACCCTACCTACAGGGGTGACATAACCATCTATACCCATTGCCATCAAATGAATTCTGATTCATAGGATCCCTATATAGAGTTTCTGAGACTATATGACTTTATGGGAACTGACAGCCTCATCTTTCTCCCTCAGAGTAGCTGGTGGGATTGAAGCATTGACCTTGCAGTTAGCAATCCAACGTTTAACCCACAGTGCCACTCAAAGTCGTTCACCTGCATTAACTCATTTTGTTTTCACAGCAATTCCATGAAGTTCCACTGATTATTAGTTCCATTTTTTGCAGACGAAGAAATGGAAACCTAAAAGCTGAGGCCACAAAGTTAGTTAAAGGCAAAGCCAGCACCGCAAACAGTGGTGTGATTGTCACGATTACTGTGTGATCATCGCACTCGGTAAGTGCTCTGGCCCCCAAATAGGTGTTCACTCAGTAGAACTTTGCTGATATATTTGGTGTCGAGTAAGGCACATATTATATTCGCATTCTACTCTAAAACCTAGGAAATGCTAAGTAACTTTTAAAGAATTTCACTATTATCAGTTAGGTTGGTGGCCTTAACAGTTCTAGATTTCAATTTCTTTATCTTAAAATGGAAATAATAATAATCAGCTAAACCTTATGGAATTCTTGTGGAGAGTAAATGAGTAGAATTATGCATGTGGAGTACTTAAAGTGCTTCAGAGGAAATACTCAGTACTTGCGTAGGCAATGTTATTACAGTTTTTTCCTAGAAGAAAATTCATAGATGCATGCTTGGTTATAGGCGTACTCATCCTAGCTCCTGATTACTCCTTCTTGAGCCCAGACTTGTTCTTTTCCTGACTTCTGAGGAATTCTCTTCCACATTTCACCTGATTCCCCTTTGTTCCAAAATCATTTGGACCCTAAAAGTTCAATAGTTTTCTTGGTTCAATGATGGTTACTCCTGGCTTATGTGGGTTCTGAGCTGAGGAGCTCCGGGGCCCAGGAATACCAGATTCTCCTAATCAACTGACTGGTGCCACTCCAGGTCCTCATGGCCCTCATGGATTTCTTCATCCAGCCGAGCACCTTCCTTCCTTCTCTCTTCCTTCATATCATGTCCACCTGACACCAGGCAGGTTTGGCCAAGAGTGAACTGTTATTTTGTCTTCATGCAACCCTGGGAATCAGCAAATTCACTTGTTCTAGTCCCAAAGCACAAGGTCCTGGCCTAACATGGGGGAATCTGCAATGTACCTGGGGACAACTCTCAGGTGGGAGCATGGATCAGGCCTCCAGGAGCCTCCCTTTAGGGAATGGTTCGTCTGGAGGCATTTGGCTCAAATGTTGCTTCTTGAATTCCACTATGCTTACTCATGCCTTCATGAAGTGCTGCAAGCCTGGCCGGAGGCACTCAAAGCCAACGCTTCAAAAGCATACTAATCATTCATCAAAGCCCAAAGGGTATCAAGAGCTTCCAATAATGGAGGTTTTTTGGAGAGCATAATATTGGCAGCAGTTTTTGAAATCTGCCACATTCAAGAGTAAGAAGGGAATGAAAAAAAAAGAATTAATCAATATTTCACATCTTGTTTTTACACTATTGACTTCAGTTCTCTCATCAATATACTACACTGGCAGGATAAATAAAAATATCAAAATGCATTGCCAGATCCCATCCTCGGGAGAAGGAATACCTGACAGAATACAGATTATTCAATTAAAAACGCTCTTTCCCCCATTGTATTGGAAAGCACATGGATAATGAAAGAATACATTTAAACAAAGAGACGAGGCAAGAAAAACAGCTGATGATTCTCAGCAGCACTTTGGGACTCAATCTAATATTGTGGGCCAGGCTAATGGAGGCAGAGCTCACCGTGTGCAAATAATTCCAGCTGTCCTCCAGTCATATATTTGTGTCTATCACTTGGTAATCGGGAACTATGGAAATGCTCTGGAGTTATATTAACACTGGATATTTGTACTATCTATCAATGGGACATGCTCAGCAGATTTTCAGGCGGCACCCACTTTCTGCAAAACAGTCAGCAGAATTCTCAATCCTGGCTGGAATCATTCACAGATGGACATAAACTTTTCAAATGAATACAAACATCGCTCTGTACATAGTAATTCTTAAAAACAGTGCACACAGGCCTGGCAAATAATGAAAAATGGGCCACCGGTAAATGGAGAAGGCAGTGTATCTTAGAGGAAGACGGTACTGCTATCCTGACCAGCTAATTCGAAATGCCTGCACTAATCAGTAGGCACTAGGGCGGTGAATGTAATAAATAGCTTTCCTGCCATAAAATCAACAGGACCCTCTGACCAGTGATGAACACAATGAAATTGTACAAAAGGAACATAATAAGAAACCACTGTGTTATTTTCAAAATGTACATTTAAAAGTAAAATGGTACAGCTCCCAAAGGTATGATTTATGACTGCTGTAGAAATAGGAGATACCACTCACAACAATTACTTTGTTCATTCATCTCAGAAATTAAAAGGTTATTTTGTTCCTACCCCTGAGCCTTAAAGCCCCTTCAATTGGAAATGTTGATTTCTGGGATTTCATGCACTTTCTAAAATGAAAGATGGAATCTCGGGACTGGCAGGGATGGAGGGTGGCGGCGTCCTTCGTCCACTTCAATAAAGCAGGAACTCTTCCTAAGCCATTCCGTATGGATGGATGCCACTCAAGGCCCAGTCGCAGGAACCCAAGTTCCTACAGTATCTTCCAGGGATTCTTTTCATGTTAGGCCGCTCCGCTAGCCATCTTGCTTTTTAAATACACGGTGTGCATTTCAATCTCTGTGCTTTCCTCTTCCTGTTCCGGTTTCTCTCTCCCTGAAGGGTTTCACTGGCCCATTTCTATTCCTGTAGATCAAGCTTGACCCGAGCTATCAACCACCTACCGGCTCTTCTCGAATCTACTCGGGCTCACAGTGACCCAAGTAAGAATGCAGCTGTGCCCTAGATGTTTTTCAGCAACTGATCGTTCAGAATTAGACCCTCAGGCCTCTCTTCTGAAGTGTGTCTGGGTCCACTCGATGGATCCATCAACATGGGATTAGCAGTCCAGTGTATGAACCATTTATGCCACGCAGAGGACTCCTCATTCCACCTTTTCTCATTCATCTGAGAAAGAACTGTCTGGGAAATAGTGTGAGGGGGCTTCAAAAAGCTCATGGAACACTGGAGATGACGCTGACTCATAGTGACCCCAGTGGGATTCTGAGACTGCAGCTCTTGACTGGAGGAGAAAGCCCAGGCTTTCTGTGAACTGCCAATGACGCGGATCACAGCCCAACAGATCACCACTACACCAGCAAGTCTCTATCAAACCTACCTAGTGGTGCCGTGGTGAAAAGGCCTGGCAATCTGTTTCCCCAAGCAAGGGAATGCTAGGGATCAATTTGACTACACCACGTGGGGTTGCCCGAGTTGGATTTGCTAGCAAGTTTGTTTTTGTGTGTTGTGTGTTTGCTTCCTGAGCAGGAAGAAAAGGAGGAGAGGGAAACACTTGCGGAGTAGGGGATGCCGGTTTGATCGGACTGAACATTTTGAGACTGCCGGATAACTCCGATTGGTCCCTGCATCTGGAATGGCACTCGGAGCACCACAGGGCTTCTTTCCGTGCTCCACTCTTGGCTAGAGACGCGATGCGTAGGTGACACTGGCTTATGGCTTATTTCCTTTTCTTAAATCGTGTTTTGAAATATTAGATCTCTTGATGTTCTGTACTGCTTTTTTTAACAGATGAAAGAAATTTATGCATCTGGAAAAAGTATCTTCAGGAAATTGGCAGAATTATGTTTTTCTTCCTCATTAAGTTCCCCATTAATGCAGAATTGGGAACAAATATAAACAATATATGACTATGAATGAAAACAATTTAAAATGCCTGATGATATAGGATGCACCTAGTCGTGCTTATTTGTGTTAGAAACCAGACTCATGTGCTGCTAGCAGATTCATCTAATCTCCCCTTACCACCAGGCCTTCCTCAGTACACACCTGGAGGCTCTCAAACGGTTCTACTTAAAATGGCAAGTTCAACCCAATGTGTTTTTGTTTTGTAATTCATGGATGTGAAAACAGGTAGCATTGCCGCTTTAAGTCTATACACCCTTCAGAATCGCTTGTCAGTTCTGGAAATGCTGGACTCAATGAACCCTAAACCAAATGCCAAGTCCACCCAGTAGGGCTTCAGAAACAAAGATGGCACTACAGGCACTCCTAAAGAGCCTTAGTGGCACACACAGTGAAGTCCCCAGCTGCGGAGAGGTTGGAGGTTTGAACCCACCCAGTGGCTCTGTGAGAAGAAGACCTGGCAATGGGGCTCCATTAAGATCACAGCCTTAAAAGCTCTACCTCACCAAGTAACAAACTCACTGCCACCAGGTCCATTCTAGCTCACAGTGCCCCTGTCACTGATCTCCAAGGCTGTCAGTATTTATGGGGACAAATAAAATAGGCTCATCTTTCTCTCACTGAGCAACAGTTGGTTTTGAACTACTGACCTTGAGTGAGCAGTCCAAGGCTTATCTGATAAGGGCCCCAGAGATCCCTGCAGAAAACTATGAAGGGTCATTCTTTCCAGTCTTATGGGCTGCCTATTAACCTCATTATCAACTAGGTGGCCTCTGGCAATAATAACAACTGGTACTCTGATACAGAATCTCTAAGTATTTCTGTTGCCTTCCCTGGACCTCTGGTTTTCCTACATGGTCCATCATTTCAAATAGATGGGTTGTTTCGATCGTTTATGTGGCTTCTAATTTCATGCGATTGAAGGAAGCTCTCTTAGAGACCCTTCTCTTAATGCCCGCAGGTGTACTGGCAACCTTCCGGTACTACGTTGGATTATTAACGCTTTGCCTTAATGCGGTGTGCTTGTGGAAGGAAGGAATAACTTCCCTTTTCGTGGACTTCGGCCTTAGCCATATGACTTGCTCTGATGAATGGAACATAGCAGAAGTAAATAAAGTTGTAGGGTCCAGAAGACGTTTGGGGAAACTTCACATGGTTCAAATTTCCTACATTCCTTTCTTCTACTACACAGTAATTGCATGCCACTGATGTAGATATATCCAAACAAAGAAAAAAAACCCACAATACAACCCAAGCCCAGTGTCATCAAGTCAGTTCTGACTTGTAAAGGGTTTCTGAGGCTTTGTCCATTTGTACAGCAGCAGACAGTCTGCCTCATCTTTCTCTCACAGAATGGCTGGTGGGTTTGAATCGGCACCCTTGTGGTTAGCAGTCTAGTGCTTACCTAACAGGGGTCCCAGATACACATGGACACACGCCTACATTTGAAAAAGAAACACAGGGTAAGTCCTGAAGTCAAGATCAACTTCTTGGATATCCTTCATTCCCCAGGCCTGGCGTCCTTCCAGGTCTGAGATTCTATAACCTTTCAATAATCCCCCTATGTGGCTTGTGCCAGCTGTGGACAACATCTGGCCCTTAAAACCAGGAGTCAGAGAAGTAAAGCTTCTAGGTTTTTTTAAAGGTTTGCCATTTGCCTAGTTGATCTCTAAGATTTTTTTTTTACAAAATGAGTCTATGAAATATTTTAAGTATAAATAGGGACTCTAAGTCTAACTAATCCTAAACCCTTATTAACAATTTTTATCTCACCCAAGTTTTATGATTAAGCTTTGGATGAGATGCTTTTCTTTTCTAACTTACCCTTCATGTTATCGGGAAATCAGGCGCTTCCTAAAATGATGCAGGTATCAGTATTTTGAATACTAATCACCTTTCTCTACCTAAGGCACAGGTTCCTATTCCTCTGCTAACCTGATAAAGGTAATTAAAGGAAGGGTTTGGACTGTCTTAGAGTTCTCTTATCAGCCATTCCTTCTGCGTATACTTTCCTTATGACTGAAGAGGGGCGGGAAGAAGAAAGATGGTAATCACAATGGACTATCTCTAAGCAGATAAAAGGCCATTTCCTGCCACTTTAGTTTTTTAGAACAGATATGAAATGGCTCATTTTCCCTTTGCTTTTGACTTAAGTGGAGTCTGAGTGAACCCTTGTCTTTCCTTAGAGAACTTCGTGCACAGAGGTAGGCTCAGGTTTGCTTCTGACGAAAACACTTCTGAGTCCCCTTTCTCTTTTAAATTAACAACAAAAAAATTACATTTAAAAATAAATCCCAAACAACTGAAACTTTCAATAAGGATTTAAGACAAAGATGTGTGCTGGTCCCATCCCCCAAGTCTCCAAGCTTGTGGCCAAAGTCTCTAGTTCCACTGAGATCAGAGCGAGGCCAGCCTCTGTCAGAGCCCAAGCAATCAACTAGACATCAAAGTGAAATTTGGAAAATACAAAGCAGTCCTTACCTTCTTCTAGTTAAGAAAGATTAATTTTGAAGCTACTTCCTGCCTCTCCAAAGCTCTTATCACCTTTCTGACTGAGTTACATGGCTCAATAGTTCCTGAAATAAATTATTTGGAGAAGAATATTTATTTTTAATAGGAAAAGCTAAGCTATATCCCTGTTTCCCCCATCTATTAGAAATGTTTTCATCTGGCTCTCTAAAGGAGGATAATTTAATTAGAAAAGGTCAGAAGAACAGCTCATGGATGGGTCTCCAGGATTTCAAAAAAATAAACGAAAGAAATGAAAACATTTTTCTTTCAAATTGGTTAATACCCAGGTCTAGAAAGTTCAGTCAGTCATTTCAGAGGAGTCTCTTATTGGTGCCAACAATTAATGTACCTACCGCTACTAACTGGAGGGTTGGAGGTTCAAGTCCAACCCAAAGCTCCCAACAGAAAATCCTGGTAATCAACTGCTGAAAAAACCAGCCATTGAAAAACCCACGGAGCAGTTACCCTCTGACCCATGGGGTCACCAGAAGTCAGGGTCAACTTGACGGCATCTGGTTCCTGGTAAGCTAACGAACATGCCCCTAACACTTGCCCTTTGTTCCAATTCACTGACATGAATGGATTAGACTCACAAATAAAGATTAGAGTAGTGGCTTATCAGCACATCATACCAGGCACGAGTCTAACTCTCCCATTATATGTATCCCCACTCACTCAATTCTGACGCATAAAGATCTGGGCCAGAGGGTCTGAGTCGGTAAATCTTTCTGGGAGCAGATAGTTTCATCTTGACCTTGTAGTTCACAGCCCAATGCCAAACCCACTGTGCTACCAGAGACCCTTGTTCTTCTCTTGTAGGCTCAGAAAATTCCTAGTTTTCCACTTCAGCAAACCACCTGAAGTCCAATGACTTGAAGCAATCATCCTTTAAATAATCAAGATAAATTGTTTCTCACCTATCGAATAAGCTGTTAGCTTCTTAAGGTAGAATGCTATTCCAATTGAATTTTGCCTGAGAATTTCACTCCCCTTCTCCCCAGCCCCCTGCCAATCTATTTTTCTCTCTATTCTTAAGGTGAAAAGAAGTTTGACAAGAGAAAAAGTCTTTCTTTGGGCATCTTTACAGATTTTTCCAATTGAATTTGATTCCTTGCTTAGTGAAGTGAAGAATTTCTCTTGAGGCAGCGGCTTCCTGAGTGTGTTGCTGCGAGGGCATCAAACCAACTCATTCAAGTTCAACTCCTTTCTGAGAACCTGCATTTCCATCCCAGATATCCTGAATCAGACTCTACAGTCTAACAAGATCTCCATGTGACTCTTGTGTCAATAAGATCAATCCGCGGATCTTAAGAATAAAGCCATTTGAAGCATTGGTTGCTACTTGCCTTGGGTCTTGGTGTTACTGCCCTTGACTCTATTCAAATTCATGCGCATAGTGTAGTGTTCATCCACAAGGCATCAAACCTGTGATGTCTCCAAAGCAGATGGTCTAGCCAGTCTTCCATGACACTTCTCTATGTGTTCAAACTGCCAATCTTTTGGCTAATAGTGATTAGCCATTTGTGCCATCAGAGGATTTACAAAAAAAGTTTTTATGACAATAAATCTATACCTGGGATGAAGGCTTTCTGTGCACACCTTCCACAGAAGCAGAACTTCCAGAACCACGGCATTCTCCTGGTCACGCAATCATTTATCCTGTCTACTCCAGGGAGGAAAAATCCAGAACATTCAAAGTGTCAAGAAGAGTGCTGAAATCCATCACTTACAGTGATGTACCATCTCTCTGCTCTGAGAGGAAATAGTAGCTGTGATTTCCTTCCTGCACAGAAGAGATAACTTTCATGTGGCTCTGGAATGCTTCAAACCTGGTCTACAAGTACACGGTTGCACCTCCATTGATTTTCCTACCTGACAATGGCACAGAATGTCAGAAAAGTAAATTTCCATGCCCAATATGAAAATAAACAGAACTCAGCAGAAAACAGTGAAAACAGCCGAAAAGACCCTTCCCTCAGCATATTTGCTTTCACCAGCTGGTGATGATTTTTTACACCCAGGTTCTAAAGTCTGAACTTTGGACTAAAAAGGACGGCATAGAATTTGACACCCCTCCCCTCCAAAAAAAAGCGATTGATCTCTACCAGCTGTCGAGCAGCGATGCTGTGGTTTGTGAGCAAGACTTGTGAGCTTGCAGCCATTTTGATTCAAATCAACTATATTTAAGTAGAATCAATTTTGTTATACATTTATCATCGCATTTTTGATGGTTTCCCATCCAAAACGTTCAAACAAGAGCTTGGAATGTTAATTACTATTTGAATCCCGCTTGGAATTGAATTGACCCCTCCAGTTTTTTTCAGTCGTGGTGTAAGATTGATCAGGAGCAACCAGTTGGACAGTAAATGTCAAGATGATGAATTACAGAATTCTTCTTTTTATGGACTTACTATGTTTTCTGTAATTGCTGTGTTTTATGGCTTTGTGTAGACTGTATGTACCTCAAGAATTAAAGTTCATCTGCATACAATGCATGATTATGATTATTACTGTTATAATACTAAATTAATATAAATATCATTGGAAGTTGGGATAGTTCAATTTTTTCCATGTGAAGGATCCAGTATCAGGGGTTCAACTCAGTAGAGGGGCAGGATGACGTCTCCACTCCACTCCTACTTGTATTGATGCTGTTGTCGCTTCTGACTCAGAGCGACTCTGTGGACCCAGAAAGGAACACGGCCAAGGCTGAGAGTCCTAAGGAACACGGCCAAGGCCTGAGCGTCCTCACACTCCTCCCCATGTTTGAGTTCTCTGGTGCAGCTACGTGTCAGTCACCTCATTAAGGAGTTTTCTCTTTTTCACTCGCTCTATAATGTACAAAGCATGCTGCCCTTCTCCAGGGATTGGTCCCTCCTGATGACAGGTGCACAGAATATAAGATGAAGTCTCACCATTCTTGCTTCTAAGGAGCATAGGAGCTCCTTATTGAACTCCTTCAGTGTGTCTCATCTTTTACTTACCTCTGCTCAGTCTACACCCACTGCTGATGAGTCAATTACAACCCAGAGCGACTCTGGAGGGCAGAGTAGAACCACTCCATCCAAAGTTACAAATCTTATAGAGGGAGGCTGCACAATGTTCTCCCATGGAGTGTGTGCTGGCTGCAGTGGGGTTGAACTGCTAATGTTTGGGTTAGCTGCTGAGTACTTTAACCCCTGCAACACCAGGGCTTTATCAGTCCTACTTTCAGTGTCTATAATTGTGCCAAGATGAAGGAAAGAACTCGATGTTTTGTTTGGTACAGGGACAACATAAGGCATGGCATTTAGTGAAAGCCTCATCCCCCCAAAACAATGTGGTTGAAGGTTTTCTTTCTTCCTTACCAACTGGACAAAAAGAAACTGGTGGATGTTGCCGACAGAGTAGTTCCTTACTAGTTCCTTTCCTATCAGTACAGCCCGATCCTTTTGCTCCTGGAGTGGAATATTTCTGTCCACTCTCTAGTTCCAATTCCAGAAAAAAAACCACCTTCATTATCATAAAACTAAGAATACAAACTGGCTGTCATGGAGGCCATTCTGATTCACAGATCTACTCCAGGACAGGGTAGAACTGCACCTGTGGGTTTAGGAGTCTGTAACTCTTTAAGGAAGTAGAAAGCCTCAGCTTTCTCCCAAGGAGAGGCTGGTGGCTTTAAACTGCCGATCTTGAGGTTTGCAGCCTAAGGCATCATCTCTTACACTACCATAGCTCCAACTTTATCGTCATAAGAGACCCATCTGACTTCCTGGAGACAGCCTTACAGCCCATTCTCCTAGAGCCCTCCTTTGTCCCCAGTGTAGCCATCAGGGTCAGAATGCTGACGTCACATGGATCTCTGGCCTTCAGGCTGAGTCCCGCGGTGCTTTCCCTGGAGGCACGCTTTCTGTGTCTTCTCCACCCTTTCCCAAGCTCCACTTCCCCACTACTCCAGGGCTGCTGGAATCTGATCTTAGTGCCCTGAGGGTTTTTGTAGTAATTAAAAGCAAAAAAGATGAAAAGAATCATCCCAATCATCCCGGGTGATTACAGTATGGTAGGCAGCCCGGGTTGAAATCACCAGTATACGTGGTAGTGAGATGCACAGATCCAGCCTGGGAAGCTAATTTAATTCATAATAGAGTGGAACTCAGCTTTTAATAGAATCTTAGAAACTAACCACCAGTTTAAGGTATGTTTCTTTTGGAAAATGTGCCCTAATTTAACAAGAGCTACCTTGAAAACTGACTGGAAATGTTGGCGTGACTGAGCGATGCCGATGGCACAGGGCCGCATTTACCTAATTTACAGCCATACCTGGTATGTAGCAGGCTGTCAAGGTGTTCAGGCCAGTTAAATGACCTTTGGAATGCAGGCTGTCCCCAAGCAGGAAGTGGTGAACATAGTCTTCTCCCGTGGGCATTTCAAACATTTTACAGATGTTTTCTCATTGATCGAATGACAGCGAGGTTTACTGACATGTCTGAGGCATATCAGCTCAAATTAACCACTCAAACCTTGTTCAGGTTTATTTGTGGCCCCTGAAACCATGGACTTTGAGAATCGGGTCTGAACACCTTATTCTAGTCAATTAATCCGAGAGCTCCGTCAGAATCCTGACTTTATCTGTCAGGATGGAAATTGTGTGCCGGGCTTTGTACTTTTTAAATATCTATAAACAACAAGCTGTCTCGAAGAGCTGGTCACGTCCATCGTGTCAAAGAAGACAGACTAAACAAAGAAGGGGCTTTGAGGCGAGATGCGTTTCTATAATTTATTAGACCCACTAGAGATAGATCAACATGAAGAGGCTGATTTGCTGTTCAGTCCATGAAATTGTGAAGTAAAATATCAATTTAATGAAATTAATGTCCGTCTTTTATATCTTCACTGCAAACTCTCAGAGAAATGAGAAGTGTCACTTATATCTTGCTAACGGGTCTCCCTAAGAGGGTTGCAGCAATGGATGGTGTGGGTCATTCTGCGGACACAGGCCAGGCCCTCTGCCTGCCGCCGGCTTCCCTCCTGCTCTTCAGGCTCCAGATTCACACTCAACTAGTCCCCAAAGTGACGCTTGCATGCAGGCCACCCGAAGGAAAGTTCCCTTTGTCTTCTTGGCAGCACAAAACCCTTGCAATGATGTTCAGTCATTTCACTTCTCAGAAGGCTATTTTTCCAGTTTTTATATGAGCTTTGGACCTGTGCATCACCCTGACTATACAAGAGCAGCTTACGGTTCACCGTGGGCCCAAACCAATTGCCCTTCTCCAGAATTATAAAAGAAACCAGACAGGACAAGAACACCAAACTTGTTACCACCGAGTCAATTCTGACTCATGGTGACTCTGTCCAGAGCAGAGGAGACGGCTCCAGGGTTCTTAGCAATTATCTAACGATCTGTTCATAGGAGCATTCAGGATGCTCAACCAGGTGATGGCTTCTTACAGGGCAAGTTTGCAACTGCTGGCTTGCAGACTGTAAAGGAAGGAAAACGCAGTGTTCCACAACGGGGAGAGCGCTGTCTTTTTCTGCTCTTGCTCAGGAACGAACAGTCAGAATAACGCAGCCAGGGAGTGTGTCAGCCAGAAGACAGTCCAAGCTTCTGAAAGCTTTTACTTTATGGAGGGGGTGGGCGAGATGGTGGCACCATCACTCTCCAGGATATGGGCATCAGCCTAGACTTAGCTCTCGCTCTCTCTCCTCCTTCATGGCCCGTTAGCTATCAAGTCATGTCAACCCTTTCTTCAGATGGTCCTTTGCATCCAACTGCGATTCCCTCCAATAATGCTGGGCTTCACATGAATAGATCCAGCCCCTCAGGAATGTCCACGGGAACGACTTAACCAAGGCAAGGAGATGCGGTGGTGACTGTGCAGGCCCCCGAAGGCCTCACCACAATTTGGCAATTTCTTTTACTCTCACACAACCCATGGTACGTAAAAGTACCACCTACATTTTCTATCTCTGGAGTCTTTTGGCAGGCCTTTCCCCCCACATCCAGTATGGCTAAAGAAGCTCTGCTGGCTGATCAGTTAGGTGTCGAGGTATAAGTGCAAGGTCAGCAGTTTGAAAGCACCAGGTACTTCCCCCGGGGAATGAGGGAGCTTGCTATGCTCCTGTGGGTTTGCAGCCTCAGAAACCCTGTCCTGCAGGGTGGCCCCGAGCCATTGATTCAAGGATGATGAGCTTTGAAGGCAAGTGTGCGCTGGTGTGGGGACTGGGGCTTCGGTTACTGTATGAGAGTGAGGGAAGATAGTGGGTGACAGGCTGCTCTTTGGAGAGGTTATTTTGAGGCTGGTCACCATGGAGGAGTGATTGTATGACATGTGTCTCTTAGGCCTTCTGTACAGGGAGATAAAACTTTTAGGTCTAGTTCCGGTTTCCTGTGTGTTCTTGGGGAAGTGTGGTATTTGGGATTAGGTCATATTCAAGTGAATATATGCTCCTTGCCTCATTGCACCCTCCCATCATACTCCACTCAGACACATGATGGGGGTTTAAACAGTCTGTGTTTGTAAAACTAAAATGTTAAAGTATGGAATATTCCACAGACTTATTCAAGTCCCCTCATATGTCTCCTACATAATACTTATCAAAATAACTAACACAAATTTAAAGGCACTCAAAATTCAGCATTTGTTTCATCAGTGAAATATATCTACACAATCTAAGAAGCATAAAAAGTAATACATTTTACAAAAATTGGGCGCAAGAGTAACACACATATACACGTCCGCATACAATAACGTTCAAGCATGGTTCCTTAGAATAGTATGTTTTCCCATCATCCTACCCAATGCTTTTTCCCTGGTCATAAATAACTTTATTGTGAGAACAGCATCTATGTATTTCCCGGTTAGGTGCCGGAACCAAGAAAACGCACATGGTTGGGTGAGACATGGAATCGATGTTCTGATTCTGCCTCTGCTCTTCATTGTGCCAGGTCCCCTATCTTCCTTTATGCAATGCTGGAGCAAAAGGAAATCAGCGCTTTCTCTAATCAAGGATAAGGAGTAGATTTTAGCTCTGAGATAACAAAGAGCCATCAAAGAACTCAGTGATCGTTAAAATATTACATTCATTCAAATTCAGATGTATTATAATATTGCATCAAAATTGTGTTTTATTGTTTCTCCTTCAATGTGTGCCCCATGACAAGGGTAGCTAATCGGTGCGCTAACCCAGGTCCGGCATGATGCGGTAGGAGCGACTTGCATGGATGACTAGAGGACACATCTTTCCCAACAACTCACCTGGAAGCACATTGTTCTTTAATGGAGGCCGGGAACATAGAGAGGGGGGGAACCCTATTCCCAACCATAGTCAATATGCCTCTCGAAGCTATGTGCTTCTTATGCTTGACATCCATCACATTCCAGCGATAGCTCAGGGACTTCTAATCATAGCTATTGCTTCTTTTTGCCTTGAAATCAACAGATCCGGTATCTGGTGAAAGAATCATCTCTTGTGCAATGTTTGGTTTAGGAAAGGGCACATTATTTTCAGTCAACTCCTTCTCTAAAGATACAAATAGAGAAAAGTGGGACCTGAACTTATTTACAGAGATCATTTTGAATACTAATGCCCCTTTAATGTGTGAAGTGTCTGAATCCATTACAGCACCTTGAGTGTATTGGGAAAGGAAAACGGAAACCTAATATTTCAGTGCTAAGAGTCACGTCAACGTAGGAAGGATAAAAATATATGTCTACTCTCTCTAAGGAATTCTTATATAAACTGTGAAGACAAAAGGATTCATTTCTCCCCTATTTAATTGAGGACTCAGATTTTAGGAGCACAACTATTGCCTAACAGGAGAGGATGGCACACACACATTCTTATGTTTATGCAATCAACACTAATCAGGTGCATGCTGCGTGCTTGGCACCACACAACTAAGATATTTTGTGTTCTAATGTTGAATAACTCTGTATTAAAAAGGAAAACACAGAAACGTGTGTGTGTGTGTTCCACAGGTTCTTAGAACATCTCTGGAGTATTTTATCTGTAATAATATGGCATCTCTCTAAATAGAGGGTTCTGTAGCTTGAGGAGAAATTGGTCTCAAAAGTGACCTTAACTCCTCATCTCTCACTTTACAGACCATAAATGTCCAACATCCTTCCCACACTGCTTCAGAGAAAGTGTATTAAAAACAAGATCAATACTCTTTGACCCTCTTCCTGGGATTTTAGGCTCCACAATTCATTGGGTTTCAATGCCTCCTTCCTTCCCTCCATCCCTTCCTCCCTCCCTCCCCCCGGCCTTTACTCTTGTCATCTCACGTTGTTCCCGGCACCAGGGACAAGTACCTGTAGTGTCTTCATTCTCTTCCCTGGGATTCTATCATTTCCTCCTTCTCTGACTTGACTTTGATGCAGCCCTGTTCTGTGGTGAACTGGAGTGACAAGAGCAAGGAGCTGTTGTTTTGAAACACACAAGGCTGTCTGCACTGCTAACCCACTAGAGCAAAGGGCAATCATGTTTCTCCACAGTGAGGGAAATGGAGAAGCGTGAGCACCCCGCCAGGAAAGAAAATCATGCTAACAGGGGGATCCAATGACAAGCTCACTGACAACCAGTTAGCACTGTGTTTGGGTTCATCTCTCTTTTGGCGATTTTATGGGGAAAAAATATCCAAGTAAGAAAAGAAAATTCTGTGATAATTCCCATGTTACATAAATTGTTCCAGAGCCCAGAAATATATGGAGCATTTCCCAATTCATTTTACCAACCCAGCATATCACACTGTTACTAAAACCTGGGAGAGAGCCAAAGGGAGGTAGGGACCAAAGATGACAGTATAATTTTGTTTATAATTACAGATTTCCAAAATTCTTAATTAACCAAACTGACTGCCAGACTACTGATCTTAGCACGAAATTAAAGAGCTGCACTATAGTCAGTCAGGTTCTCGTCCAGGTGTCAGAAGGTGGTGTAGTAAAAGGGAGGCCATTTCTCAAGTATGTAAGACTGCATCCTACCTCAGCTGGATATTGATAGGTGCTATGTGAGGGTTAAAAAGAAATCAAGAAAAAGGTAGGTATGAAGTCCCTGAGTGGTGCAAACAACGAATGTGCTTGGCCCTAACCAAATAGATTAGAGGTTCAAGTTCACCCAGAGGCACTGAAGAAGAGAAACCTTAGATGTGGAGACCCAATGTCCATCTGTAGACAAATGGACACCCTCACAGAACGGTTACAAGGAAGAAATGAGCTAGTCAGGGTGCAGTATAGCAGCGATGAAATACACAACTTTCTTCTAGTTCTTTAATGCTCCCCACCCCCCACTATCATGACCTCAATTCTACCTTACAAATCGGATTAGACCGGAATATGCACACTGCTACAGATAAGAGCCCAAAACACAGGGAATCCAGGATAGACAAATCCCTCAGGGCCAACAAAATAAAAATACTTAAAAATCAATGGCTTCCTTCTATAAACAGCAATAGCTAAAAAACATGGAACAAAGTAATCCTGAATTCATAATGGAAGTGATCTTTTAAAAGAGTACTAAGAAAAGCTTCCACCACTTGTCTGTCAGTCTGTCCTACTTTGGTGGCTTGTGTGTTGTTGAAAGGCTGGGCATTATGTTACTGGTATTTCAAAGACCAGCAAAGTCACCCAAAGTGAATAGGTTTCAACAAAGCTTTCAGAATAAAAACAGACTATGAAGAAGGGTGTGTACTTCATAAAAATAAGCCATATTATGGATAGCATCTCAAGGTTGTCGGATACTGAAAACCTAGTGAGAACATTGTCAGAGATGGTGCCAAAAGATAAGCCCTTCGGGTCAGAAAGCACTCCACATATGACAGAGGAAGAGCTGCCGAGCCAGACTCGAGTCAACCGTAATGATACAAAGGGAGGAAAGTCCGTCAGCGTTCAGCCTTAGGGATCTTCATTTGCTGATGGGGCATGATTCAAAATGAGAAGAAAGAGCTGCAATATTAATTAGCAATTGGTCCTTGGAATGTACAAAGTATGAATCTAGGAAAATTAGAAACTATTCACAATTAAATGGAATGCAGAGAAATGGGTGTCTGAGGCATTAGTCAGTGGAAATGGACTGGCATTGGCCATTTTGAATCAAAAACTCATATGGTTTACTATGCTGGGAAGGGCAGATTCAAGAGGAAGGGCATCACATGCATCATCAAAAAGGACATTTCACAATCTATCTAGAAGGATAACATCTGTGAAAGGATAATATTTACCCACATACAAGGAAATACTATCAATACAACTATTGTTCAGTTTTATACAAGCCAGTAATACAGAAATTGAAGAATTCTATCAATTATCTTCAGTCTGAAACTGATCAAATATGCAATCAGGATGCATTGATATTTATTAGTAATTGGAATGCAAAAGTTGGAAATAAAAAGGAAGCAACAATACTTTGAAAATATGGTCTTTCTGATAGAAATGAAACTGGAGATAGTACGATAGAATTTTGCAAGACCTACAACTTCTTTTTAACAGATACTATCTTGTAACAACACAAACAGGGACAATACACATGGAGTTCTCCAGATGGGATACACAGAAATCACATTGACAACACCTGTGGGAAGAAACGATGGAGAAGGTCAGTATCAGAAGCTAAAACCACCAGGCCAGAAGCTGACTCTAGATCAGACCATTAATTGCCCATGTGTAAGTCCAGGTTAAAGCTGAAGAAGACTGTAACAAGTCAAAGAGAGCCAAAGTATAATTTTGAGGGTATTCTCCCTAAATTTTGAAAGCATCTCAAGAATAGATTGGACTCACTGAACACTAAAGACAGAAGACCTGATGGCATGCGGGATGACATTAAGAATATCATATGTGAAGAAAGCAAATGGTCATTAAAAAGATTGGAAAGAAAAAAAATTAGAGTGGCTGTCAGAAGAGATGCTGAAACTCGTTCTTAATCATAGAGTTGTTAAAGCTAATGGAAGAATGAGGAAGTGAAAGAGCTGAACAGAAAATTTCGAAGAAGATTAACCTATAATGAAATGTGCAAAGACCGAGAGTTGGAACACCAAAAAGGAAGGACATGCTCAGTACATCTGAAATTTAAAGAACTCAAGAAATACTCAAGCCTCAGATTTCAATGTTGAAAGATTCTATGGGCAAAATATTGAACGATGCAGGAAACATCCAAACAAGATGGACAGAATACAGAGTCACGGCACCAAAAAGAACGAGTCAATATTCCAGCCTTCCTGGAGGTAACGTATGTGAAAGAACCAGAGGTATTGAAGGGAGGGGTTCAATTTGAAAGGAAAGCATCAGTTTTTCTCTGTGAGGAGGTTAGTGAGTTTGAATTGTTACCTTGCAGTTGGCAGTATAACACCTAATCCACAGTGCCACCAGAACTTGTTTTGGCTATCAACTCAGGACTCCGGTAATTGATGAAACACCAGTTAAAGTGTTTCAACAAGCTGATGAAGCACTTACTCATCAATACTGAGAAATTTGGAAAGACAGCTACTTGGCCAACCAACTGGAACAGATCTGTTTTTGTACCCAATACTAAGAAAGTTGCGACACCAGAATGTACACACTACAGAACAATATCACTGATTTCACATGCAAATAAGATTTTGCTGAAGATCATCTAACAATGGTTACAGAAGTTTATGGACGGGGAGCTGCCAGAGGTGCAGGCTAAATTGGGAAGAGGACATGGAACAAGGGGATACCATTGCTGATGGCAGATGGAGCTTGGCTGAAAAAAGAGGGTACCAAAAAGACAGTGACTTGTATTTTACTGACTGTGTAAAAGCATTGGGTTGTGTGGGACATATCAAACTATGGAGAGCCGTGGGAAGAATGGAAACTCCGGAATATTAAATGGTGCTCCTGCACAACTTGTACATGGATCAAGAGGCAGTTGTGTGGACAGAACCAGGGAATACTGAATTTTAAAATCCGAAAATGTGTGTGCCAAGGTTGTATCTTCTCACTGTACTTATTCAATTTGCACATTGAGCAAACAATCAGAGAATTTAGACTATACATAGAAGAAAGGGTATCAGGATTGGAGGGAGACTTATTAACAACCTGTGGCCTGCAGATGACACAGCCTTGCTTGCTGAAAGTGAGGAGCACTTGAAACACTTGCTGATGAAGTTCAAAGATTATGACTCGATGTAAAGAAAGCAAACATGCTCAAAATTAGACCAATAGGTAATATCACAATCAACAGAGAAAAGATTGAATCTCTCAACGAGGTAGTCTTATCTGGGTCCACAACCAATGCTCCCAGGAGCACAGTCTAGAGATAAAAAGTGCACTGTATTTGGATAAATCTGCTGCATAACTCTTTAAAGTGTTAAAAAGTAAATATTTTACTTTGAGAACTATGCTGCACCTGCCCCTAGCCAGGACATTTTCACTTGCCTCATGTGTATGTGAAAGTGGGTCATTGAATAAGAAAGATCAAAGAAGAACTGATGCATTTGAATTATGGTGCTGGCAAAGAATACCGACAGTATGGAGGACTTCCACAAGAACAAACACATTCATCTTGGAAGCTCCACAGCCAGAGTGCTCCCTAGAGGCAGGGATGGGGAGACTTCGTATCATGTACTTTGGCACATTTTCAGGAGAGACCAGTCTCTGGAGAAGGACATCGTGTTTTGACACAGTGGGTGCAGGACTGTGCACAAACACAAGTACACTCGCGGGGAAGGCACAGGATCATGCGGTGCTTCATTCCATTGTACCCAGTACATGGTTTTAATAAAAAAATGGGGGGAACTTTCTGACAACATTGGCATTTTACTGGATGGGAACACTGAAAGTTACACAAGTGTAGATCTTCCCCAAATTAATTATTGTATTTGAATGCAATTCTGCTGAAAGTTTCATTGGCGTACCACAATCCTATATAAAGCAGAGGAGAAATGCCAAACTGGGGAGGGCAGGGGTGTGGTTGGCAGCATATGGAAGACAGGCGGTACTTTAGGGTAAACATGATTCTTTTTAAATTATAGAAAAAATACAAAGACAGAAGAATAGGACCCCATTAAAAAAATCCTAACTATAACATTCTTATATGGCTCTATCTAGAAAGTAAATCTCTATGAGGGGAGACAGCCTCGTCTTTCCTTTTTGAGGAGGTTATTAAGTTTAAACTGCTTTATCTTGCAGTTACCAGCATCCCACCTAACCCTCAGGGCCACCAGAGCTTGTTTTTGTTACATAAAAAAACTCCACCCTCACTGTCACCAAGTCAATTCCAACTCATAGGATCCTATAGGACAGAGTAGAACTGCCCCTGTGGGTGTCTGCAACTGTAAATCTTTACAGGAGTAGAAAGCTGCATTTTTCTCCCGTGGAGCACTGGTAGCTTCAAACCACTGACCTTGAGGTCAGTCACACATCGTGTAACCCGCTACACTATCAGGGCTCATTCTGGCTACATCAGCATAAAAAATGCATTTCTCTTTCAGAACCTTTGGCCTCATCTCTGAAAAGCATCCCTTCACCGTTAGGTTCTTCCCTGGCCATCCTATATCACATAGCCATTGCTCCCACATCACAATCTGATCTAGCAATGATTTCCCTCCTATTAAGTTGTAAATACCATTATTGTGGTTTATTTTCCCAGAATCTAGGGTAATACTGGTCATATAGTAGGTGCTCAATATATATTTGCTGACTGAATGGATAAATACTATTTACCCACCCACTAATTGGTATTGAGTTGATTATGACTCATCAAAATCCTATATAGAGCTTCTGAGGGTATAAATCTTTACAAGAGCAAATAACCTTAACTTTCTCCCTACAACCAATTGGTGGATTTGAACTCCTGACCTGGTACTGAGCAGAACACTTACTGACAGTACCACCAGGGCTCCAGCATCACAGCAACATGCAAGCTACCAGAACATGACAAAGTGACAGGCGGTGATGGTTCTAAAGTTTTGCCTTTATCCTATAATCTAATAGAGTTAGCAGATGGTTGTTCGCAGTCACTAACATGATTAGAGTTTTTTGTGTAAGAAATGTAACTATGAGCTACATTCGGAAAACACAGGTGATAGAATGAACACAAAGAGACTCATTGAAGACAAAATGAGGACAGAGAATAAAGTGAGATGAAGGATAGAAAAAGTTACATTCTGAGAAGCAGTACTGATTAAGCGCAAATGGATTCAAGAAGAGACAGCAAGGAATTAAACTGACGTTATTTTTAATTCGAAAACTATATAGGAAATTAGACTCTAGAGGCCAAGTTATTTTAGGGTGTAAGATTACAGAGTTTGATTTAATTGTGCCAAATTTGACATTCTTTTGGGACCACCAGTTTGAGAAGTGCTAAGACAGATTTAGGATATGAGTCAGATCTGGAAGACCAGATATTGAAATAATCAAATTATAGATTGTAGTGAAGAAATAGGGATCAAGGAGAGAAGGGGAGCAAGAAGGAGTAAATAAGGAATACTGTGTTAGTCCGGGTAGACTAGAGAAACAAATCCAGAGAGACTCATATATATATAAGAAAGAAGTTTATATACAAGAATAGTTGACTATTTAGAAAACATCCCAGCCCAGTCCAGATCAAGTCCATAAGTGCGATATGAGCTTTTATGTCTGATACCAATCTATGAAATCCTCTTCACTCTCATGAAGCACATGCAATGACACTGAATTCAGGGAGATCACAGGCCAGTGGGTGCAAAGTCAGTGGTGGTGGAAGCATCTCAGCATGGACAGGGGTCTCCACGTGGCTCTTCCAGTGCCCAGGGCTGCATCAGGGTATGTCCATGTGGCTTCTCCTCAGGGATGTCTCCCAGGAAGTGAAGAGAGAGTCTCTTCCACCTTCCAAGGAGGAAATCCAGGAATTTCCAGAATCCTTCAGGAAGGCCATGCCCACACAGAGGTCTCATTGGCTATATCCTGATTAACAGCCTAGACGCCACCCCTACAATCTTAGTCACCAAATTGACACCAGATTATGTAACTACCACAAATACCAACAAGTAATGTATAAGCAGAAAGCCAAGTTGCTATGAAACAAGAAGATAGTGTCAGCGATGCCAGTTTAGTCACGCATACTATTGAACACGTGATCAGGAGGGACCAGCACCTGCAGAAGGACATGAGGGCTGATAAAGGAGAGGGTCAGCTGAAAAGAGGGAGGCCATTACTGATGTGGATTTACACAGCAGCCGGGACAGTGGGCTCAAACAGAATGACAATTGTGCGTGTGGCACAGGACTGGGCAGAGTTTCATTCTGTTGCCCACGGTGTTCAGATGAGTCTGAAAGAGCTGACAGCGCTTAACAACAAACACAATCATTTTGAAACACATACAGAAGACTATGCGTATTGTATTCACCGGTGCACAAAATAATAAACTGCCAAGCTTAAGAAACAGAGCATGTGTTCCACACCCCTTCTCCCTGGAAGGAGTAATTGATACTTTAATGCTGGGATTTACTGCTCTTAAAAAAAAATATTTTTTCAGTACCGGTTTGCTCTGTATGCATGTGTACATGAACAAGATGTTATTTGCTTTTGTGTTTCAACTTTACATAAATGGCATTGTTTTCTAGAGATTTCTCTGTGATTTATCTTTTTCACTCATTATTTTATTGGGGAGATTCATTTCTGCTAATGCTTATGGAGGTACTTCATTCATTTTTTTACCACCATAGTAATATCCACTGTATGAATACATAACAACTTATTTATCCATTCTGTCAATGGATATTGGAGATGTTTCCAATTTTCTTTTTCCTCTTGCAAACACTGCTACTATGAACATTCACATACCGGCCCCAGTGTTTCTCCAGGGAAATAACAAGGAGTAGAATTGCTAGATGGAAGGCTAAGCAAGTGTTCAACTGCAAGATAATGCCACATTGTCCTCCTGATAATGTTACATAGGAGGCTTCAAAAAGTTTGTAGAAAAATGAGAAAAAGGCAAAAAGAGATTATGAAAAATGTCCACACACTGTTTGGCTTCCCCCTCAGATCCACTGCATATTGGAGCTCCCGCTGCTGATCCTCCTCAGAGTTCTGATATCTCAGATGTGGGATGTGTTTGTGTGCTTGGTGTCAAATGGCATTTCGTGATGATCTGAACTTGCATTTCCCTGATTACTAGTGAGTTTTAGACTCTCTTCACATGTTCACTAGCTCATTGTGTTTCTTCTGTGAAATGTGTGTTCAAGAATTTTGCTTAATTTTTCCCCAGTGAGTAGTCCCTTTTCTTAATGATTTAGTAGTAGTCCTTTGTGCCACTCCCTTGTCTTTATAAGTATCTTATCCCATTGTGACTTTTCTTGTAACCTTTGGAGCTTTAAAATTTAATATCATCAAATGTAGAAATCTTTTTCATTGCAGTTTCTGCTCTTGGGGCTCTTTTAAAAATTCCATCATGATCTGTTATCAAAAATATCTATGAGCTCATTTCCTTTACTTTCTTACAACTTAAAACGACACATCTCTCATGATACTAACATAGTTCATCTATTTAGTTTACTTAGCCCCTATGTCATCTGACATTTTGCATTTATGAGTGTGGTGCAGGAAACTGTTTGGTGTGGCTCTTCTTGCCATAGTCTTTGTTACGCTGACCAAAAGACTGGGTAAACACCAAAAAAACAAACCAAACCTCACCGCTCCTGCGGGTTTCTGTACTTCTGTAACTCTATATAGGAGTAGAATGCAGTGCATCACAAATGCACCACAAAGACTTTGAAAATATGACATATTTGTGGCTCACTAAGGGAATTGGATAGTTTGGTAAAACTGTAAATAAGGTGCCTAGCACCCTTGTGGAGGCGGGGTGATGCAAATTAGGGGTATGTAACCCCAGCATGAAGATTGGTCCTGGTAGACTTAAAAGGAACCATCCCAGAGATGGGAAAGAGAGCTGATCAAGAAGCAGTAGTCAGCAGCAAAGCCCATCCCTGGGGATCCAAGGCCACAGAAGCTTCTCAATCAGGAGACAGAGGACTGGACACACGAGAGGGCAACAGGCTGTGAGACACAAAGTTAGAGGATGGCAGCGGCCGGCCGAGGCCGCAGAACTGACTCTTGTTTTACAAAGTGACGGACTTCCTGGCTCAGAGAGCTAGAAAGCTGAGTGCCCTCAGGCAGGAGATTGCGCTGATGGAGTTGGCACTTGGTGGCCTAAGTGTGCTGACCCATGGAGCTAGAATACAGAACCTTCCCACTAAGGCGTACTGGTAGATTGGAATTCCTCTGCCCAGAAATTTAGGTCTTAACTTGCAGACCTAAAAGGGCGTTGCAATTTTCCTGAGCAGGGAAGAGGCCATGGAGCAGTGGGGCCAAAAGGGGCTGGGGGCCAGAGACAGACGTGTGTGCCACGGTTGAGAAGAAGCTGTCCTGATTGAAGACCGATATCCAAAGTAGCCTGTTACTCCCCTAGAACCAAGCAAACAAAAGCACAAAGGACTTCAGAACCATGAGTATCGCTTGTGAGTTCTATACGGCTATTGCAACAAGTTATCCAACCCCGCAAAGAAACGGAGAGTTCTATGGGAACGATGTTTGGTGTTAAATTGTTAAGAAACGTTGAAGGATAGAGGCGTGTCTGACTACCACATAGGAATCAGACTTGGGTGGCTCATGCTGTTGATCTTGATTCTCTCTCCGGCCTCTGACCCTAAATGAAGTCAGATGCCACCCCCAGGCTACGTGATGTCCTTGTGTCTGTTAAGGGATGATTTCTTTAAAAAGAATGAGATCATTTTTTTCAGTTTTCGCATTCCCTTTCAACCAAGTTAAAATGTGTCTATCCTCTAGTTGGTGATTTATCCTTTCTTCCCCTTTTGCCCCTGGAAATCACCATTTTTGCAGTGACAATGGTAATGTTTTTCTTAACTATCTTGCACATTAACAATGAATATATGTCTGGCAATAAATAACAGACGCTGAGGTTTAAGGCATGAGTAATTCTGGTTGTGATGGCTAAGGTTGCGTTTCCACTTGGCGGGGCCGTGACTCTCTGTGGTGGGATAGTTACGTAAGGATGCAATTTGGTAGTGATGAAATGATGCAATTTGATAGTTATATAATCATGGGATACGTCAGTTATGTACTGATATAATTTAGCAGTTGCGTAATGATGTGGCCATCCTCCACTTTGTGATTTTATGTGATCATCCTTCAAGCTTTACATGACAACAAATTCAATATGACAGTCTGGTCTTTAGAAACTAACCATGTGAAGATTGGGTGTATTATTTTATTAACCACATATAAAGAACAGGTTTGGGGAAGTCTTGGCACATATTTATGGCTTTGTTTCCTGTTAATTCCCTTTGATTCCCCTCTTCAAATTGATCCACTTGAATACCTTTTTCTTATTTTCCTTTATTCATAATCCCTTCTCTCCATTAGGCGCACTCACACACACACACACACACACACACATCATATAAACTCTTCTTTACTCTTCTCAGACTTATCTCCATTCCTTCCCACTTCCAGCCCTGATGTTTTCTTCATTTGTTATCTGTTGCCATTCATTTCTGTGAAAGAGGGAACGCATAACCATGCCCTTGAAAACTCAGTGTTCCGATCTTGCCCCTGCCGGCTTCCAGCCAAATCACCTCTTACAGCCTTCAAATGTTCCTCTTTCCTGGTTCTTTCTCCTTCATCATTGTCAGTTTCAATATCATCTGTGCTCATTTTTATTTTTCATGCTTGCTTCTTCTCTCCTTCCACTGAAAACTGGCTTTTGCCCCAGCACTCTGCAGGTCATGGGTTCTACACGGTTCTATTAAGGGAAACGCTGTTTGGATCCTGGCTCAGCTATTGGGTGATTGTTGTATCTTGAAAAGAAAAAATAAAATAAAACATGAACTATCTCTCAGCTGCAGAATTCTTGTGAATAGGAATGTTTCCTACCTCATTAGGTTGTTGTGAGTAGTAAACAAAATATTGTATTTGAAACCGAAGACGATGCTACACGGGGTAGGACCTGTAAATTTTCTTTTTTTCTTTTTGAATTTTCACCACCTCTTTTAATTTTACACTCATGTTTCTATGATGTGAAAAGCTATGCCACTGGTTTTTCAAATACCCACGTGGTCACTCATGGTGTATAGGCTTCAGCAGAGATTCCAAATTAAGACAGACTAGAATGGGCTTTTGATCTACTTCTGAAAATTAGTCAGTATAAACTCTATGGATCACCACAGAATATTATCTGATAAAGGCTCCTACACCGGAAGGCGTTCAAAATACACAGTGAAGCCTACCAGCAGTCAGGATGGCATAGGACCTAGCAATTTCCCATAGAGTCACCATAGGGCAAAGCTGATTTGACAGCCACTAACTACAACAGGATATAATGATCTCTTCTTTAATCTCCTCTTTCAACTTTAAGAAATAAATTCCTATTGCTTAATAAGCCAATGATTTATGTTCTTTTACCCATTAATTATCTTTTCTTGTACCCAAGACCCAAGGCTCTTATTCTTTAATTCATCTAAACATGACTATATATTTCTCTCAAATGACCCCTTTTATTTATTTCATGCTATTTATCGGGAGCTACATTTCAATAAATAATAAAAAACAGAAAGCATAAAGAATTGAAATGATTAAATTTTAAGATGATGCCTTCCTGAAAGACATTTTAGGTTGCATCCTGGCCTCCATATATCTTGTCCATTTTTTCCGATGACCATTTCCAGGAACTTTTTCAGTGAAATGAGATTTAGAAAAATACATTAGATAAATGACTTCTGAAGTAGTGTTCTAATCTAATTATTAAAACTAATCCATATTCATAAGTTGAAACTTGGCTAAAAATATTGCCACAGTGAATTTATTTTATAATAACCTTGGCATATTTTATAATGTACCAGAAAGACATTTTTAAGACACAGTAAGGTGGCCTATCAGCACAGTGAAGCAGCCACAGATAAGCCTTACGTACTGATTTCTATACTGGATGAAGTAGGGGCTGGCAAGTTTTCTTATATTGTATACTTTTGGAGAGCAAGAAGTCCAGAAAAAGGAACAGAGACTGTGATTTACCAGTGTTTGTGTCCCTGGTTTCCAGCCATGTCTGCATTCACAGTGGGAGTTAGAGATGTGGACTGAATAATGGGAGTGAGTATGAAATAGGACTCTTCATTTGACAAAGGTGAGGCCAATCTCATTTTCAGGCTTATTGACCTTTAAAATTACCTTTAGTCTAAAATGGGTTTTAATTTCTATCTATTCTCTCTTCCCACTAGCTCCGTTTTCCAGTCATAGAGAAAAACACAGAAGGTAAACACTCTCCAAATCGTGCTCTAATCTCATTGATGTGCATCACTCAAAATAATAGAGGATGGCAGAGAATGGATACAGTTATCATATTTTCTAAGAAATGCTCCTATCATCATACACACACACACACACACACACACACACACACACACACCTTCTCGTTCCTACATGAGTTCACCAAAAATGGGAGAAGAAGTGAAAACGTAACAGGTAAGGATGCAGGACCCATAGGGAACACTGAACACGGAAGGCTGAAGAAGATGCTGCCCTTGAGCCACAGTGCTGGCCACGGATATTGAGAGTGCCCAGAGAACTGCCCAAAGAACGAGCAAATCTGCTTGGAAGAAATACAGCCAGAATCCTCCTTAACAGCAAGGATGGAGAGACATCTCTCACATATTTTGGACATGTTATCAGGAGGGACCAATCCCTGGTAAAGGACACCAGGCTTGGTAAAGCAAAGGGACATCCAAATTGAGGAAGACCTTTGACAAGCTGGGTTGACACAGTTGTTGCCTCGGTGGGCTCAAGCAAACCCTTGTGAGGATGGCACAGGCCGGGACAAAGTTTCAGTCCCTTGGACATCGGGTCCCTATGAAGACGAACCGACTGGATGGCACCTAACAACAACAACAACAGCAGCAAGTGAGTGGGATACAATAATCAATGCCCTATTGCCTCTAATTATTATTTATTTCGTTGTTCAGAATCATGCAAAACACACAACATTCTTTCTCCTGTCTCTTTCTCATCTCCTGCCCCCCAATTGAAAACCAACAAGAAGACCTAGTTATGGTTGGCACTGAGGGGATACAATCATAAGAACTCCTGTTGTTTTCCACTCTTATTTATTTGTCGTTGTTGAGAATTTATTCATCTAGACATACATCAATTCAACCGTTCCTGCATATGTGACCTAGTGACACTGATGACACCCTCTAGGTTGTGCATCCGCTCATCACCTGCCTTTCTGGGTGGTTCCTCGCTCATTAACATAAACTCACTGCTCCCCAAATTCCTGTCCCAAATTTTGAGTTGCTGTTGCCAATTGATCCCATATGGCTCATTTTGAAAAGAGCATAATGCTCCAGGCATTTTTAGGAATATGAAGGGATAACCCACTGCCATCAAATTGACTCCACCTCCTACGGAAACCTCTGTAGGGTTGATGTGGCTGTAAATAGTTACAGAAGCCGACAGCCTTGACTTTCTTCCATGAAGCCGATGGTGAGTGCGAACTCAACTTTGTGAGCAGCAGCCCAATGCTTACCAGATCGCACCACGGGGGCTATTGTGGTTAAGTGCCCCTGAGTCGGTTCTGCATCAGCAACCCTATGCACAACAGAAGGAAACACTACCGGGTCTTGCCTGCACCATTCTCCCAACTGTTCTTATACCTGAGCCCATCCATGCAGCCACTCTATCCATCCATCTCCTGGAGGGCCTTCCTGCCTTTCACTGCCCCTCCATTTCACCAAGCAGGAAGACCTTCTTCAGGGACTGGTCTTGCCTGACAACATGTCCAAAGTAAGTAAGATGGAGTATTGTTAACCTTGCCTCTAAGGAGCATTCTGGCCATACTTCTTCCAAGACGGATTCATTTGTCCTTTTGCATGCATGGTACTTTCAATAGTCTTCTCCAGCACCATAATTCAAATACATCGATTCTTCTTTGATCTTCCTTATTCAATGTCCAACTTTCACATGCATGTGAAGTGATTGAAAAATACCATGGCCTGGGTTGTAAGAAGACTTCACAGGATATTTTTGATTCAAGGTTTTAAAATTATCTCAGAGCAATGCTTCAGGGGCTCAGTCAGCTTTCTTGAATTTCCAGAAAGTCAAATGAAAAATTTAAATTCTGTTTTGCACCGCCTGCCCCGCCCCCCCCACTGGTTTGACCAATATTCATCTATAGAATTTGATCTAACTGTTCAGTAATAGTAGCTAGGTACCATCCAGTTCTGTTCTCATGACCATGGAGGCAGTTGTTCATAGGAGAAATCAGCCACACTCTGCATCGTTCTCTTATTCCTGACTCACCTTCCTCTTTTCTTCCTGGTGAATGGAGACCAATTGATGGGATTGGGATGAACTCTTACAAGCTTTAAAGATGCTGAGCACTGCACTCTGAATGATAAGGGGGAACAGAAGCATCAAGCACATAGTAGGCCACTTGATTGGTATGTCCAATGAAACCATGATTCCTCACTTCCAAATTCAGAACAAACCCCATAAGATATTTGGTTGTATATAAAGAGCCTCAACAAGTTCATACTTTTTAGTTTCTGCTGTAAATATATCTATGATAACTTTTGCCTATTCAACTTAATACAACATATCAACAACAATAACTGACTATGCAAACTGGCCTTTAATCAATGCAATTTTTCTATCACCAATAACCACCCTCCCACCCACTTCTGATAACTACTAGCTTTTGTCTACATACATTTTTTTCTTATCTTTTTATATAAGCAAGGTCATATAATATTTGTCCTTTTGTAATTTGCCTATTTTTCTCTACATTATATCTTTAAGCTCCTTTCAGAGATAATTTGTATCAAGACTTCATTTCTCCTATTGGGTGAGTTATTCCATTGAATGTGCAGATTGCATTTTGCTAATCCATTCATGGGCATTGACATATTCCCACCTTTTGGCCGTTGCGACCAGTGCTGCAGCGCACATTGGTATTCAAGTCTCTTTCTGAATCTTTGGTTTCATGATGCATGGTTATGTCTCCAGTAGTGGAATTGCTGAGTCATATGGTTGTTCTACTTTTTCAAACTGGCTATATGATTTTTCATTCCCACCAGAAATAAGAAAAGGGTTCCAACTTCCCTAAATTGTTGCCAATATTTGTTATTATTTTTGTTGTTGTTTGGTTTTTATCTTAGCCATTCTGTCATTGTTCTGACTCCTAGGGACCCGATACAAAACAAAGCCAACCACGAAAC
This sequence comes from Echinops telfairi, assembly GCF_000313985.2. Classification (NCBI taxonomy): domain Eukaryota; kingdom Metazoa; phylum Chordata; class Mammalia; order Afrosoricida; family Tenrecidae; genus Echinops; species Echinops telfairi. Next base: position 46,214,341 of record NW_022104341.1, read on the forward strand.
GGCCCTGTGCCATTCTCACAGCCTTTCCTATGTGTGAGCCCATTGTTACAACTATGATGGCAATCCATCTCCGTGAGGGCCTTCCTCCTTCACGTTACCCCTGTACTTGACCAAGCGTGATGTCTTTCTCCTGATGCTGGTCTCTCCTAACAATATGTCAAACTATGGAACATGAAGTCTCGCGATCCTTGATTAAGGAGAACTCTGGCTGTACTTCTTTCAAGAGAGAATGATTTGTCCTTTGAACAGTTCAGGGTATGTTCAATATTCTTCTCCAGCTCTACAATTCAAATGCATCGATTCTTCTTTGATCTTCATTGAACATCCAACGTTCACATGCATAGCAGGCGATTGAAAACACCATGGCTTGGGTCAGGCACACGCCAGTCCTCACAGTAGCACCCTTGCTTTCCAATACTTCAAAGAGGTCTTGTGCAGCAGTTTTGCCTGATGAATGAATCTTTTGATCTCTTGATCATCTAGCGATCTCAGGGGGAGTGAAATGGCAACATATTGAAGTTTTGATTTGTCTCTTTCTGATGGTTAATAACAAAACATCTTTTCATATGTTTGATGGACATTTGAAACATTCTTTGGTGAAATGTCATTTCAAGTTCTTTGTCCATTTTTAGACTCAGTTATTTATTTGTTGTTAAGTTGTCAGCATTTTATGTAGATATTGGTTATTAGATTCTGGCTGGATAAATGTCATCTGAGAATATTCTCCTAGTCTTTTTACATAGCTTGTCTTTTTACAAGAAAGAATTAAACTTTGATGTTCCATTTATTTATTTTGTTTTTTGCTATTACATTAGGTCATTTATTGTTGAAAACTGGCTTGAAAGTGCTGCCCCTATTTGTTCATGTAAGAAAGTTATGTTTTTAATTTCCACCTGTAGGTCTTAAGTCTATCTAATTTTTATCCTTTTTTTTTTTTACCAGTGCACTGTGCTCTCAGTGAAAGTTCACATAGTTGTCCAGTTCGCAGTTTATACATATTTGGTTCTGGGACGTGGGTTGAAATCTCTGAAGTAAGCCAGCATCCTCCCTATTTCCTCCTTGGGCTCCTTGTTCCCTTCATCGAGTGTTCTTGGCCGTCCCTGGCTTGTCACCTTTGTTCAGTACACTTGATGTGTTCTGAAGGGCACATTCTTCTTCTTGTTTGCTTTATAGTCCCATCGATTATTTGGCTAGAAGGTTTCCTCTGAGAGTGTCTGCAATTTCTACTTGGAAACTTTTCTTTTTTCTTTCCTTTGTTTATTAAAAGATAATTATATTGGGGGATCTTACAGCTCTTATAGGAATGCATACATCGATTGTATCAAGCATATTTGTACATATGTTGCCATCATTATTTTCTAAACATTTGCTTTCTAATGAGCTCTTGGAATCAGCTCCTCTTATTTCCCTCCCAACCCAATCCCCTGGTGACCGCTTGATAAATGATAAATGATTGGAAGATTTTCGAATGTTAGGGGTGACTCTCGTCTCTTTCTTACCAATAAGTCTGGTATTTTATTTATTTATTTTTGTTTTGAATTTTGCTCCATATTAAAAAAAATGTTCAAACTGTTCTTTTCCTTTCTATGTAAAGTTGAGTGTTTTTTTCTTTTCTCTTCCCTGTAAAGAGGGCAGTTGTAATTTTGATTTAGGCTGTGTTGAATCTATACATTACTTTGGCCAATATTGACATCTTAAGCTTATTAGATCTTGCAATTCTGATCACAAAACATCTTTCCATTTATGTAAATATTCTTGTGAATCTATTTTAGCAGTTTGTTTTATAGTTTTCAATATGTAAGTCCTTCACATTTCTGTTTAGATTTATTTCTAGGTATTTTATTTCTTAGATAAATATATGAAACTTAAGTCTGTCTGAGAAGAGGTACAGCCGGGATGCTCCTTAGAGGGAAGGACGTCAGTGAAAGAGAGGAAAGCCTTCAACAAATGATGACACGTGTCTGCGCGGATGGGCTCACACAAAAGAACGATGGTGAGACTGGCACAGGGCCCACCGGGTTTTGTTCTGTTGTGCACAGGATGGCTATGCATTGGAAGCACCTTGATGGCACCTCACAACAACAACGTTATGCATGAAATTCCCCCTATTTTCCTTTTCAGATGTCTTATTGCTGGTAAATAAAACCCACTTCATTTTTGGTTATAGACCTTGTGCCCTGCAACTTTTCTACATTCCTTTATTCGTTCTGCAAGTTTTGTTGTGGCCTTTTAAAGGTTTTCACTGTATAGAACCGTATTGTTTGTGAATGTTGTTATGTTGCTGCTGTTGTTTGGTGCCATCGAGTTGGTTCTGACCCATAGTGACCCTGTGCACCACAGAACAAAACACTGCCCGATCCTGCTCCAGCTTCACGATCGCTTGCATGTTTGAACCCATTGCTGCAGCCATCGTGTCAATCCATCTTGGAGTGTCTTCCTCTTCTTAGCTGTCTCCCTACTTTACCAAGCATGATGTACCTCTCCATAGACTGATCTCTCTGGAGATATGTGAGATGCAAAATATGTGAGATGAAGTCTTCGCAGCCTTGATTCTGAGGAGCCTTCTGATAGGACTTCTCCCAAGAGAGAGGATTTCCAACGTTCTTTGCCAGCACCATAATTCAAATGCATTAGTTCTTCCTGTGATCTTTTTATTGAGTGTCTAACCTTCTCATTCATCTGAAGTGATTGGAAATACCATGCTTGGGTTAGGCTGACCTTAGTCCTCAAAGGGCTGTTCTTGCTCCGCAACACTGTAAAGAGGTCTCCTGCAGCAGATTTGCCCGATGCTTTTCTTGACTGCTCTGCCCATGCGCATCCACAGCATTCATTTCACAAGCATTATGAAATCCTTGACAATTTCAATCTTTGCTCCATTTATCATGGTGTCTCTTGGTGCATTACACCCTGAGTTGTAATCCTTAACGAAGGCCCCAGTCCCTGGCCTTCATCAGCACATACTTCAAGTCCTCATTTTCAGCAACCAAAATTGTGTCTCTGTATATTGCAGGTTGTTAATCAACCTCCCTCCAAACTTCATGCCGCCTTGTTCTTCACATAGTCCAATTTCTAATTTGATATGAACTATTTCCATATCCCAGGTAACTATGATGCTGGGTTGTCTTATACATAATTTTCACATGTAAATATGACACTCATTCCTCTTTACTAGAAAATGCTTATTTAAAACCATTCCTTTATCCCACTCTCCTCAGCTATTGAGGCAGCTCCAACTCAAGAGTGTTCCTGCAGGACCGAGTAGCACTGCTTCATGGTATTTCTGGGGCTGTAAACCTTTACAGAAGCAGAGCCCTTCATCTTTCTCCCACTGTGCAGCTGGTGGGCACAAACCACCAACCTTTAGGATACAAACCAACATATAGCCCACTGTGCCACCAACACTCATTTTCTTTCTTTTATGCTATCTCATACTCTGGAAACTGAAAAAAAAATACATGGCACCTAAATACTTATATTATATACATGCACAAAAGAATACTATACCATGACCTGTTTTAATGGATGAGGAGTGCTGGTGGCACAGTGGACTGCGCACTGAGCTTCAACCAAAAGGCTGGTGTCTTAACCCTCCCAGCACTTGGTGAGAAAAATGTGTGACTACCTGCTTGAAGGAGCCATGAGAGTGAGTTCCGTATCTCGGCCCATACCATTGTTTTCATTTCTACCAGGGAAACACTGTATGCAGCTGTTTCCACAATCATCTTACTGTTTTCAGTAAGGAAACTGCTTATGAGAACCAAGTAGGATGGACATTTGCGTACTATCCTAGACAGATAAAGACTCGAGACACAGTGCTCCTCTCATGGTTCCTTCGCAGGCTCTAAGCAAGATTTACAGTCTTGGAAGCCCTATGGGTAATTCTATCAAGTGTCGTATTAGAATTGACTTCCTAGACACCCCAGTGGCTTAGTGGAGCTGCTAACAGCAAGGACGGCAGCTGGAACCCAGCAAGTACTCCTTAGGAGAGAGATGAGGCGTTCTGCTGCTGGGAAGATTCGTGGCCTTGGGGATTCAAGGGGACAGTCCTACTCTGCCCTATCGCATCCCTCTGAGTAGAAATTACTCACTGAGGCTGGGTTAGGTTTACTTTTTGATAATTAAGATTAAATGAATAGTGTTGATGGCATTTCTTCTATTAAATATATGGAAATAAACAATAAAAATAATCAGTAAGAAAAAAAAGCAATGCAATGAAGTTATAACTGCAAGAACAGAAGCACACATAAGGTGATGTCTACTGAAAAATGAACATTTCAATAGTCATAGGTTTCATCAAGTTATTATCTTTTACCATGAAAACATAGCAATCCACTGAGAAATAGTTACATTTATTTTTATTTCATCTGTTTTTGTAAGAGATTTGTTTTTTTATGTAGGTATAGGTTGTAGTATATTGTAGACATAAGTAGATATTATTGAAGAAGTGTCCTAATCATTCTTGTCTTGTCCACATAGTGAAAGTAAATCTTCTCTTTCTATTTCACACAGGCTCACCATTTATTTTTTAATTTGTGAAGCATTTATGGCAGGAATAAGCAGCGAGGCTCTGGGCTTGTCTATAAAGCACACCTGAATCATGGGTAAAGAAGAGATCAGTAGACGGATTAGTGGAGGTTTGGAAAAGTATTTTACTTTTCCCCATCATTGAATATATTGGAGTAGATACCAAAAAAAGGGGGGGTTTGGTTCAGAAAGATTGAAAAAGGTTTTGAATTCATATTTTTCATGCAAAGTCCCTCACCACCAATTTAAATTCCTAGTCTGTAAATGTTGGGCCTTGTTTTGGAACCCCAAGGCAGCTTATCCTACTGAAAGCCCTGCCTGCAGTGGGGTGTGCACAATTGCATTATTACATGGGCTCCTCATCCTTTTGGACTTTGTTTGATTCCCTGCTCATTAAGACTCTGCCATTTTGGTTGCCTATGTGTACTTAAGCTAAGCCTGAAGCGATTAATGCTAAGGCCTGCAGGGGAGGGGTGCACCAGAGAGAGAAAAGATGAGCAAAGCTATTGTATTAGGATGAACTGGGAGACAGAGCACAGTCCCCAAGGCTCCAATCCCAGCTCGGATACTTAGTCACAGTTTGAATTTGAGCCATAGCTCAATCTGAGTCTCAGAGTCCTCATTATTAAAATTACAATAGAATACAGGCATACTCTTGTGGATTAACTTGTGTCCTTCTCCATCCCCCAGGCCCCAAAAGATATACTGAACTTCTTAACACTGATAGCTGTGAAAGTGACATTTTTTTAGGAATAGGGTCTTTAAAGATGCTGTGAGTTAACAAGATGTCATACCAGAGTAGCATGGGTTATGATCCTACTCGAGAGGTGTCTATTTGAAAGAGACAAGAGACACAGAGGGACAAACAGAGGAAAGACCAACCTACTACCATTGAGTTGATTCCAATTCGTAGCGACCCTATAGGACAGAGAGTTCTACTCTTTGGGGTTTTTAAGACTGTGAATCATTTTTTGAAAGCAGACAGCCTCATCTTTCTCCCTCAGAGTGGCTGGTGGGTTTGAAGCTCCGATCCTGTAGTTAGCAGCCCGGTGCATAACCCACTGTGCCATCAACACCGCTAGAGGAAAGACAGCTGATGAAAATGTACCCACAAATCCAGGAATGTCTGGGGCTACCAGAACTTTACGGAGACGTAAGAAGCCTTCCCCTACAGCATACTGAGAGCATAGCCCTGTCGACACCCTCAATGCAGCTATTTGTTTTCGGAACTGTGAGATAACTATCTATTCTAGAAAACCACTCACTTGGTGGTATTTTGTTATGAAAGTACTAAAAAATGGAAACATTCTTTCTACTTACTAATAGTTGAAGCTTATTACTAATAGCCTAGGTTCTGAAATATGATTCAGATTTAATTTGCCTTTTAAAACCAATGTAAACGGTTCTGAATTTCTAACAAAATGACAGTGTGAGATGAGTCTGGAAGGTTTGAAACAAGCACGCTTTTCTTCATCTAATTGATAAGTTGTTTGTACCTTTGGCAAATCCCACTGAAACTCTGACAAGGAAGGTAAATCATCCGTCTCCCAGGCTTCCCATCATAAGTGACGGTCACAGAGTGAGAGGGATCACCGATGGCTCCTGCAGCTGCACTCAAATCCTAGCCCGTGTCTTCTGCACATGGCGCCAGAGTGAGCGTCTGTGAGCCTGTGGCATGCTGTCATTATCGGTAGGCACCCTCGAGTCAGTGCTGCCTCCTACTGTCCCTATGGACAAGAGAATGAAGCACTTCCAAGCCCTGTATGGCCCTCACATTTATTTTTATGCTTCAGCTATATAGAATGTCTATGCAGCAAAACTCTCACAATTTCTTTTATGCCTCCATTCAGCCAGGAGACATAAATGCAATATCACTCATGCAGAGTCTTTGCGGTCAACTTAGGGTCTCCTCTTACCTTATCCCTTAGTGCATGGGGGTTCTTGGAAGTTTATGCAGTGCATCTGGTCCTCGGTTTTCATTATATGTTATCATGACAGTTACGTACATGTCTCCGTTTTCCTTGGGCCTCTAGTTATAGATTCATGCATGAAAAACTCACTTCCTCTCCCATTCAAGCCAATATGCCCTTTCTTTGATTTACTTACAGATATTGTTTGTTGAAAGAGTATAATTTCTCTAGTGATTGCCACACAATAAAGAAGAATAGAAAAATAAAGGTAATTACAGTGCATAGAGGATAGCATACAAGGTTCAATGTGCTATAGGTGCATTAATTCCATTTAACTTTATAGCAGCATGTCGGTCCTGTTTGGAACTGACTATTATCACTATTTACAGTGGAAAAATTGAAGGGCAGAGAGGCCAAGGCCACTAAAGTAGTAAAAAGTAGAGCTGGGGCTTGGACTAGGCAATCTGGTGCCAAGGTCTTTGCCAATGAGTTAACTCTCCCAGAAAAGAGATTTTAATAGGTGATATTTGGACTAGAATATCCTCTTTGATTACACAAACATTTGTCTGTCCCTTTGTCATGCTGTGGTGATTTGTGCTTTGCTGTGGTGCTGGAAGCTGGGTCACTAGCATTTCACATGCCAGCAGGGTCACCCAAATGAACAAACAGGTAGTAGCACAGCTTCCAGACTAAGAACAGACTACGAAGAAGAAATAGGCTGTCCTCTGCAGAGGAATCAGTTACTGAAACCCTATGGACAGCATCTAAACACGGTCAGTTATTGAAAATCTAATGAATCAAAGCAGAACATTGTCAGCGATAGTGCCAAAAGATGAACCCCTCAGATTGGAAGGTACTTAAAATGACTAAGGGAGGACTGCTTTCTCAAAGTGGAGTCAGCCGTACGATGTGGATGGAGGAAGCTTTCAGAACCATTATTTACTGATGGGACATGATTCAAAATGAGAAGAAAGACCCGAAAACATCAATTACTGTTTAGGAACTTAAATGTATGAAGTATGATCCTAGGAAAATTGGGAGCCATTAAAAATTAAATGGAATGCGTAAAAATCAGTTGCTGGAGTTTTTCCCTGATGTCTTCCCACAGATATAGTTAATTTGACTTCTGTGTATTTCATCCAGGAACGTCCATGTGCCTTTTGTGTTGTTGAAAAAAGGTAATTCTATGAACAAGTCATTGGTTTGGAAATATTCCATCATAGGATCTCCAGCTTCATTTCTATCACCAGGTCCATATTTTCCAACTACTGTTTCTCTCTCTTTTTCCCCCAACTTTTGCATTCTAATCAGCAGTAATTAGCAGTTCCATTTGCCTATTTGATCAATTTCAGACTGAAGTCCTCGGTAGAATTCTTCCATTTCTTCATCATTAGTTTTTGTGCATACATTTGAATAATAATTGTATCGATTGAGTCACTTTAAAGGCACATGGATATAATCCCATCACAGACAGCATTGTGCTCTGGGGTGGATTTAACAAAATCCTTTCTGATAGTGAAAGCCACTTCATCCCTCTTGATTGTGTTATTCCCAGGAAATCATAGGATTTTCTGAATTAAAATGGCCGATCCCAGTCCATTTCAGCTCACTAATGCCTAGGATATTGATCTTTATATTTTCCACTTATTTTTGTCGCCTCCCAATTTTCCTAGAGTGATACTTTGCACAATCCAAGTTTTGATCATTAGCAGATTTGGGGGGATGTTTCTCCTTGCATTGAGTTGTACCCTACCAGCAAATGAAGATCCTGAAAGCTCCAATCCTACGGGCTTTACCTGACTCGTCATCATGGTTGATTCCCCTTCAAGAAATCAGCTCCTCTTAAATCACATTGCAAGTGCCTTCGAACCTGAGGACCCCCTCCTCTGTCACTCTCTCCAACACTGCTCTGCTTCCTTTGTTTAGGCTTCCTGGGTCTGGCAATGCTTCGAAGCTGTGTTTAAGGTCCACAGAAGCTTCTTCCCAAGTGGGCAGCTGAGTCCTCTGTGTTGTCTGCTCTTGGTCTGGAAGATGGCTGAGACTGGCTCTCCTTGGGGGACCCTCCTGGCATCTGAAATACTAGTAATAGCTTCCCGCATCACAGCAGACACACACCACCACTGCACGCACCAAGGGACAATTGGCGGTATGTGCCAGCAATTGTGTGGAAAGCTGAGGATTTCGTAGATAAATAAGACATGGTCTCTATCCCAGAAACTGTGTAATTTGGGAGACAGGCACTTGTATAAATAATTATAATTCCACATGATAAGTAAAATAAAAGAGCCATGAATAAGTAATTGAGGAGGAAGTAATGAGTTCTGCTTGGGTAGCAGAGGGGAAATAAAAGCTAAAGCAAGAGGTCCTTGCAGAGTTTTCTAGAAGTCTTCTTGGCCTCATGTTAATAAACAAGACCCACAGTTCAGGTGTTTATCTGAATTTAAATGATGAGCCCTGCATTTCCAATGCAATGGTCCTAACCCTGTTGGGCATTCGAATCACACAGGGAACTCTTACAATGGGATGAGGGGGCTGCAGAGATCAATTAAACAGGATCTCTGGAATGAGCTTCTGCCACAAGTGCTCTGAAGATGAACTTAATTATGCTAATAGCATTAAAAAGAGCTCTTCCAAAGTATCTAGCTGCAGAATACACGCCTCACCCTCAACCCAAACCAAACCAGAGTCAAACAAAAGAGCTGTCAAGTCTGTTCTGACACACA
>NW_022104341.1:46224138-46240876 GCF_000313985.2 Echinops telfairi
GCTTCCTCCCCCCAACTACCAGGACCCCAATTTTGCCTTGCAGACCTGGTTAGACCAGATGATGCACAGCGGTACAGATGGGATTTGGAAATGCTGGGTGACTTTTATATGGTGACAACTCTAGAGGTTATAAGTCTTTGAAATAATTCTTGTCTCAATTAAATTATCCTGAGCAATTTCTGAATATTTTATAGTTTATATCACTCATTAGCCAACCTCTCCCTTAAAAAAATAATAAATGAGATCATCTGAATGAAGTATAAACTTTTAGCTAATAATATGTATCAATATTGGGCTATTTATTGTGACAAATGATAAATACTAATTTAAAACAGTAATAGGGGAAATTATGCCTGGCTATTTCTGAATTCTATGCTACATCTTTGTAATAATTCTGTACATCTGAAACGGTTTTAAATGAAAGTTTACTTAAGTTCTCTTTTTGTTTTTAAAGTTAACATACATAATTAAATGCCCCTTCAATCTTGTGGCTAAGACTTTAACTTTGGCATATAACTCTGTCAGCTTTCGAAATCATTTTCCCTTGTGATAAGATAGAGTAACTCCTATATTGGTCGGCCCACACTTCTTGTGATAAAAATAACACCTGATTGATAAACTGCATTAGAGCCAGGAGAATTCTAAATATCGTGGAGAAGGACACACTTTTAGATAAGAACTCTTGAACTTGGCATGTCCTTGTGGAGGTCTGGAAGCTATGCCTATGGAGTTGTTATAGGCCATACTAACTCCTGTGGGCATGAAGCTTCTAAAGGAAGGACATTCCATATCCCTCTGATATGTGGCTTATTTCCTTACATGTGAGCTGTCACCAGAATGTCAATGAGAATAGCTCCTGGAAGGCTGAATGGTACTGAAAGGTGTCCCCCAAAGAGGATTGCCTGATGTTCATGTTGCCCTGCTTGCTGGCTGTATTTCTTGTACAAGAAAGAGTCTCTGAGTTGCTTAACTGCCACGTGTAGCCTGTGGGAGATCTGTCAGTATGTTAGAAGAACACCAACTGATGGATGCTGACAACTTGTAGCTTTACCTCAAAGAGCTGCAGACAGATGAGAGAATGAGAGATAAATGGGAGATCTCTCTGTCTATCCATCTATCTAATCTCCCATTTCTCCCAATTCTCCTATATGTGTGTGTGTGTGTTTAACCTAATTCTGGGGAATCATAATTAATTGAAAGATGATCAAAGAAAAGAATTAGAAGATCTAAAAGGAGTACCTCCACTTATCTACCTGCCTATCATTATTAAAGTTTTCATTTTATCTAAGGGGCATTATAAGAAATAAGTAAGAACGTTTTATTTTGAATGATAATTTGGTAAAAGACATTCTCTGAAGAGCTAGTAGGCAGAAGTAGATCTTTGGTACTTTTGAAAGACTTAAAAACCAAGAAAGGTTGAGGTAACCTTTCATGAGGTAACCAACATGTTCCTAAAACAGTGGTTCTCAACCTTCCTAATGCCATGACCCTTTAATATAGTGCCTCAAGCTGTGGTGACCATCAAATCATTTTCGTTGCTACTTTGTAACTGTCATGTTGCTACTGTTACGAATCAGGCGACCCCTGTGAAAGGTCATTCGGCCCCCAAAGGGGACGTGACCCACAGGTTGAGAACCGCTGTTCCAAGAAGAGGTTATAATCATCAAGGAGTTGGATCAATGAGGAGTGTCCATCCTTTCTAGTTTCCAAGGAATGATATTGCAAATGGAAACACATAAGGTGGGACATCACAACTTTAATGCGGACCTTCCTTTGAATAAAAGCATTATCAGTTTGGAAGATGCAGGCCTAGGAGCTCCTGGATGGTGCATATGGTTCAGTGCTGGAGTACTAACCGGGATGTTGGTGCTGGCTTCCTCCTCACCCAGAGAACCATGTGGCCATTCGCTTCTGAAAGGTCAGTCTTGAACACTCCATGGGGTAGGGTTCAAATCAGAAGCACACGCGGTTGCCTCGAGTCAGAATCAACTTCACGGCAATTGGGTTTTTTGTGTGTTTGTAGGAATAAATTATTTGATGTTAGTATTATTTAATCTTTACATTTTTAATAAATATAAATACACTTACTTCAAGGATCCACACTGAAATCCAGTAGCAACTGGATCTCAGGAGGATGTTTAAAGCTGACCCAGAGCTCTTGGTGGCTGAATGAGTGGGAGAAGGAGTGGCAGGGGTGGGAGTGGGGCTCTGCCCTCCTCACTGGGGTCTTTCCACCTGGGCTCTGGGAGGATCCCGGTGATCCTAGAGACTTCGACAGGTAAGTGGGTTGCGAATTCCATGTGAGTAATTCACCTCTTTTGCTGTTGCTGTAGCTACGACCTACCACAGCATAAGGTTTATTACATTGCTTTCCTGACTGGGCTCTAGCACGGATCGCTGATGAGTAGAAACTAAGATCCCAGAAAGCATCACGGGCAGAATGCACTCAATGATTGACTATTAGAATGAGGATGACTTTGGATGGAAGGAGAGTGAACATTTGCAGATGCTGTCGTTGTTGTTAGGTGCCATCGAGTCAGTTCTGACTCATAACAACGCTGAGTACAACAGAATGAACCACTGCCCGGTCCTGTGCCATCCTCACAATTGTTCTTATGTTTCAGCCCGTTGTGTTAGCCACTGTGTCCATCCATCTTGTCCAGGGATGTCCTGTCTTTCACGAGCCCTCTATTTACCAAGCATGCTGCCTTCTCCATGGACCGGTCTCCCCTGCCATCATGTCCAAAGCACATGAGATGAAGTGCTGCCTGTCAGGAACATTCTGGCTGTACTTTTTCCAAGACAGAGCTTTTGGCTCTTTTGGCAATCTGTGGTACTTTCAATATTCTGCACCAGCAACATAATTCAAACTCATCAATTCTTTGTCAATCTTCCTTATTCAATGTCCAACCTTAGGATAGGAGGTGATTAAAAATAGTATGGCTTGGGTCAATCTTAGTCATCGTTCTTGGTAATATCCTTGCTTCCCAACCTTTTATGGAGGTCTTATCAGCCTTAGCACACTCAGTAAAACACAAGTAAACATCTTTCTGGTACTAGCTGAGCCAAGTTGGATCTGGCATCAGCATAGAGTTGACAAGGCGATTCTAAAATGATGGAGAACTTTGGATACATTCTCTTACAAAGAAAGTCTGAATGTACTTTAAAAAGATGCTGATAAAACCTCCTTCCCTTGCACCGAAGTTCTGTTTCCCCAAACTGTGTCCTGTACAAAGTCTGGATCCATTGAGTTGCTTTCTTATCTTGGATGTATGCTATTACCCAATCTTTACCAGGCCAAGCTTGTGTTATCGAATATGGGTGCTCGGAACTCTAGGTAGGAGCTAATAACCTTGTTGCTATTAAGGATATCAAATTAAAAATTAACAATGCAATCACATAAAATTCTAACGATAGCATCACAATTAGCTCTGCAAAACAACAGTTATTTACAGGATCTTCCTTTGCCTCTATACTGCATTTTGTCTGATAAGCCCTTGCCAACAAAGTCATCATACTAATTACAATTTGTAAACTGATAAATGATTCATTGATTATTTTCCTTCAGAAATAACTCTTCCATTCTTGTCCTTAAGCTACATTTGGAAAACAAATGGAGACCTTAAGTGCTTTCCGAAGGAGTTATTTAGAAGAAATCATGTTGACAGTTTTAATTCTTAACAACTGTGGGTAGTTACCTTTTTTAAAAAAGGAGAACAAAGCAAATATTTAGTGAGCTTTTTATGTGGAAACGAATTGCCCTTTTAAAGTTGATCTGTGCTGTAAAATCCTCTTTTGCTTCAGTAAGATTCTCAATTTTTCCTCATTCTGAGTTATATAAGGTGCATCATCTCCTCTCGCTCTTAGATGATGGTGTCAAGAAGGACAAGGTGTCTCTAAGCATTTGACCTGGTTTTCCTGCCTTGGAAATGATGACACCTGAAAGCCACCTTGCCTGAGGACAACGACTTGTCAATAACATGAGTTTGACGGGGCGGGGTGGAGGCACGTGCACAGTCTTCAGTGACTACTAGGGAATCGTAGAGGCTCAGAGAAAACACTGATGCAGATGGGCGGAAGGTCATAGTGGGTTAGCTAGGGGATTCCAATGTTCTTTTGACGCTTCCAACTCTCCATTTAGCCAGGCTTTACAGGAATCGCTGGGTGAAGAAAACTGTTACCACATTGGGCTCCTAATCTAGAGAACGGAGGTTTGCATCCACCCAGAGGACCTCAGGAGAAAGACCTGATGGTCTCCCAAGAAGCCAGTCCTGAACAGTCCCACGCATTTTCTTCTCACACTGTTTTTTACTCTGGCCCACGTGGGGTCACAGAGTGGAATCTATGCAAACGGAATGGATTGTTTACAGGCTCACAAGTTTATGACCCTTACCCTCACGTGTATACACAGGAACTCTGGTGGCAACATGATTAAGAGCCTAGCTGCTAATTGAAAGTCAGTCGTGCAAATCAACTAGCTCTTCTGTAGGCGAAACAGACGTGCTGAGCCGCTTCTCTCAGGAAGGCTGTCATTGTTGGTGGAGAGGTGCCCTTGATTCCGTTCTGATTCACATTAGCTCCGTGTACAACAGAACAAAACACCGCCCATCCTCAAAATCCCTGCTACATTGGAAACCACTTTCAGAGCCACTGTGTCAACGCATTTGGTTGAAATTATGCTTTTTTCCCCCTGATCCTCTACTTTAACAAGCTTGAAGCCCTCCACAGGACTGATGTCTCATGATAACATGTCCAAACTAGTTGAGACAAAGGCTCACCATCCTTGCTCCCAAAGATGTGCTCCTTTTGGCTGTGCTTATTCTAACGCAGTGTGGTCATTCTAGCACACTCTGTGATATCTAATATTATTTGTCAAAACCATAATTCAAATGCACCCACTCTTCTCGGGTCTTCATTATTCTTTGTAAGATATTATGGTTAGATCAGGCACATCTCTGTCTTCAAAGTGACATTTTTGATCCTAAACACTTTTACGAGGCCTTTGGGCAGCATAGACTTGTCTGCACAGTGTGGTACGTCATTTGACTTCGTGACCGCTGTGTCCGTAAGTGTTCATTAAGGAGTCAAGTAAAATGAAACCCTTGACAACTGCCGCCGTTGGCTTTCTTTGAGTTCTAATCCGTGTACGGGCTGGAGTAGTAGATCTTCATCAGGAAGTGCTTCAAACCCGCTTAGTTTTTAGCAAGCCTGGTTAGCGGGCGGCCAACAAGACTTCCTTCTGGACTCCCGCCGCAATCTACTTCATGTGGCTCCGCTTCTGTGATGACGGGTTCAGCACGCAGACTGAGACCACACGATACCCACTTGTTCCATGCAATGGCTGCCTCTTGGTCTGGGTGCAGGCTCCGCATCAGTGCAATCTAGTGTTCTGGAATTATCATTCTTTGCAATGTTATCCATAATTTGTTATAATTCACCCAGATTAATACTTTTGCATGGTCAGTGAAATGCAGGCAAACATCTTCTTTCTGCTTTCAGCCAGGAACTGTGGGGCATCTGCACGGACATTGTTGGGCCTCTCTCCTGTGGAACATATGCCAATAGGGAACTCCTCGGGCGTGTTGGTCAGGTAGCTGGCTTATACATTTTCTTAGTATAGACAAGTGAGTGCTTCCAGCATTGCGTGCATTTGTGGAAACATCTCCACGGGTATTCAGTAAGTTCTTTGTGCCTTGTTTTTGCCAGCACCTTCAGTGTAGTTTATGCATTTGCCTCTGGCACTACTGGTTCTGGATCGTAGGCAGGCAGTCTACTGGAATGGTTGAACACTGCTTTTTTGTTTTTTGGGCACAGAGACTCTGGGTTTCTTCCATCTTCTCCTGATGCTTCCTCTGTCAGTCAGTATTATCCTCATAGAGCCCTTCAATATTGCACCTCGAGGCTGGCATCTTTCTTTCGTCTTTCAGCTTGAGGAATGCTGCGTGTGTTCTTCCTTTTTAGCTTTATAATTCCAGGTCTTTTCCCATTTCATTATAATCTTTTACTTTGTCCCCTAAACTTCTCCAGCTACTCTTTGAAGTCTTCTGCTCAGTCCTTTTTATTTCACCATTTCTCCCATTCAGTGTAGCCATTCTATGTTCAGAAGTGAGTTTTAGGGTCTCTTCCGACATTGAATTTGGTCTTTTGCCTCTTCCTTGTTGTACTAATGACCTTTTATGTTATTTACGTACAATGTTCTTGATGTCACCCCACACCGTCTCTACGCTTTGTTCATTAGTGCTCAGTGATCTGAGTCCTTGAGATGGTCTTCAAATTCAAGTAGAACATACTTGAGGTTGTACTTTGAGTATTGTGCACTTGTGGTAATTTTCTTCAGTGTCAACTAATTTACATATAAACATTTGACGGTCTGGTGTGCAGTTAGCCTCTGGCCTTATTCTGAATGATGGCAATATACTACTATGTTGTCTCTTTCCAAGGATATCGTTGGTTTGATTCTTTCATATTCCATCCCATGAGATTTACATATATAGTTACCATTTATGTAGAAGAAAAAAGGTGTTTGCAATGAATAATGTTATTGGTCTTGCAAAATTCTCTCATGTGATCTCTGGAATCATTTCTATCACCATGATCATATTTTCCAAATACTTTTCCTTCTCTTTTTACTTTCTCATTGCAATAATCAGTAACTATCAATGCCTCTTGATTGTATGCTTGATCAATTTCAGACTCCATGTGTTGTGGAAATCTTCTTTTTTAATCTTGGCATCAGTGGTTGGTGTGGTAATTTAAATAACCACAGTAGAAACTGATGTTCTTTATAAATATATAGATGTCATTCCATCACTGCCAGTGCTGTGCTTTTTGATAGGTGTTAAAATGTGTGTTTTGACAACGAATGCAACAATCTTTCTCTTCCAAATGTTATTTGTGGCAAAGTAGATCAAGTGTATATTTTCTGACTAAAAATGACAAATACTAGTCCCTTTCAGTGTACTAATGGCCAGGGTTTAGGAGCCCTGGTATTAGAGCTGGTGGCTCATTGAGCTGCACACCTTGATGTCAGCAATTCCAACCCACTAGGAGAAAGATAAGGCTTCCTGTTCCTAAACCGATTCCATTTCAGAAACCACAAGAGCAGTACTACCTTGTCTGATCGGGTCATTATTAGTCGGAATTGGCTCAATGGCAGTGGGGAGGCCTAGGATCGATCTTTTTATGTTCCATTTATTTTTGGATGACCTCCTAGTTTCCTAGCTTCATACTCCATAGATTCCAAAATCTGATTTTTTGGGGGGGAGAAATTCTAAGTTTATTCCTGCAAGCACTTGCAGAAGGAAAACAGCCAGGTTTCTCTGAGCAGTTTCAGAACAGAGTCCTGACCCCGTGAGTGAACTTACAAGAAACAGATTATTAGTGGATATCGCATGCCAAATCCTTAAATAATCATCCCAAAGACTTTACTCCATCCATGTCATTAAGATCTACTTTACTTTGAGGGTCAACTCTTTTCCAGCTGTATTTTGCTTTCAACCAGGGGGGCTCAACTTCCAGCACTGCATCAGGCCATGTTCCACTTGTACTCCCAAAGCTTCCGCTGGCCATTTTTTTCCCCCAGAAATAGATTACCAGGCCCATCTTCACAGTTTATCATACTCTGAAGCTCCACTGAAACCCGCCCACCACAGATGACCCCGCTGCTTTTGAAGTAATATTGGCAGACCTGCAAGCATAGCTTGAGGTATCAGAGCAACATGGAGGCTAATGCGCACAAACAAACTGGCAGAGAGTGCTGTACTAGTAAATTCAATATGTATTTATAGTTGAGATGCTACTCGGCAGGCACTCTTTTAGGCTCTGGAGATGCAGCTGTGTCACCTTCACTGATACTCTTTGGAGAGACCTTCCTCATCCAAACACCAAACTCTTTGCCGTTGCGTTGGCTTTGACTCATAGTGACCCAATAGGGCAGGGTAGAACTTCTGTATGAGTTAATCTTCGAGGGAACAAGAACCCTTATTTTCTTCTGTGGAGCACCTAGGGGATTCAAACCATTGGCTTCGCGGTTAGCAGTTTAATGCATAGCCCACTATGCCACAAGGGATACTTGAAGTCTTTCCTAGGTCTCTTTCAAATCTGCTCACACAAACGCATCACCAGTGAGGCAATTCTAAGGCATAATTATCTCAGATAGCAATCCAAAGCTTATCCAACAACATATTCAACATTGCCTGGATGGCTCCTCTTAAAGTCCTTAGTAGTCTGTAATTATATTTATTTGTATAATTATCTGATGGATTCCTATTTCCCCCATGAGACCATAAGTTTAAGGGCAATCTCCATGCTTGTTACACAGATGTTCAATACCTATTTATTGAATTAAAAATAATTACAGTGATCTAATTTAATCCTCATAATAATTACCAGGGACACACAATGTTATTATATGTATGTTCTATAGAAAATGAGCACCGAATATCATTACATGGTCTGCCCGAGGCCACCTAGCCAGGGATGAACTTGGACAGCTACTGGATTCCCATATACTGGCTTTTATCACAGAGAACTAACCTAGAGCTACTTTAGGGCTTTAGATCTATGGACTGAGTTTTGTTACTCACTGTTGAATACCTAAGAAAATGATTAATTTTAAACACAAGTTTTAACAACTATGAGTAGGTACACACAGGGTTTGTCTTTTTTGATCTTTCATCTCTGATTGGAAACGAGTCAGTTTTAACAATGTTGCTGAAATCCCCATCATGAATATCAGTGCGGGCACCTAGAGCCTAACAATAGAAAAGGTAAGCCTATTTTCTTCTCTAACATATGGCTCTTGTATAATTCCCGGAGTGAATTTGAAATAATTGAAAAAGAGTAATCTGATATTTGCATTTAGTGAAACACAGCTGACAACTGGGTATTGAAGAACTGATTGTTGCATTATTTTATAGCCTTCCTAATATCAATCCTATTTTTCTTATATAATGGATATACTTTATTCTATTAAATGCACACACACAATGAAAAGTAAGTCAGATGAAATATGGTCACATTGAGCAGCTACTTATTAAACTCAATTCTCTGTAGACCAGAGATTTGGGAAGCAGCAAGAGAGGTGCATCTTGTAGACAGAAGGACCACATGGGCACAGCCAGGTTATATAGAGCTTGTGTTAAGGTCATTGCTCATTCTGCTTTTGGCTATCAATGGATGAACTCAAATACAGTCCCACTCTGCAAGTTACTTACCTCAGTAACAAGGCCAAAGCTAACCCTAGGTGGAACATACAGTTCACGTCTTTGATAAATGAACGGTTGTCCAAACCTACCCAGAAGTGCTTTGGAGGAAAGAACTGAATGTCGCTTCCAGATCAGCCATTGAAAACCCTATGGACGCAGTTCTGCTCTAGCTCACACGGGGCCCATGAATCTGCATTAACTCAACAGCAAGTGGGAACTCGTATTGGAGACACTGGATTCAAAGTGGACCTTTTTTTTTCTTAAATCATTTTATTGGGGGCTCGTACAATTCTCATCACAATCCATCCATCCATCCATTGTGTCAAGCACATATGTACATTTGTTGCTATCATCATTCTCAAAGCATTTGCCTTCTACTTGAGCCCTTGGTATCAGCTTCTCATTTCGCCCCCTCTCTCCTCACTCCCTCATCCCTCATGAACCCTTCATAATTCATACACCATTATTATTTTATCATATGTTACACTGTCCGACGTCTCCCCATCCCCTCTTCTCTGCTGTCCATCCCCCAGCGAGGAGGCTACACGTAGATTCTTGTAATCAGTTGGTCTTAAGAGAAGTAGAATCCATGGATGAAAGAGAAAGCAAGAACTGTGGCTGCTTCTTCGTTTCTACGTCTGACCTGGCCCAAACACTCCGGGCATGGAGAGAGCGCAGGTTGCTAAGGGAGAACTGGTTTCTCACTCATTAGGTGTCTGACTGCCTACTTCATCTGCTTCTCATGGCATCAGACTATTTTTAATGCTGATTTGAGTCATCCTTAAAAAGTAAGCCACTCACTCTATTCACTTGCCTGCAGATGGGTTCTTTTAGTAAAAGTCAAGCAGGTCGTAGAACTCTGAGAAGTCAGCTGCTGTATCTGACATGTTGTATCGCATTAATGCTGCATTTCAGACATGAATTATTTTAATGGCCCATTTCATAAGCTACTGTCTGAATTCTTACAAGAATCAGTCCAGTGTCACTCAACTACTTATTAAAACCTCTCTCCAGATTATTTCCCTTAGAATGACATAGTGGGAAGCAGGTTAGAGAACTTTTGTCCTGTAGGCTAGGCAAATTCCTGTACGCCAGGGCAATGAGTCAGTCCTATAGGGATTAGAAATGTCAGGAAGATGGAATAGAAGGACCATTCAGTTTAGAGCTATTTTGCTCACCTTCAGGAGGGCAGAATTCTTGAGAACAATTGTAAAAAGCACTTGATTGTCATCTGAAAGGGTTTAGCCATAATGAGAAAGCCCCAGAATAACAAACAGGGAGATGTCTGCAAATGGCATGAAATATTAGAGACTAGAGCACTGCTTTTCTGTGATGGAATGTCTTGGTACATTATGCATGCATTATTCCCCCAGAGCTGTGTAGACACACATCTGCTTAAACACATTAACTTTCCCATTCTTACTGACTCATTGGGCAGAAACAGGTTTATATCGCTATGGGTAGTGTATCATTCAGGATCTAGACAAGAAACAGAAATGACTATAAGAAATTTCAATATTAGGAATTGTTTACACAGGTGATGGAAGACTCAAGAAGCCCCCTGGTTCTCCGTCTAACAGTCTGCAGGAGCATGGAGCCACTATGCCTAGGAAGTGCCATTTCTAGAATTCAGGCCGGATCAAGTAGCGCTGTGAAGGATACATGGCACAAGATGGGACAACAGAAGGGAAGGGTGTCCAACAGGCGTGCAGAGAGAGGAGAGATGACTTCTGCTGGACGTGCCACCAAAGGAAGAGGGAGATAGGGTTTGACTTCTCCCTTCTGTCCACCCTCCAAGCTTTTGCCAGCACTACCTGGAAGCTCCTGGTCCAGGGAGTCTGGAAAACGTTGTTTGCTGTGAGACACAATGGAGTAGGGGAAGGCGGTGTGGGGAAGGGATTTAAGGACAAAGAGAGGCTGGAGCTTCCTGAGGTTGAAAAACAAGATGGGAGAAGGCATCAAGGGTAGAGGTGGTGGGGAAAGCGGGGCCCACTTTATTTGCATTTGATGTCATTAGACAAACAACAACAAAAACAGCAACTGTAGGCAAAAGACATTGTACTGTCTTGGGAGTCCCCGGGGCAGTGGAAATGGTCAAGCACTTGGCTACTAAGGAATAAGCTGGTGATTGGAGTCTCCTCTTTCCCAGAAGAAAGTCCAGCTGAAACCCCGATGGATGTAGTCTTGTTTTGGCATATGTGTGACTCCCTTGAGTTGAATTGGTTTGTTGGCAACAGGTACTCTGCTTTGGTCAGCTGGGGAGTGCGACAGGGGAGCAGAATCACTGATGTTACTCATTCAAACCTGGTTCTCATCATTTGGGGAATGTTACATTTTAAAGGAGGCATCTCAAAGCCACAGCTTCAGCTCAAACATAAACAGGAAATCTGGATGGACAGACATGCTGGCCAGGGACAGTGTTCAAGTTCAATGTAGACTGACCAGGGCTCGTGCAATATGTCCTCCTAATCCCTGGGCTCCTAATTAACCCTCCATCTTACAGAGCAACTTGGTGTCAGTTAATCAACCACATTTCTTTCCTTGTCTCTTCTCATTTAGGGACTGTCTCTTATTCCTACAGCTTATTTGGTATCACTTATCAGGACTAATATAAAAATCATTCTCCTAATAATCTGCCCAAACTGGCCTTCACATCTGGTGTCTGCTGGAGTATAACAGAAATCTTTTCATTTCAGTTTTAAAGCATTGCTTTATCCAACCAACTGACTGCAAACTGACACACAATCTAACCTAAAGGTTATGAATCAGCAGGTAAATGCGGAAATTCTATTAGTTTGAGACCTGGGGTTTATGCCATTCATTTTAAATAAAATCACAATCCTACACAGGCATAGGGAAATCAGCATAGATAGATTCATTTTCAAAAGCATCCACTTACCTATTACACAAAGGCCAAACAGGCAATAGTTTCTGTATTATGTAGAGATATATCTTTTATTTCAGTTCATCGGCTTTGACAAATACAGCAAAGAGTGTGCAGAGAATAGATAATTTGCAGAATTATTAAAACACAGATTACTGTAACATTAATAAATATAAAGTCCCTTGGGTATAAAGAGAAAAACAAAACTCAAAACATCTTTGATTCTTAATGAATCCACAGCAGCCTTATATAAATCTGAATACCTTACTTTAACTTGAGTTTAAAATAATGGGCTAACTTGAGGCTGCATTACAAATCCTAGCAGTGAACATTATCATTTATTTCCAGAATGGGAGATAATAGGAATAGTAGGGAGATATCACATATTGGGAAGTGTCCAAAGAGTTTAGCAGTACAATATTTCTTTTTCACAACACAAAGATAAAACAGCCTTAAAATGAAGACTTCATTTCATTCTCCAGAAGGAAAAGGGCAGGTGGGCGTTCTGCTTAAACAGAGTGTAACCCTCTTCTATGAGAATGTAAAGGGGAATGAACAAACACAAGAGGTAATATTCACTCCACAGGGCAAGAAGGTACATGGATTTAAAGTCCATCACAGTAATTAAATTTCAATGTTGACACAGTACATCTCAACATTCCGATTTCTAAATATAGTTTATACGGTGCCCGTGAGCAAAATGCAATGCACATGAATATTTATCTCTAGAGCAACGATTCTTCTGCCACATGCTCAGAAAATAAGCACTGACATGAGGACAGACCAAAACAGTCTACAGAATTTGATGTTGATGACTTTAAAATAGTTGAAATGATCAAATAGCCTCAACTAAGGCAGTGGTAGCTGTAATAGGTATGTTTATTGTGCCAATGTGGCCAATAGGAAAATGTGGGATTAATAAGGTCACAGTTTGATTGGAGGGCAAAGAGATAAATGGCTCAGCAAGCCAGCCTCTCTCTCTCTCTTGCTGCTCTCTGGTGATCAGACTAGTATGTAGCTGCTAGTTCTCTGCCTCAACTTGTGAGCTACACTACCTGTGGGACTGCCAACCCATGGATCGTGTCGCTAGAGCTTGAGGTTCCTTTGAGACCTACTTTGTCACGCTGCTGGTGTAGGCATTGCTTGAGCTTGGGACTGTTGGATCCTGTCGTCTGTCTGATTGTTAGTGACACATGCTCTGATGTTTGCTGCTTGTGACCGGACTGCCTGTATTACCTTACAGAAGACTCAACTGTCAGCTTCCTTGACATTGGGCCCTGCGGCCCTCATGAGTTGAAAGACTCCCAGTATATTAAATGTTCCATGGAAGTGAGTTGAAATGAGCCTTCTGTACTGCTGTGAGAACTAATTAGCTGTTATATTCCTTCGTGCTGTATCTATCATCTATCTATCTATCTATCTATCTATCTATCTATCTATCTATCTGTCTGTCTGTCTATCTGTCTATTTATCTATCCATCCATCTATCATCTATCTATCTATGTGTCTATCATCTATCTATCTAATCTAATCATAAGTGTCCCGGTTTTGTCTCTCTAGAGAACGCTGTCTAACACAGTTGCCAAAGAACTCTTTGAACAAATGAAATAAAATTTGAAGCCACATATTTGAAATAGAAGTGGAGTGGTCAGTTGACTTATGAGTGTGGCTGTGCAGACCAGAGTAGGCTCTGAGACACAAAACCGAAAAGCAACTGTTTTAAATCATAACTAGCTGAAATAAAAGTTCATTCTATTGAGTTTAATATTTTTTAAAAGGAAAGGGATTAGTAGTGATTTCAAGATATTCTCAGAAAGCAGAGAACTATGAAACCATGCTGGTGGTGCAGCAGGTTAAGCACTGACTCCTATCCTCAAGGGCAGCAGTTTGAACCTACTATGTGCTCCAAAGAAGAAAGATGAGGCATCTTGTTCCTGTACCAGCTTCATAAACCGTATGGCACAGGTCTACTCTGGTCTTTAGGGTTGCAATAAGCCAGAATCCACTTGACCCCAGAGACCTATGTATTTTAAAGAGAGAACTTTCAGAATTTGTGGGTCCTCACAGGGATGCAATGCAATTAAAAGAAGACAATGTTATTCAGTTCCACCACTGTTCAGGAAGATAGCTTCTCTTTCCTATCATTCCCAGATCCCTAACTGTGAATCTAGACAGTGTATCCATTGTGAAGAGGCCTTTTTCTCCAGTATGTCCAGCTCTGTTCACTTCCTGAAAATGGTTAGGGCTACAAGGTATTGTTATTCTTATATCTAAAATATTTATCTAACATACAGTTTATAATATTAGTCAGTTTACTATATTAGTCAGTTTACATTAAGTATTCTGTGGTAACATAACCGCAAGTCCTTAGTGGCTTATAATAATTTATTTCTTGCTCGTATTGCATGCCCATAATGAGCTGGCTACATGTCTTCCTCACTTTGGGATTCAGGGAAATGGAACACTCTTATTTGAGACATTGTTCACCTTATGACAGGAAAAAGGGGGGTGGAGTATGGTGGTTTATTGTGCAAGGACTAGATGCTTCAGCTTGAGAGTGGCACACAGCACTTGCACCCACATGCCATTGGCCAAAGTAAATCTATTGGCTGAATTTAACATCAAAGAAGTGGGGATATATCATCTTTGTATAAGACGCACCCTGTAGGTAAATGGCCACAGGGAGGAAAGGCAATATTTTGGACAATCCACTACAATCAGCTAGTTGTTAAGGCCTCCCCTCCCACCCTTACCCCTAAGCCATCAAGAAAGCTCAACTCAATCATCTCTGCTTGGTTTCTTTTGTCTTGTGATTTCAATGATGGATATCCTATATCTCTAGAGCTGGCATGCCCCATGCCAATTTCCACTGAGTGCCAGAAGTAGGATTTATTATATGTCCCTCTTTTAGATCTTGTTTCTTCTTTTAGGATTGTCCACTAATCAATTTCATGTCTGAGGCAGCTGCGAGCTGTTAAGATATTTGAAAAACAGAGCTACCTAACGCATCTTGCATGAAAAGCTAGCTCTGCCTCAGTGCTGTGGACGCTCTCAGGCGGATGATCTCAAGGAGCCCTGCAATGACAACATCCTTTCTGTTATGCACAGGGCTCCACGAGTCGGAACCACGGGGTAGTCACGAACACCCATAGTTACAGAATCATAACCCAACATTATTTTCCATGCACAGTAAGAGTAACAGACAGGACTTGCATCAGTAAGAATCTGAATTTTGTATCATAGATGTTCATTCATAGATTTCATAGATTACCTGATACATAACATATCTATCCATACATTCAGCATCTACTATTAACCTAGCAAGCAATGCGTTAGATCAATTCCTGTTCCCATAAGGTAACAAATATAATGCAACCAAGGAAAGATATCTGGTATCAGTAATATTTGTAATGAGTTTACCACTTATTGTATCTAAAATTTACCATTCATTACCTACTACCCCTTGAGTTTCAGGAGCAAAATGTGGCTTTCTCTTCCTGTAAAGAGATATGATCTCAGAACTCCCTACAGGCCTTTGTAGGGTCACTATGAGTCAGCACTGACTTGACAGAAGTGAGTTTTGAGTGAGTCTTCAAGTGAATTCCAACACATAGGGACACTATGGGAAGAGAAGAACTGCTCCAACGTGTTTCTGAGACTGCAAATCTCTATGGGGCAGGCAACTTTGTCTTTCTTCCAAAGAGAGGCGCTGGTTTTGCCCCAATAGCATTGAGATTAGCAGCCCAATGCTAAACTCACTGTGCAGCCAAGGCACCTTACCATTCATAACCAAAGTGAACCAGATCCATCACCATGGAGTCAACCCTCTAGGACTGAGTAGAATTGGCCCCATATGTTTGTCCTCATCACCACTGGAGAGGGGTTAGGAGGTGAGGACGAGGATGGTGCTTGCAGAATTTCTTATAAAAAAATGATCTGGGGTCTTCAATGAGGAAGTGTGATCCAAGTCAGTGTAATACAGTTAGTCAAAAGGCTAAACCCAGCATAAATTCACATTGTAAGAACACTAATCCTGTTTCCATTTGCTCTGATAAAACCCTACCTGGAACACAGCATGTGTTTTTGATATGGAATGTGAGTTTCTGAAAATGGAGTACCAACTCTGTTCATATTACACAGGGTCCTAAGAGCATGGTGCCCGTAAAAAATGAGTTCCCAGAATACCTGCTTGCAGGTACTCTCCGGTTTTTATTAAATCACTGTAAGCCACAACATGCTAGCTTTAGTTTCTTCCAACAGTTTTTCAAGCAATTGTTGGCCAATCCTACTAGGCTACAGAGATGTATACAATGCCCTTCAGAATGTCAAAAGGACTTACACCAATCCCTAATTTCCTACTGATCTTTACCATCTGTTGCCTTGACCTTTTCATCAAAGGCTCCTGAAGCTGCTGGAAGCCCTGCATGTTAACACCCAGTGTGACACTCTTCCTGTGTTTCTTTTCCTCTCTCTCAGCACTACACTCGCATACATTTTGTCCACCATTATGATTTGAAGCAACTCGCCAGAATGCAAAAGTATATGGCAGAAAGTGAGGCTCCTGAGAGGTATAGAACACACAGTGCTGAACACTCTCGATGCAGTAGGGTGCAGTGAAGTGCTCACTGGATGGGAACATTCGCCATAT
>NW_022104341.1:46241132-46250317 GCF_000313985.2 Echinops telfairi
GAAAGTTTTTTTTTAATTTGGTGAAACTGTTCCATATACAAATAGCTTTATTATAACAATGCAGCCATCAATAAGCAGTATTAAATGGACCATGTGTTCAAATTTAGCAGCATTTTAGGAGGGACAAGGTCCAATTATTGTGGACTTGGAGAACAGCTGGGTGATGAGAAATTCTGGAAGTTCTCTTGGAACAATTTAGAACTCTCAGGTCCCAGAAGAAAGCACAGTTCACTTTCAAGAGTCTTTTAAAGCAAAAAGTAAGTTGAAGTTGATTTGTTCTTTTCTGGTAGTGTGAGGAAAGGAGAAGTCAGAATGAGGATCAGAGTCTGAAAATCTTAAGAAGGCAAGTTTTGTCCATTTTAGAAAATGCTTTCTGGTGTCTGTGCTGGACAATGAAGGGACAGGTTACTTTGGTGACAGTAGGCTCAAGATCACTAGAGATAGTAGATAGTGGATGAATATCTGTTGAAGGCTATATATGGGGATTACGAATTGGGTAGCACAGTGTAATAAACAATGGTGTCAAATTCTTTGGCATTTCGTTCTTAGAGGTAGAGAATATGGCCCCTTCTCTTGTATCTAGGTGTAAATGATTTCCATTAACTAAATATGGTGGGCGTGACATCATGTGACTTCCCCAAATCGGTCATATCAAAGGCCAGACAATGTCTGCCTCATTCTCTTGGACTCCTGACTTTTGGGATCCTCCCTTCTGGAACTTAAACATCATCCTGTTCGAAGACCAAGTCACGGGGGAGGCTACTTGTGGCAGAAAAAAGTCTATCCAAAACTCAGACTTCTATTTTTATCTATTTTGTCATTTAAAAAATTAAAAAGAAATTAAATTCTACTAAAATATAATATACTAATTGGCAAGGGCACCATCACTCTTCCATATTTCATATTGAATATTATGAGTATTAAATTTATAGGGAGCTTCAAAAAGTTAGTAGCAAAAGAATGAAAAGATAATGACATTTTTCTCACAAATGTTTTCCCACAAGACTTTTATCTGCCACAAGTAGCCTCCCCCATGACTTGGTCTTACAACAGGATAATGTTTAAGTTCGAGAAAGGAGGATCCCTTGTGTTGTTTCAGTACACTGGGACATATTCTTATGTAGGTGGTCTAGTCCAATGGGTTTAGATACATACTTATGATGTTATTAGTCTCTGATTTAAACCAAATGGATAGGGAACTTAAAGAAACCCCTCCAATTAAGCCACAGGATGCCAAAAATACTAGCAATGGAAACATATAAAAACAAGAGGTTAGCAGAACTGACAGTTTCCCATCCCGGTCAAGCTGCCATGCACTGCCGCTGAGCTGATTCCGACTGATAGCAGCCCTATAGAAGAATAGAGTGACTGCCCACTTCCTGAGACTTTACAGGAGCACACCGCTCCTGTGCTCCTCTGGAACAGCTGGTGGGTTTCAATTGCCAGCTCTGAGGTTGGCTGCTCAAAATCCAACCCACTCCACTGGAACACCAGGTAGCCACAGTGTTGGCAAAACTGCTGCTGATTGGATCAGAACTAACTAGACATTTTAATAATGACTGTATATACTTATGTATAAGCCAAGTGTTTCAACACATTTTTTATACAATCTTTGTGGTAAAATTAGGTGCCTTGGCTGATATTTGGGATAGCTTATACTCAAGTATATACGGTTTATAAAAGACTAACTGAAATACAGATTTACATAGACTACATCACTGATTCAACCTCAGTGTTTATTTTAATATATAAAGAGTGTTTATTTTAATATATAAATGGTCTTTATATATTAATTAGTGATAGTAGTACATAGGAGGCATAGAGTAATGACTTGTGTGTTATGATAATTATGAGCACAAGGCTGAAAGGTATGAAATTGCCAATGGTCAGCAATTTTTGATCCATAAAATGTCAATTTCATATGGTCCAGCCTAATTTGCTCTGCCCACAGTTTCGCAAATTGATTTAACTTTGAGTGAGTGCAATAAAAACCATTACATGTAGACTACCAGTTAAAACAATAAGGCGAGTACTGAGCAGGGATTTAGTGGGTGCGCATGAAACTGTTTGGCACCCTAGCCCAGTTGGCTCACATGTCTTGAGCATACATGAGCAATGACACACAATATGTTACAAAGTCATTGCTTTTCTTACCTGGAGAAAAAATATATTATAACACATGGACGCTGTCAGATTAGGGTGCCTCTTAGCACCTGGGTATATTATGAAGCACTGACTTGAATGACAATGATTCTTTTTCTCCTGACTCGATTCTGCAGTGATATATCCAGAAAACCAACATTCCTTAGGAAGAAACAAGGCTTTAAAAAGAATGATCTTTATGGGAGCTGGTGGTTATAGAGAATTTTAGTGCCAATAAAAAGAAGATGAGGATTTCTTGTTCCTTTGAGGCCATGAGGTAATTAAAAAACAATATTTAGTGGCTTTTAGAACACCCATTTCCATGAAATCGCTGCACTAAACAGTCCAGGGAAATCAGAATAGATAAATCACCTAAAGACATCAGAAGAAATGGACAAAGCAACCATAATTCTTCGCTACCTCTACCTCCTCCAAATTCACTCAATTATTTCAACTTCTTGGCACAGAATCCCAAACACTCTCATGCATATGTGCTGTGTGCTTTGGTGCCTGTCAAAAGTAGTGTCAAAAGACTGCACAGGGCATGTTTTCCATACAGGAAACCATTTCCCACTGGACCCTTCTTCCCAAATGGCTCAGGATATTCACTCTCATCTTGCTGATTAGAATACCAACTCTCTTACCAGCTCCGGCTCATAGCAAAAAGTCTATACTCAGATTTATCTCTGAAAGGAAAAGGGGATCGTGGTTCACTTGTTGATTCATGTGTGTGTGTGCAATTCAGTAATTAATTTATATAGCAAATATGCACAAGGCAGTTATGAGTGAGACATAACTTTTGGGCAGCCATTTGTAGTCTGAGGCTATGGGACCATAAACCACAGAATTATAAACACAAAGTGAAGTTGTTCCCCTAAAATAAGAGGAAAATGTGAGACAAACAGACAAAAGCATCGAAACAGGAATTATGCTGGCTTTTTGTTCATCTCACTATATTTACATGGAAAAACCAGACTCTTTAAGAGTTAAAACAAACCCAGCAAACTCACTGCCGTCAAGTTGATTTCAAGTCATAGCAACCCTACAAGACAGGGTTACACTGCCTCCGTGAGTTTCCGAGACTGTAACTCTTTAGGGCAAAAGGAAGTCCCGTCTTTTCTCTCTTGGAGCAGTTGGTGGTTTTGAACTGTGAACCTTGAAGTTAGCAACCTAACATGTAATCATTATGCCACCAGGGCTATAATGCCATTGACACTATAGTTCGGTTAAAATCATGTGAGGGAACATGTAAAAGAGCCAGAGATAGAAGAGATAGGTTGAGTAAAAGGGAGAGGGGAGCAGTCCCTCGCCAAAGTGCCTGAGATACAATACCCCAAGCAATGGCAAGTTCTTTCTCATGCACATTTTCCTCTAGGTTCTATGATTCATTGAAATGGCCACACACAACTCTTAGAGACTGCTCACAATTATAGGGTTTATTAAGGAAGTGAATAGGTTACAATGTAGCTGAGAAATGCCCAGGACACAGGCTTCCAGTCCAGATAAGTTACAACGTTCCTTCATGGATGCTAATAAATGCTCAAAAGGCATGTCACTCCCCTGTCTGCCTCAACGCCAAAGAATTCACCCAAGTTCTCAGTTTCTGCGAACTGAGTTCCACAAATTAAGTGTCCCGAGGCCAGCTTCCTGTCCACCACCACTCAGCGTTGCTTGCTCGGTGGGCTGGGTAGTCCACCACTCGGCCTCATGGTCTGACTCCCGGTTCTGTTGCTGCTCTCACAGCTCTCTTCTGGATTCTGGATGTTCCCTGTACAGGGATCTCAGGGCTTAGAGGACACACACCACTCCTAGCTCTTGTTAGTAATGAGATCCCAGCCCCTGCTTCCCAGAAGCTCCTTTGATACCCTGCAGGATGACGATCACACTATTTCTGAGTTACCAGTTTCTCTCAGGTGAGTCCGATGAGCATCTTCTCTCACCTTCTTACCCAGATCCAGGCAAGAAAAGGTCCTTTGGTGGCAATTACGGAGACTTTGGCTAGAAGATCCACATTAAATAAGTCACTGCCTGTGCAGTAGGACATATAAGTGTCAAGAGGCAACTTGAAGAGGCTCCCACTCACCAAAGATGGGACAATTTAAGCACCAATAAAGAAATGGCTACAATCATTTGCAATAGTTCAAATCCATGTGCTCTTTGTGATATTCCAAAAATAATAATTGGAAACTATATGGATGTTGGCTAAAAGTAGAAAATAACAGAAAGATGTTTACTTCTTTTTTTTATGGAATACACAAAGACATTTGTCTGTGTGGATAATGGAAAACTATGGATATTCTTGAGAACAATGGGAATTCCAGAACACTTCATTATTCTCCTGTGGAATTTATACTTTGATCAAGAGGTAGTTGTTCGAACAGAGCAAAGGAATTCTGGATGTTTTAAAATCAAGACATTTGTGTGTCAGGGTTATCCTCTCACTAAACATATTCAATCTGAATGCTGAACAAGTAATCAGAGAAGCTGCATGATGTAAAGAGGAATGTGGCACCAGGATTCGAGGAACGTTTATTAGCAACCTGTAATATGCAGATGACATATTACACTTGTCTGCTGAAAGTGAGGAGGGCTTGAAGTACTTGCTGAGGAAGATCAAGGAATTCAGCCTTCATAATGGATTGCAACACAATGTTAAGACCAAACTCCTCACAACTGGACCAATAGGTAACCTCACAATAAACGGAGGAAAGAGTGAAGTTGTCAAGGATTTCATCTTGTTTTAATCCACAATCAATAATCATGAAAGCAACATTCAAGAGATCAAAAGATGCCTCCATTGGGTAAATACGTGTCACAGGACTGCTTTAAAGTGTTGAAAAGCAAGTATGTTACTGTGAGGACTAAGGTATGCCTGTCTCCTATGCATGTGAAAGTGAACATTCACTATGAAGAACAAAAAAAGAGTCAATGCATTTAGGTTATGGTGCTGGTGAAGAACACAGAAAGTACTGTGGGCTGCCAAAAGGACAAATAAGTCTGTCTTGGAAGAAATGCAGCCGGAATACTCCTTAGAGGCAAGGATGGCGAGACGTCATCTCATGTACCTTGGGCACATTGTCAGGAGAGACCAGTCTCTGGAGAAGGACCTCATGCTTGACAAGTAGAGGGATGGTGATAAAGAAGGACTCCCAGGAAAGAGATCCGTACAGTGGTTGCAGCCGTGGGGTCAGCCGTCACATGGGTTGGGAGCTAAAGCAGGCCGGCTGGGCTTTGTTCTGTGGTGTGTGGGGTTGCTATGAGTCAGAACCGACTCCACGGCTCCTCAAAACAACAGCGACTCACTACTCTGACAATTGTAGGTAAGGAGAAAGAATTAAGACTCGATCATTGCTTTCCTACTAAGGTGGCACAGTGGGTTACGTGTTTTTGGAACCCTTCAGTTCTCCACACACACACACACACCCCTCCCCGCCCCTCCCGAAAGATTAGGCTTTCTGTCCCCATACAGAGGTGTAGTCTTGGAAACCCCAGACAGGGCGGCTGTGCATGGACTCCACTGCAGTGGGTCTATTTTGTTTTCATTTGGGTTTCTCCACTAACTGTAGCCATAGACAAGACAGGATGTTTATTATAGAAATATTACAGCTAAGAAAGTAAGAAGGGATGAGAAAATAAGAATCACCTGTTTGCAATCTCGAATGAACTAATGACATTAGGCATTGACCATCAATGACTGCTAACATTTACAAAGGAGACAACTAGATATTATGTGCTTTCTATTAAGGAGACAAGATTAAAAATTCAAAGTTGATCAAACCTCTAGATCCAGCTATTAATGATAAAAAACAAGAGGATGGAAGAGCACATTAAACTATACCATCGGTATACAATCAGCAAAAGCCAGAGTGGGAGAAACTGTAAAACAAGCGCCTCAGTTTTTTCAACAAGTAAGGTACAAGGGAAAAAAACAGAGGAGCAGGGGGGCGGATTTTTGGATTTGTATTGTATCTGTTAAACAATAGTCTTAAATTTTTATGTGATCATAATGTATGGACTTTATTTTAACTCATATTTTGAAATAGATATAAAATGCATGACATATATTGGATAATGAGAACTATAAATATTGACGGGATATCTGATTATATTAAGAATTGCTATTAATTTTTATTATGATATTGGAATCATCATCACATATGAAAACACATTTTCTCCTTAAAGGCATACAGTAAAATATTTAGAAATGAAATAACATGTCTTGACTTTATCACAAAATTGTATGGGGATAAGGGTGGGGTACTGGTGCCGGTGATGGGCACAGGGCAGGTAACTCGGGCGTTGATGTTTGCTGGCGCTGGGGAAAGAATGGTATATGGAGGTTCAGTATAATGCCCATACTTGCGGATATTTGGAATTCTTACTTTATAGAAGAAAAAAGAGGAATATATATATATATTCATATATATTATATGGTTTATTAAGGAAGTGAATAGGTTCCAGCAGATATGGATCAGTTTAGGCTCTCTCAGGTTTTCCAGGCAGCTTACCATATATTACAGACCTGATTTTCTCAACACTAACGCTATACTCACATGGAAGGATCTGAATGTGTGTAAGCAGGATAGAATTAAAATAGCAACTCTCTGTTGGTACATTTGTATAGAATACATGTATGCCCACAAATGCATATAATCATACACATCCCCAGAGATAACTTTTTAATAGTCTGCTTGGAACTCTTTTTAGCCTTGTTGGAAAAGGCATCTCAGTCTGAAAACAAATAAACCAATATCTCAATTAGCACAAACACATATTTCAGATTGTGTATCAGACAAATGACGTAGCGCATGAGGAGGCCCCATGTATCAGCGTGTCTGTGCGGATGAGCATGCAGATGCCGGGCGGCGCAGATGAAAGGAGCGTCCACCTTCACATAGGTCTCAGGAGATTCCCACCTGGACAAAGCACTGCTCCCAGGAGCGCCACGCCTCAGAGTAGCTCCAGGTTTCTGAGGGCTAATTTTTTAAACTTAGAGTATACAAGAATCTTCTCTAATCCATCATAGTAACCAAAAATGAAACAAAACAACAACAAAAAAACCCTAAAGAAATAGTCATCTATTTTTTTTCATATCAAAGGTCTTAATAGTGTACTATGTAACACTAGCACGATGAAATCTAAACAAAATAAAGTAAAATTTGAAAAACCTTAAATTCCCTCAAAGTAACAAAATCTAGATTACGATGCAACAACCTCTTGCATCTGATTATTAACTGCAGCTAGTTGTTTACCTGACACAGAAACTCTTGGGCTCTGGCATTATTAGAGCAAATTAGTATGGTTCAACAAAGTAGTGGATTACTGCAGATGAAAATCTTTTACCAACAGGGGTTTCACGGCTGGCAAATGTGATTATATATCCATTAGCATCTGCAAGCCAAACAAGCCTGTGTCATGTACCTCCCAGAAATACTTCAATGATAGCATTCAAGACTACACTATTTCCCAAGGACAAAAGGCTGCATCCAAAGATAGTTTTTAAAAAATTGGGTAGTAAACTAGGGGCAAATGATTTCGATCATGTAAATAATTATCAACCAGCTCCAGGTCTGCTATCTGTGGATGAAGAGGCA
This sequence comes from Echinops telfairi, assembly GCF_000313985.2. Lineage (NCBI taxonomy): Eukaryota > Metazoa > Chordata > Mammalia > Afrosoricida > Tenrecidae > Echinops > Echinops telfairi. Next base: position 46,248,869 of record NW_022104341.1, read on the forward strand.
AAAGGGGTGTCTCCCATTGTCTTTTTTTTTTGAAACATGATGTTTTCCATTGACTTAATTAGTCTACTGTCCTCACCCGCTAAACATATTGCAATTTTATAGAAGCGATACTTGGAGAAAGTAGTAATCAGTCTCTTCTCTATTTCAGCAGCATATTGGCATAAAAAATGAGAGCGCTGCCCTCCCAGGACACTGACTGTATTAATGCAATTCTGCGGGGCTCTATTATTGCGCTGAGGCATGCGTACAGTTTCCATTACCACTAATGGGAGCACTGTGTGCACGGGATGAGAAGACAGCACCTGGGTGCTTTGAGGATGTTGGTGATAAGTATTTCTCTACTTAACCAGCACCTCTTTTTTTAAGCAAATCTGGTGTGCTGTCATAAAGCTTTACCCACCACTGGAGGGGAGAAGACATGCCTCGTTTTCAAGGTCTACGGGAAAAGGAATGTTTTTTATGACATGATGTATAAATTATATTATATCTATGAAATTTTAATGCTTTAATTTGGGCTCACATGGCATGAATTAGTGAGCCAAGATACGATCAGACCCCATTTCCACAAGAGCAATTTCCACTGAAAGATTCAGAGGCCATAGCTCTCGCTAAAGGTTACCTTCCCAGCAGCGGGAGGCAGTGGCACACGAACCCTAGCCTGGCCTTTCCTACAAAACAATTCCCTTCGCAGGAGTCCAACAAAACAAAACAAAACCCTTTCCAGTCTACAGCCTCGCAATCAAAACCAAAATAAGGGGAAGGTGAAGGCATCTTTTCTTGGACAAGACCTGCTAGCGTGGTCAGGCGCCATCGAGTGGGTGCCCACTCAGAGACCCCTGATAGCAGAACAGACACACTGCCTGGATCATGGCAGCCTCGCCATCCTCGCTATGTTGAACTGACTATGAGACACAGGAGGGACATTTTAAAAAGGTCAAACAGGTCAGAAATGGCAGAAACACCTTAAAAATCGCGATCAAAAGTTCTCCTCCTTTCTTTTTGCTCTCCCATCTGAATAATACTGGTGCACATCATGAAAGAAAAAGAGAATTTTGAAAAAGGCTATAATTTTCATCTTTAAATCACAGATGTCGGGGTTTCTTTTTAAGCCCCTTCCTTCCTCTCTCTTTTATTCTATGGGAGCGGTGGGTGCTGTCCAATCAATCAATACGCTTCTCTCCGGAAAGGTGCCACAGGAGTAGGGAAGTACTGAGAGCTGGTTTGGGTCTCAGTCTAGATGGGGGGTAAGGGGTGGGGGCGGGGGCGGGGAAACCATCCATTACAGATGGGGCTGTGAACATGGGTAATGGGGTGGCGTGACGTCATGGACTCTAAGAAGTTGAGAGAGAAGGGGATCAAGGGCATCCTGAATCAGGAAAGAAATCCCTGAAGAGATGAAGAGCTAGTGCTTGAACAGGGCATGTTAGAAGACAGAATTTTGGAAGGTAG
>NW_022104341.1:46250417-46280185 GCF_000313985.2 Echinops telfairi
CCATCTATTCTAATACTGCTCTTTAATCCTCAGAGGGAAATGAAGCTATAGTAGTTAAAAGTAGAAGTCTCTCTCTCTCTCTCTCTCTCTCTCTCTCTCTCTCTCACACACCCTCTCTTTCGCACACACAAACACACTCATATGGCACCTCTGTCTTTCTCTGGAATGGCACCAAAGGGAATTAGTTCCACATGCAAATCTATTTCTTTATCTCTCTGAGGATCTTCCTATTCCTTCTGATTACTATGAAAATGGTTAATCAAGCTCCAAGAGCTCATTCTTTTTGTATTTCTACTGACATGTCATCTGCACATCCAGGAGTTATTATACAACTTTTATGAAACTAAGTCTACAAGACAAGTTCCAAGCTATGACTGATGTCTCTTTCATAAGCCAGGGAAAATTGCACAGCCTGTGTCTCAGGAGACACATAGTTCAGCTCTTCTTGGGGTGTTATTACCTGTGTGTTTCTGGCTTCCACAGCACTAGGCTGCCAAGATCCCTTGGTCTAACTGCAGCCCGGGGAAAGCTACCATCAATTATGGATTGGGAGCAAACAATTAACTCCACAGGAAGCCATTCAAATGGAAGCCAAATTTCTTTTTGGATAGTCTGGGATATCAAAACTTCAATTTACCAAGAGCTACAAAAACACTTCATTTTCCATCTTGTCTTTGGATTCCATTAAGTTAGCTCCCTTGGCCTTTTTCTGCACCACTGTAAGGAAGAAAGCACCCTCGTAGAGAGGAATAGCCATTGCCAAATAACTAACAATCTTGTTCCCTCCTGCATCTGGCAGTCTCTGGAGGCAAGGAAGTGACATTCTTTGAGCAGAGTTGCCTAAGGTTTCCCTTGCTGGCCCACTCTACACTGGCCACCTGTTTCCTATTTAGAGAAACCATCCTTTCCCCCCACAACCTTCTGTTCCTTGTCTCAGACTAACGATGATATATGGAGAGCTATGTTCCTCCTAATTATGAAAAGTGCTTTCCATTGGTTCCAAGATTTTTATTTGGTATCTTCTCAGAATCTTTGCTAATCTCTGTGTCTTGGGAACCTTCAGTAAAATTAGATCTTAGAGACCCCATATGGGGTTGGGCACACAGCTTTTAACCAGGAGCTCTTATTTAACACCATGAAGCTAATGCTTCAAGAAGATGTCACTCTCCCAGCATGCAGCCCACTGCACCACCCAGGATGTCACTCTCCCAGCATGCAGCCCACTGCACCACCCAGGATGGGCTTCCATATTGGAAGAGAAAGTCCCAGGACCCTGGAGCACAAAGTACTCAATACCTCATCATCCAACCCCTCGTCCCAGCATCTTTTCTCCAATAGGATGCCCTGTCAGTATCCCTAACCTACATTTGTGTGAGCATCACCATGTGCCCATCTCTCTCAAGTCAGAATTATTCTTAATTCTCCTTTATGTTTCACCGCTCCCATATTTAGTTAACTTAAAATGTACCTCCTCGGTATTTTCTAACCCATCTACCGCACTCCATTGATACACTATCATTTTACTTTAGGTTCATATGACTTCTCACTTGGATTGTAGCACATAAGAAATCATTCTTAACCCCAACTGCCCTCTAGGCCTTAAGCCATGTTAGTTGCCAGGAAATCAACTCTTATTCATGGCCACCCCATGTAAAACCGAACAAAACGGGCCCACATCACCTTCAGGATGGTTTGGGTTTTCAAGTCCATCATTGCAGCCACAAAGTATTTTGGTGCCTTCCAGCCTAGGGAGTTAATTTCCCAGCACTGTAATTCTGTTTTGATTCATAAAGCTTTGTGGGCTAATTTCAGAAGCAGACCACCAGGCCTTTGTTCTGAGTCTCTTTTAGTCTGGAAGTCCTGTTGAAACCTTTTCACTGCCTGTCACCCTGCTGCTGCTGAAGTGCTAGTATTGGAAATAGGGAAGGTATAACTTCCAGCACTTTACCAACCCACCACAGTGTGACAAACCAACAGACTGATGATGCTCTCTAGTCTTACTCCCCTTTCATTGTTTCTCCAGACTGTAGTGCAAATAATCCATTTACAGTCAGATCTGATAATAATATTCCCTTCTTCATATCCTTTGGTGGCTCTCCCTTGCTGTCAGGATGATGGCCAAACCTTTTGTTGATAGTGGCTGCACTGATTTTCCCTTCTAAGTAACTCCGAAGGAGCCCTGGTAGTATAGTGAATACCCACTGAGCTGTGATCACCAAGGTCAGCAGATCAAAACCACCACTAGCCCTGAGCGACAAAGAAGGGACTTTCTACTCCTGGAAAGAGTTACAGATGCGGAAAATCACAGACACAGTTCTACCCTGCCCTATAGGGTCTCTATGAGTCAGAACTGACTCAATGGCAGTGAGTCTGGGTTTTCTGGAAGTAACGCTGACGTGAATTTGTCAACATGAATCATAAATGTCTTTCTCATCCTCATGCACACCTCCAACATAAGACTATTTACTACTCTCTGTCACTGAGCTCCTTTATAGGGAAACAGCACTCATCCACAGCACTAATTAGAGTGTCTGATACAAACTAGGTTCTCAAGGCACATTTGGGAAGTAGGTCAATGATGCAAACACTGAACAAGTCTCTCCTCTCAGTGAAAACCACCAAGATGTTTAGGTGCTGGCGGAAAGCACAAGATAAAGAGAAAGCTTGCTGGTTTTGCTTTGAAAATGAAATGGATTGTGTGCCTGTGCTGACTGGGGGTGGGGTGGGGGGTGATCCAAGAATAATTATCTTTCCATTGGCAATGAGTGCATTTTCACTTCCTTTTCCCAGAAAAAAATAAATACGTTTTAATGGCTCACACTAGCATATTTCATCATCAGCTTTTCCATGATGACATACTCTACGTGTTAAAGTTTCTTTACAACTGAACAAATGGGTTCTTGTGCTGCTTTAGGTTGTTGTATTATAGTCATGGCTTCTAATAAAATAACTCGGCTATGCAGATGCCCTTGTCTGAGGAAGAGTCCTTGCATAACCTCAAAGATCACCTTCTTTGCCTCAGTTAGCATCGAATGTGAGAAAGGGCCCACACGGAGCAGCGAGGGAGAACGGTGCTGCCTTCAACCTGGTACCAAGAAAGTCAAAGCCAGATCCCAGCTTCTCCCTGAACCATTGGGATGCCTTTGGTCAACCCTGTGTTTATGATATTCAGTTTTGTGGAAGAGAGTTTAGCCAGGACTCTTGTTGTTGAACTTGGATACTTGGTAAAGAAACAGGTTCACCCAGCAGCTCCACTGCCTGGAATAGGTCCCAGAATCCTGGACATTACTTCCAATTAAGAAGTTATAGGCCTGTTGGAGTTAAATATACGTATTAAAACGAGCTAAGGCTGACAAGATGGGCTTCCCATGACTCAACTTTCTCACAGTCTTCTGATGATGACTTCTCAGACACGTCAGGGGGAGGACCCTGCCACCTGAAACAGGGCAGGCAGGTAGGTAGAAATGGGGAGGGCAGAGTGCCATACGAGGATGCTCAAGTCTCTCTCATCATTTAGATGCTATAATTCCTACAGCTTTGACTCCACTGATAAGACTGTCTCTTTGCCAACTCAAATAGCTGTCAAAAAGATGTGACTGCTTCATTTTCATGCAACCCACTACTTTTTATATCAATGAAATAAAAGTTCACGTTCCAAATTTAGCATATCATTGCTCAAAAATAGACCACGGGTCCTGTAAATGTTTGTTTTAAACCTGCCTGGGTGTACATTATTTATTGGGACTAGGATCTCAGGCATTTCTACTCTGCCCGCTCCAGACTGCAGAGATGGTAACCTCCACGAAGACATTCTCCCTATTAGTCATTGCAGCGTTTCTGGTACCCTGGACACTGCTTGGAACACAGCAGGTGCTCAATTAAAATTATTGACGGGTATGTATCTTTATTCCACATTAGACTGTACTTAAAACATAAAGGTATCCATACAAATATAGTTTATCTGGGATCTTCTCTGCTGACCGCATCTTTCAACCCACCCTATCCAAAGTTACCCTAAGAACTCAACATGACATGACCATTCATGCTGCCTCAGAAGTATAAGGCCAAAAGGATAAAAATAAACAATTCTACCACTGTTTATATCTAGATAGGAAAATATTGAATGTGCCTTTTCCCCTTTATGCATATTCAGTTCATATTTTCTCTTAACTGAACTTTTAGTATCCATATGATATGTAGATGAAAGGAGATGGGGAAGAGGAGATGCCACTTCGATCACGTTCATACAAATCTGGTGTCAAGAGGATGGATCTCCTGTTCTCTCCATAGGGAGAGGAGTTCTTGGGTGGCGCAAAGGTTCAACATGCTGGGTTACTAGAGGAAAGGCCAGAGGCACCTCAGAAGAAATGTCTGATAGTCAGTTGCTAAAATCTAGGTCACGGAAGACTCCATTTCTACTCTGACGCACATTGAGTGCCCACGAGTCCAAGCCACTGCTCTGACAACTGGCCGGTAGGTTAAGGTGGTAGTTCACAGTCACACAGAGGTCTAGGCAGAGAGTAGGCTGGGCATTTAGTCTCCCTGGGTCAGGGTCATGCCCACTTGTGGGTTTCTCCCATTGAAGGAATGTACAGAGAGCCCTCAAACTCAAAATCCACTGCCAGTGAGTGGAGTCTGACTTGTAGCAGCTCTCTAGGAAAGGGTAGAACTGCCCTTGTGGGTGTGCAAGACCATGAATCTGTACAGGAAGAGAAAACCCCATCTTTCTTTCTCAGAGTGGAAGTAGTTGGTGGTTTTGAACCATTGATCTTCCAGTTAGCAACCCAAGGCATAGCTACTATACTCACAGGGCTGCTAATACATAGAGCCCTCCTCTGTCAGAGAGAGAGCCTAACCTCTATGTGTGTTGCGTGTTTGAGATGCTTGCAATTGATAATAGGGTATGTATTGTGGAGGAGGAGGCTGGTACCACAATAGGCATCAGGGGTCAGTAGGTTTATACTATTTCTGAAGTTTCAGCAAGTGCTCATGAGAGGTAACCAAAGCAGTTCCACTCTCAAATATTGGGAATCACCTAAAAAGTATCTGTAGGAATTAATAGGGGCCTCCTGTGCCCCCAGATGAGGCATGGCCAAGTGACTCCTGAGTTCTGTTTAGCATTGCCTTCAGCAACGAGAACAACAGCAGCCATGATGTCTGGTTCCCCACCAGTCCCCTGGCAATGAACTTTTAATCTAGCCACATCGATCACGGAGAAAAGATTATCCACTTCTCCCCAACTTAGTTAACTTTCCAGGCTATTGTCTGAAATCAGCACACCTCTCTCTAGCTGATAAGACAAGCAGTTTTATTTTCTCCTCTAGTGAATTTAAGTTACTAAGTCACTACCTAGAATTGTTCAAAATGGTATCTTGTTTCTTTGCCAAGCTGTGGAAGTAACAATACTTTTGACAAGCTGAAAAATTCCTTTGCTGCCTGATGTCTCTGCAACAAATTTCCTTCATCAAATAATTCACTAATTTGGGGTTTCTTTAGAACTCAGATAATTTGTAAGAACAGGTGGCTCATTCCATAAGTGTTCAATAAAGATTCACACATGATTACACATACAGCATTGCCTTAAAAACAACGGAAGAAATGTGTGTATTTATGGAGTCGCGAAAGAGACAGACAAGAGAATCTTCAGTAGCTAACAGTGTGCATCTGGTGCTTTGGTAAAAATTTTCCAAAAACGTGTGTGGTTGGAGTGGGTGGTGGAGGCAGGTGACATAAGGATATAAAGTCATTGTCACATACACAATTAACTATGGTATTCTTGGGAAAATACCAAGAGGTGATGGCTACAAAAATACAGGTATGTAACTATTAGTCAACAACTTGCTTTTTTCTTTTTCTTTTATTATGTTTGCCTACATTTGGCGTCAACCAGGGAAGAGCCCCTGATGCTGTTGGGTAGGCTTTGAACTCTGGTCCAGAGCCGCCAGCTGTTCCGTGGGAGAAGGAAGAGACTTTCTGCTCCTGTCACAACTTAATCTCATCTAGGGCTGCATGAATCAGAATCAATTTGATAGTGGTGAATTAAAAAAAAATATGTACCAGGCATTGAATTAGTCACCCAAGAGAAGTGTTTTTCATTGCAAAACTGGAGAAAAGAGCCTTGGTATCTGCAGTCACTGGAGGATAAAGCAATTTGAACTCACTAATGACATGACTGAAGCCCAGCCCCAACTCACTGTCATCTAGGGACTTCAGACTCACAACAACCCTCTAGGACAGACTGGAACCACCGCACATGGGTTTCGGAGACTAAGAGTTTATGGAAGTAGAAAGTTTTGAACTACTGACCTTGTGGTCAGCTTCTGTCATGATTTACAGCCTTGGACATTTTATGGCACATTTCTACTCTGTCCTATGGGGTCTCTATGAATCAGAATTCAATTTGACAGCAATATTTTTTGTTTTGAATTTTGGAGGGAGCTGGGTATGTAGTTAAGAAAATCTCATCTTGACTTTTCCCCTTTCAGATAGAGTCTGAAATATTAAATAAATAAGGAAAATATAATTCTAAAAAAAGGAAAGTCTATCAATCTACCAGTTGGTATATACATCAACAATTTTGAGTTACACTTTTGTAGAGTTTAAGGAATTAGCTAAGTATTTTCCTCACAGGAAAAAATATAAGTTGCCCAAAAAGAAAAATCAAAGATACTATATATGATGTTATCATTCTATATTTTGATTAAAAGTGGAGCAACTTCTGCTAAGAGGTTGTTATAAGACAACATGGTATTTTCCTTCTTTTTTCTCTTTGCAGAGAATTATGAAAAACATTATCTTATTATCATCAAAAGCAAATGGCACAAAGTACAGCAAATGCTACAATAATTTTGAATTAACTTATTATAAACAGGATGATAATGAACTCAGTCGCTGTATATATATTAAGTAAACAGAGCCAACTCATTCAGGCACAGCGGACCTCTGTCCTATTTACAATACTAGCTCTCCTTCTTTTCTTCAGGAAAAAGACATGCTTGCATTTGTAGGACAGTAATTACTTCACTTGCTCTGCAGAGAAATAGAGGCTAATGGAGGTGAAGAATCCGTTACTCTTCCCCAACAAAGCATGATTTTCTACAAGAAAATGCTATATAAACCCCACTTAGTTCACACTAAAAGTTTAAGTAATTTTTTTTAAGTTGTGATAAAATTATGGTTGTGGAAGTTCTTCAACTTGTTAAAAGATGACTGGCTTTTGAGTGTGGAAGTTACCTTTTTAAAAGGCAAATGGTTTTAGATCATGATTTTCAGTCAGAGTTCAAGAGGGGTTTAATCATTCATTCATCACATTCATTTTTTCCAAAACACATAATGAGCAAACTATAAAATCTAGGTATCATGGAAAGTGTAAGGCAAAGGAAGGCAAATACAGATTGTTTTATTTGCACAACTGCCTCATATGTGTGTGTAAGGTGGACATTACATAAGGAAAAAGTGTGACGACGGCATGGGACCAGGTGGTGTTTGTTCTCTCGTCAAACTTGACTTGACAGAACGTAATAGCAACTCTAATAGTGAGAAGCTGTCAAGAGGAAACTAGAAAGGGGGTCTCAATCCGGTTGAAAAGTGATGCTGCTGCGAGAGCTCATGCTGGATGAGTAAGCAGGAGATAACTAAAGAAGACACCCTACGTAAGTGGGCAGAGTGGTTAAAAAAACAAAAATTAAAATGAAACCAAACCATGGGGCACCTGGGAAACTCAATCACAGTGAGGTGTTGTTGGAGATCCCCGGTGGCACAGTGCTTGCACATTGGGCTGTGAGCTGCAAGGCCAGCAGTTCGAAACCACCAACTGCTGGGAGGGAGAAAGGTGGGCCCTTCTATTCCCGTAACGAGTTACAGTCTGAGAAACTCACGGGAACGTTTCCACCTTGTCCAATAGGGTTGCGATGAGTCCGCATCGACTCAATGGCAGTGAGGTTTTTCAGGTAGTTTCTATGAAAAGTCTCCTATGCTAAGGTAAGGTCTAGAACTAGTGGGGAAACCATGATATATTTTAATCAGCGATGTGAGATAATTCATGAGCATCCTTACAGAAGACCATACAAACAGCAGAGAAAATGTTTCATGATATAAGGTAATAATTCAATGAATAATGATGCTTAAATGGGGAGAAAGGGAAAGAGATAAGGTAGGGTAGAAACGATGAGGGGGAAATTGAATGTAAAATGTGACGAGGAAGAATCTTGGAGAGCTGCATCTTTGGATCTATGTCTGGATATAAACCTTGTTCATCACAAGGCTGAGACAAATTAGTGCAGGAACAATTTTGGGTGGTGGGGAGTATGTTCAGTGGAGGCCGTTGGAGTTTTAGTTCCCTGCAAGTATTTTGAAGTAGAGGCATCACTGATATTTGGATCCGAAGCTGAACAGACATAGAGGGAGCATCTGAACATCTGAGGGCTTCAAGGAGGCTATGGAAAAGTGGTGTTTCAAGATATTGCTTGTTGTGGGACAGAGCGCCACTGTGGAAGCGAGTCAAGCATCCAACAGTAGCAACACCAAAGACATCAGCCAGGAAGATGTCCGGAGGAGAATGCCACCCGTGCATCAGAAAGAAGAAACTCTCAGAAATGGCACGAACACCCAGAGTCGTGTCCGGCTCTCCAGGCAAGAGACCACCGTAATGAAAGAAAATGTGTCAAATGCTCCAGAAAGATACAGAATACCCAAAAAAGTGTTCAACGAAGATGACCTTGGTGTGGTACTGAAAAAAAAACGCTCCTGTATGAGTCAGAGAAGTAAATGAATTCAGGGAAAGAGACATTGAAAGTACACCTCCATTTCAAATAGCTTGCTAAGGAGTATGAGATGTTTCATACTCAGTAAAGGGGAATTTGGGATTAAGAAGATAAAACCAACAGAGATGGAATTAAGCAACTTAATATCCTGCATGGAGAAACACAGAGTATGAATTGAAGGCATGGGAGACAACAGGAGAGAAAGGCAGGGGAAAGAAGGCCAAGGAAAAGGCTGAAATGGGACAGAGAAGGGAGAGAAGGGAAGAAGAGGGAGGAAGCAAGGGAAGCAGAAAAATAACACAAGGACTCTTGGTTTAAGGGCAGAGAAGAGGTGAGGCTCCAAAGTACAGGTGAAGAATTGCCCGTGGCTACGCGTACATTTTTAATGATACTCCACCATGATTTATATTTTATAAAGATATTTTAATGAAGATATCTCATAAAGGTTTAAATTTCTTATTGATTCAGGATGGACATTATTAGCTCAACCGACCTAAGTGCACACTATTCAGTAATAGCTAGATTAACTACCTAAATGAGATCCATTACTTCCATAGTTAAGATGATGATCCAGTACCTCTTCAATTTTGCTACTTCCATTACAGAAAACGGATGAGGTTCACACAGCCTCAGACAGAAAAGTGACCAGTGATTCAGGCTGCCTCGACATGGAAGAGAGGCCATGTGGCTGGATTCTGAAAGAGGAAGAGAGACGCTAGAAATGGATTTCCTTAATTTTACGAAGAGCAACTACAAGAACACAGAAGTTTCATGGCTTAAAAAAATCTTTCAGGCTAATGGTTCAACTGAGAAAATATGGGTCTAATCAAAATGACGCAGTATTGAACATTAAGCCCTGCAGCACCCAATTACTCAGTGCTGTTTCTGGTGAGAAATACAATGTTCCCAGCATAACCTGAGCCACAGCCATAAATAACATTTAAGACCAAAAAGTAGGCAGATGAGGGCGCCTGCTTCCCATTTGATCTTACGAGTCCTGTTAGGAGAAACATTATTTGGGGGCATTTTATGTCAAGCAATCAGGTTTTCGCGTCCAGACAGCAATTCTCCTAGTTGTGCCAAAGTTGACTTGCAAATGAAGTTGTGTTTGCAACCAACATTAGCATCTCATTTTGAACGTGTCATCTCGGCTTGCCTAGGAGTGTCGTTTTGATGTGCCTGGGCTCATTTTGCGGCAGGACACAGAGCACTCTTTAGTGGCATCAGCTCACACAAGATTAATCCGGTAGCCTCTGCACTTGGTTGACTAAGTGACCTGCCATGGCTCCATTCATTCGTTTTGCCATGCCAAGTTTCGTTTTCAGATAGGAATGCTTTCTCCTTGGATTTACTGATCTCATTTTGTAACCAACACGACAAAATATGTCTCAGCAGGACAAAAAGTAACTTGAAAAGAGAGAAGCGGCGGAGGGGGGTGGGGATGGGGGTGGGGTTGGGAGGAGTGTGTTGTGCTTTGTTTTGCTGCTGTTTTTATCCTGTGTTGCCTTAGTTTCAAACAAGTGCCTGCTCGGGTAGCAGAGATGGTTGAATAAGACCTTTGTACCCTTCCAGGAGAATGGTTTATCAAATGATGGCAAAGGGTTGTTTTATTCTGCCAAATGCTTCTCAGACCCTTGGTCAGGCGGTCCTTGTTAGTCTCTCCTCTGCCGACATGGGCTGCTTCCCCAACGAACAGGCCCCGGCCGTTCTACTCCATTCACTCGGCTCAATTTTCCTCTAGGTTCTGAGTTACGAGAGAAGCAAAATAAATTTAATTAGCAAAATCCATTTGGAAAATGAATCTTTTGTAATGGGTTCCAGGAACTGCTCAGTGCCGGCACGAAGAGCAGTCTCATTTCCACTCACACCAAGAGGACTTTCCGTGAGACATGAGCAGAGACATTCCCAGCAAACCCTGGGTTTGAGGCCAGGGCTCCTTTACGTCCCTGCACACAAAGTGAATGCACGGTGTGTCAGGGCTTCCAGCGTGCCTTTCCACCTGTCTGGGACCTGTCTGTTGTTTGGTTAGGTCAAAACTGCCAGCGGACCAGGGAATGGTTGTGTGTGATGAAGCAGGCGTGGATACACGCATTGGCTCAATGTCCTTGGACTCCTGTAGAGATTCCAAATGACAAGGCGGCTGCACGGGGTTTCTCGACATCGCTCATGCTGGGACAGAGAGGGTCTGCAAAGAGAGTGCCCGAAATAAAGGACACCCACAACACGAACGAGGGCATAGGTACAGACCTTTCGGAACATGTCTGTACGTAGGATCTGGTGTGTTAAAACAGTGTGAGATGTGCACCATTTAAGTCAGTTTAATTATGGGGGAGATCCACAGGTATTCTGGACGGAGGACTAGACAGCAATTAGAAGGGTCGGGTGCAAATCCTGCCTCATAAAGATCACAGAAGCTGTCAGAGGCTGCCTCCTTAGCTTCAAGATGGGTGATAGCACATGCTTTATAGAACAGTTTGAGATTAAGATAACATAATAGATAATCAACCATCTAACGCCCACAGTGTGTTAGCTGGGCATTCTGCCAGGCACTGGAAATACAACATAATACAATATGATCCCTACCTTGAGTTTACAATATTCTCTCCACTCCTTTTCTTTAATTTCTAAAGACTTTCTTTTAATTTCATAAGAACTCTAAGTAGTGATAATCTTATTTTGGCCAAGTAGATGCAATTACAGAGGCACAGAAATACATAATTACTTGCGTAGGCTCTCCTGCTAGATCTGGTGGTCCTGAGTTCACATAGAGCGTTCCAAAATTAGGAAGGTGGGACCACCCCCTCCTACATTCCACACCAAATGCAACCTTGCACAATACACACCACGCAGGTGGAGGCATTGTCAAGGCAAATATTAGAAATGCATATAGAAGACACACAGTAGGTTCTTTGAGAATCACAGTATAAGGATCCACAGGAAATACCTACTTTCATAAATGCAAGTTGGATTTGATTCAGACTATTCAATGAATATCTTTGGCAGATCAAAGGAATTAAAACTGAATGTTATTAAATACCATTACATTTGTTTCATGGTTGCATCTGGTGGAATCTATCAGTGGGACAGCTTTCAACTATTTTATTGGGTTAAAGAAAACAATGACATTTATATCATTGTTTTGTTGCTTTTAGTGCATCATTGAAAACAGTCTTCCATTTTGCTTCAGTTTTCTAGTAAAATGTCTTAATAACAAACATTACTTCCCTTAGTCATTTGACTATTGTTCTCTTGGTACCTTTTTTGCTAGTTGTATCAAAAATAAGGGTGTGTGAGTGCTCTCATCAATATACATTATTATAGAGTCTATGCCAGCTTTCACAATAAGTCCCTGCATTAAAACAGGTGCAATTGCGGTTGAGTAAATTTTCCTCACTTTGGAACGATTGAAACAAGTCCCACTCACAGCAAATACTTCATCCCAATTGCCTTCGATGGTACGGGCAGCTTTCAAATCATTGAAAAATGAGGATCTGATACCAAGGGCTCAAATAGAAAGAAAATGCTTTGAAAATGATGATGGCAGCATACGTGCAAATGTGCTTGACACAATGGATGAATGTAAGAATTGTGAAAAGATATGTTAGAATCCCAAAAAAAAGGATTTAATAAAAATAAATAAAAATAGATAAAATCCACCCTTTGGAAAATTAAATAATTTCAAGATCTTTAAGTAATTTATTTGGGCTAATATGTGTTAAAAATGGAAATTCATATGCTTTTGTGTTTTAGAGAAAACAGGAATATATTCAGGTCTTCTACATAGTGTGCACATTTTTTTTCCACTAGGAAGGTTATATTACAAGAGATCTGTAACAATAACAATGTTGAAAAATTTCATGAAAAAGAAAATTATATTTGAAATCTTATCCCTCTGGCTAAAGTTAGTATTTAATTTTAGAGCTTTTTTGGTGGGGGTCTTTAATCTTAAATGACATAAATCAAGAAATTGTGCTTCTTACCATTGAAATGAAAAAAATTTGATTAGAAAAAAAGTCATCAAGCGTCTTCTTGCAAGAAAGGAAGTTTAAATAAGAAGAGCTGGACACACGGGTTCTGTGTCATTATAATTGTGAAACATCAAAACTAAGAATATAACAGTCTCTTGGAATAAAGGATATACTCTTGGAGAGTGCTGTGATGTTGGCCCTAAACAAGAGAATTTGCCTGGGTTTAGCTCTCCAAAATCTTTCTCAATTGATGTGTGATGTCAAGGGTGTCTACAAGATTTCTCCTTTACTCTGCTGCACAGAGGTGGAGAAAGGAGGAGAACTGATCATGGTAAGCACTGAGTGGACCTTGCTCTGCAGAGAACAAAATTACTGGGAGGGCTACAAGGGAGACTCACTGGGAGTTGTATTTAGATGCTGGGGTGGGGGGTGGGGGGCATGCAGCCCCAGTGATAAAGGAAATGAACTTGAGTCTGCAGGGAGAACTAGTGAATGAAGAGAAGATATACAAAATTCCACCAGACAAAAAGTTAAACAGCTTCCCGAAAGATGGGCGGAGGGGATGAAGAGACAGATAAAGACCCTTAAAGTAGACCCAGAAAGTACAGGCACGCAGTGAGATCACAGGGTCCCCAGAGCCCATCACCAGGATATGGAGCTCGGCGTGCACCCAGACCCCATCTTTGGGCAGAGAAAGGAAGAACTCTGAAAAGATCTAAGCATTTCCTTGAAAAGAACCTGTTTTAAATGGAAAGCAAGTATAAAAGACTTTCTCTGTTACCCAGGAGGAGATAAGACCAGTTTCTGAAACTAAAGATGCTTCCTTTACTTTACATTTGAAAGGATGATGGGTTTCCATTCCATATCATCTTCTAACATGATTTCAAATCTGCCTTTGTTGTGAGGGTTGAAATCATTTGCTGTGCTATTCATTTTGAATTAAATGTTCTTCATCCAGGAGTCTAGGGGTGACACATGGCTTAGCACTGGACTACTAGCCCACAGGTTGGTTTTTCAAACATACCCAGAGGTACCCTGGAAAACGGGTCTGGAAATCTGCTTTTGAAAGGTCAGAGTCTTGAAAATCCAATGGAGCCCCATTCTACCCTGACAGTGGTATCAGAATGGTTAGGCGCTTGTTGTTAACTGTAACATAGGCAGTTTGAATACACCAGCAGCTCCACAGAAGAGACCTGGTGATCCCGTCTTGGAGATTTGGAGACTTGGAGACTCAGTTTTTTTCTTACAGAGGCACAATTTCTAAGTCCATCCCTTTGGCAAGTACGCAAAGAATGCAGTGTTTAAAGTCGGTTTCTTCAACTTCCACGGGAAGCCAAGCAAGTAAAGGACCCTGATCCTTAAGCTTTATTAGCTTCCTGTGCTCAGGATATCCCAAAGGTTTATCCTTATTTCCTACAAGAAGCAATGTACAATAGTAAGTCCAGAGTCTAGTTAGAAGCAAACCAGGAGGCCAGGAAAGCACTGTCTACTTTCTAGAAGACAGAAGAAATAGAAGCCAGCAGGCTCTGTAGAAATGTGGATGGTGAGATATCAGTTGGCTTACTTTGGAGACTTCATTAGGAAAACGGAACAGCTAGGAAAGGACGTCTTTGGCAAAGTAGAGGGTCAGAGCAAATGAATGCAACCGATTGACATCCTAGCCAAAAGAACGGACTCAAGCAGACCATTGGTCATGGAGATGATGCTGGACCAAGGAACGTTTCATTCTATTATAAAGATGGCTGCTTTGAGGTAGAGCCCATGAAAGAAAACTAGCAACAACAGCAGTAGAAGCAGGCCAGAAAAGCACAGCCTACTTTCTTGGCAGGACTGACCTTGTTGGGGAAAGGGCATGTGGTTACGTCCATTAACTGCACACTCTCTTACCTCCTGTCCACTTAGCATCTCTTCTTTTCCCTGGGCTTGGGACAGTAATTGGCTCTTGCTTGAATGATATAGGGGAAATTATTACCATCCTTTAGACTGGCTAAGTTATTAGGATCATTTGCTGGCTGTCACTGAAAGGATCTTCCAAGGGGCAGATGGGAGCTAAACCATTTGCAGAGCTGCTTTACAGAAACTGTTCTAAGACTCACTTTATAGGCTTTATTTGTCTATGGAGAAACACTGTTTACTTTGTGTGTTTTTTCATAATAAAATCAAACAAAACATATATTGAGCAACTCAACAGCCCTGTTTTCTCCACTGGAAAATCACATAACATGATCTAGGTAGAGTACTTGTATTGTACTGTGCTAAATAAATGTAAAATATTTCTATTAGTGTTGTTATTATTTCTACCGCTTTGAGGCATGAACATTAAATTGGTTTCTAAATATGCCTAACTTTGCTATCAGAGTGAAATTGAGTAAAACTGTCGATTGGCAAGTATCTTAGACTGGATTCTCTAGAGAAGTAAAACCAATGAAGGAGAATATATGTAACGGTTCACATGGTTGTAGGGGTGGGGAAATTCAAGTCCAGGCAGGTTCCAAGCCTGTGGATGGAAAATTTGACCGGAGGTGGGGTTTCCTAACTTGTGTAGTTTGGGGATGCTAACGAAGCTACACTCTGGCACTGCTTCACAACTCCAGCTCCTTTGTCAGCAGATAGAAAATGATATCCATTTCAAAGAGGGTACATCTACAAAGATTTAAATTAATCTCTGGCCCAAGGCCCAACATCCCTTCCTCTCTTTCCACAGAGCTCCTGTCTGCCTGGTTTACTGAGAAGTTTGCCAAGCGAGATTGAAGACTGATTGATTTCCCATTTTGATACAGTTACATTTGCTGGTTGTATTATTCTTTAGTGGTGTTAGCTAAATATTTAATGGAATCTTAAGAGAAAAAAAATGCTGTCTGTGTAATGTAAACATATTGTTAGTTTGCTTGAAGGGGTCATATCTTGATTAAGCTGAATGTCAGGAGTATTGATAGTACCTATTCAGTATTCTAGAGACACAATCAGGAAAAGCCCCTATAACTTTGGGGTTACTATGTCTATTATGCACAGTACAAATGGGTTTATGCTGAGAGAGTTGGACTTGCACCACATAAAGGCTTAGTCCCTTCATCCACATGCCTGATAGACAGTTTAACTTTTGTAAAAACAGAATTCTAATTTGAGAATAAATCTCTTAGACCTTTAGTATACAAACATTTATACATTCTCTAATCTACCACAGTTCGCCATCATTTATTGAACAAACAAACAAAAGTTCTAGAAAGCTAGGATAGTAGCATTGTCACAAGACAGAATGGAAGACAATGGGGATATGTAGTTTGATAAGCAAATGTGCTCCAAACCAGATGATTCCCGAGCAAGTTGGTGAATGTTTCAGTGCATAGTGCTTGTATTCCAGGATATCTTATTGGCAAATGAGTTTATAGAAATATGCTCAATATTATTAGTCAGTGTTGTTGCTGTTAGTTGCTCTTGAGGTGATTCCAATTCATGGCAACCCTGGGTATGTAGAATAGAACTGTGTTTCGAAGGTTCGCAAGCCACTAACCTTTCAGGTGCAGATTTCCAGATATATCTCTTGAGGTGTCTCTGGGAGGGTTCAAACCACCAATCTTTTGGATAGTAGTAAATTGCTTAACCCTATGTCCCATCCAGTGTCTCCTCCGGTGTCTTGAAATAAAGCAGCACTTGCAAAGGTTGGGATTACTGCTTGCTTACCTCCGTATATACTCAAGTAGTGCAAACAATGCAGCATTCAAAGATTCAGGGAAAGGTTAGTGGCTCAAACTTATCCAGAATTGCATGGAAGTCGGAACTTGGAACTTGCTTCTATAAAGGCTACAACCCCCACCACCTCCACCCCAACAAAAAAACTAAAATACCTTATGGAACTCAGTTCTAATATAGAACCATACACGGCGTTGCTACAAGTGACAATCGACTGGACATCAATAGGTGTTTTGGTGCCTCATATAATCCTGTTTTGGCTCTCATCCTATGATCCCCTTAACACTACGCTGTTTCAAGCCTCACCTGCCTCTTCTCAAGTGAGAAGTGAGATGACAGATCTGTGTTTTTAAATTTGAGGAATTGCTAAACTGTTTTCTAAATGGCCGTACCATTTCATATCCCCACCAGCAATGTGCAGGGTGACAATTTCTCTACATTTTTGCCAACATTTGCTATTGTCTTTTTATTATAGCCATCCTAAAAGTAGGAAGAGTCCCTAGTGGCGAAAAGAGTTTAGTACTCAACTATTTATGAAAAGTTGATGTTTCGAACCAAGCACAGTGTCTCAGAGGAAAGTCCTGCTGAAAGCTTGCAACCTTAAAATTCGATGGGTCACAGCTCTAGCCCACACACATGACATCAGTCCACAGTCAGCATTTGACTGGAGACCAATTGGCTTCATTTTTGTTAGTGCACATTAGGTGAAATATCTTTTGTGTTTTTGATTTGCATTTTGCTAATAACTAATGATGTTTGAGCATCTTATTACAGGCTGATTGTCTATTTATCCACCTTTCTTAGAGAAATGTCTCTGTCCAGTTTTTTGTTTGAAATTTTTGTCTTTTTGTTAATGAGCTCTTGATATAGTCTGTACTCAAGTGTTTTACCGGATATATGATCTACAATTTATCCCACTCGGTGGGTTGTCTTTTCCCTATCTGGAAGGTATTGTTTGAAGAACAAATGTTTTAAAATTTATCTATTTTATTTTTGGTTCAAATGTTTTAAATTTTTATGAAGTTCAAATTATTTAATTTTCCTTTTGTTGCTTGCCCTTCAGAAGTCATACATAGAGAAGCTGCCTAACCCAATGTCATGAAACTTTGCTCCTATATTTCTTCCAGGTGTTTTATAGTTTGAAAATAAACACACACACACACACATACACACACACACACTCAAACACTTGGAGTTCATATTTGTGTATTATATAGCAGTTTGACTTTCCCTCCCCCACCCCACATCGATATCCAGTTGTCCCAGTACCATTTCCTGAAAGACTAATCATTCTTACACATAAATCTAACGATTTATTTCACTTCAATCTCAAAATTCTTCAATAGTTCACTAATGTCTATGGCAGTTGTTTCTAGACTTGAAGTTATTCTAGATGAGAAAACAATTGGGGGAAATTTTCATAGGGTTTAAAACTAAGTAAAGAGAGCCAAGCGTGAAAAATAGCCTTTATTTTCTCCATGATTTAATAGAAAATATATCTTAACATAGATGTACTCATCAGAAAAAACAAATCTGATGTCGAGTATTCCAACTTAACTTTAGGTTTATAAAAAAAGTCACTATATTAGCTGTCTCCCCATGTCTGTGGGAATGCTTATCACAGCGTGTCACCTGGGAACTGCCATACCCTCTTCTCCAGAACCAGCTTTATAGTTCTTCATGCTCATTCTGCACATGCCGGTGACGCAGTCACACAAAATACCCATGACCTCTTTTCTATTCTCTGCTTCTGTCTGAATTCCCCATACTCTTCCATTATCCAAATAAAAGAAACATTTGTATGTATTCTAATATACTATGATTATTATAATAATGGTACTAAATTAAAAAGAGGGTAAGAGAATAGAGAGACAATCCTAGCTGATAAGTAATTTAAGTTGATTACCTAGTTTTTTGACTATATAATCAGCATGTCTCTTTTGAAGTGCGTTAGAAGAATTATTGAAAAAACCTAAATTCTCATTTTGACTTTACTATTCTAACAACAGGCAAGACTTAAACTGTTTGATACTCAGATTCTTTGATCATAAATTGAAAATAATAGTATCTATATCATGTGATTATTATGAATATTGAATGATAAAAGAGCTACAAAATACTCAATATAGAAGCTGGAGATAAAATGGGTGAGCAATAAACGCTATTTGCCTCACTCTCAAGCCTCTATCATTGGTTTTGATACTTCACTATCTGTTAGAATAATCTGTGGGATGTGAACAAAATAGGAGTCCATTGACAATTAGTCTTAAAATTCATACAGAAATTAAGACAGAAGAGCTTAAATGGTTCTTAAGAAGAACAACACTAGGATGCATATTTCTTGATTTCAAAAATTAATGCAGAACTTCAGTGATCAAGACCTTGTGGGTCTGGCATGAGGCTGGACATATGGAAGGAATAAAACTTAGAGTGAAAAAATAAATCCTTACATCTATGGTCAATTGATTTCTGACAAGGATGCCAAGACAATTTAATGAGGATATATAGTCTTTTCAACAAACAGAGTTGGGACATCTGGACATCCACAACTAGTTAAGCAAAACTGAACTCATTCCTCATACAATAATAGGAAACTTGCTACAATTGTATCATAAATTTAAATATTTAAGAATTAAAACTATAAAACTATTAAAACACAGGAGTAAATATTCTTGATCTTGGATTAGACAAACTCTTTTTAGATATCACATAAAAGTATATGTGGTTTTAAAACAAGGTAAATTGGATCTCATTAAACATACACATTTTGAACTTCAAACAGCATTACCAATGAATGGAAAGGAGGGCCAAAGTCCATTAAATAGGAAAGGTGCAGGCTCTTTTACAAATAAAGATGAAAACCTGGATGTCTGGCTATAGATGACTGTCAGGATGAATGAGTAAACAAACTATAGTAAATACACACGATGGAATTCTGAAAAATGTTAAAGAATAATGAAGACTCCACAAAACACCGCAGAATAAGTATGAACCTGGGGTGTTATACTGAGCAAAATAATTCACGTTATACCCAAAAAGTTAACACAAAGGGGATCAAAGACCTAAATATAAAATCTAAAACTATACAAATCATGGAGGGAGGAAAATTACGGCAGTGTTAGGGCCCTAATATAAGGCATACATAGAATAATAAATATAACTACAAGTGCACAGAGAGCAGAAGATGAGCTGAATAAATAGGACTTATCAAAATTAAATACTTAAGATTATCAAAAGAATTCTCCAGAGAATAAAAGGAGAACTTATAGATTGGGCATATTTTTTAGGAGTTTGATATAACAGATGAGGTATTAATTTATAAACTTTCTACAAAACTTTAATACTTCAACAACAAAATAATTGATTTAATTAAAAATGAGCAGTAAAGAAATCAGGCTACAGAATGCATTCAACAAATCTGCTGCAAAGACCTCTTACAGTGTTAACGACATAAGAACTAAGAAACTTCAGATGCATGTGTATCACTTGATATGTATTTGGAAGCTGGAAAATGAATAAAGACCCGAGAAGAATTAATGCACTTGAATTACAGTGGTGGAAAATATTAGTATTGCACTCAACATCCCACAGACTGCCAGAAGAATGATTACATTTGTTCCCAGAAGTACAGCCAGAACACCTACAAGGCATGAGAATGGCAAGATGCTGTCTCACATATTTTGGACAAGCTATCATGAGGGATCAGTCCCTGCAGGAGGACATCATGCTTGGTGACGTAAAAGACCAACAAAAAGGGGAAGGCCCTTGGTGAGATGGATGG
Source organism: Echinops telfairi (assembly GCF_000313985.2). Classification (NCBI taxonomy): domain Eukaryota; kingdom Metazoa; phylum Chordata; class Mammalia; order Afrosoricida; family Tenrecidae; genus Echinops; species Echinops telfairi. The sequence continues at coordinate 46,270,619 of NW_022104341.1, forward strand.
ATATAATGGCTGCCACAATGGGCTCAGACATAACATTGACTGTGCAGGTGGCACAGGACCAGTCAACGTTTTGTTCTGTTGTACAAAGAGTCACTTTGAAGTAGCGCCCCATCAGACTCGGGAGAAAAATATTCCTAAAGGTCGACAAAAAGACCTTGAACTATTTACAGACTTTTCTTTCTTTCTTTTTTTTTTTTTTTGCCATTGGTTTTAGTTGTTGTTATTTTGTTTTCTTTTGTTGCTCTGTTTTGCATTGTCTTGTCTTTCTGCATCTTATTATCTCTGCAGGTCTATTTAGATAAGATAGGCGAGATAAACCATCTGGCAGAGAAAACAACAGGACCAACAGTTCTGGGGGGACATGGGAAAGGGGGGAGATGGGGAAAAGGAAATGGGTGTTAACAAACCCAGGGACAAGGGAACAACAAGCGATCCAAAATTGATGGTGAGGAGGGTGTAGGAGGCCTAGTAGGGCTTGATCAAGGGCAATGTAACCAAGAGGAATTAATGAAGGCTGAACATGATAATGGGACAAGAGGAAAGTAAAGGGAAATAGAGGAAAGAAATAGTAGGCAAAGGGCATTTATAGAGGTCTACATACAGGCATGTACATATGTAAATCTATTTATATATGATGGGGAAATAGATCTATGTGCATATACTTTTAAGTTTAGTATTAATGTAGCAGATGGACATTGGTCTACACAAGTACTTTCTCAATGTAAGAACACTTTGTTTTATTAATCTGGCATTCCATGATGCTTACCTTCCTGACACGATCACTGAAGACAAAGCAGGTACACAAGCAAATGTGGTGAAGAAAGATGATGGTGCCCGGCTATCAAAAGATATAGTGTCTGGGGTCTTAAAGGCTTGAAGATAAACAAGCAGCCATCTAGCTCAGAAGCAACAAAGCCCACACGGAAGAAGCACACCAGCCTGTGTGATCATGAGGTGTCAATAGGAACAGGTATCAGGCATCAAAGAACAAAAAAATCATATCATTGTGAATGAGGGGGATTGCAGAGTGGGGACCCAAAGCCCATCTCTAGGCAACCAGACATCCCCTTACAGAAGAGTCACGGGGAGATGAGCCAGTCAGGGTGCAGTATAGCACTGATGAAACATACAACATTCCTCTAGTTCTTTAATGCTTCCCCCCCCCCCCCACTATCATAATCCAAATTCTACCTTACAAATCCCACTAGACCAGAGGATGTACACTGGCACAGATCAGAGCTGGAAACACAGGGAATCCAGGACAGATAAACCCCTCAGGACCAATCATGAGAGTAGTGATACCAGGAGTGTAAGGGGAAAGTAAGGGAGAAAGGGGGAACTGATCACAATGATCTACATATAACCTCATCCCTGGAGGACAGACAACAGAAAAGTGGGTTAAGGGAGACATTGATCAGAGGAAGACATGAAAAAATAATAATTTATAATGTATCAAGGGTTCACGAGGGTGGAGAAGAAAAAAATGAGGAGCTGACACCAAGTGCTCAAGTAGAAAGGAAATGTTTTGAGAATGATGATGGCAACAAATGGACAAATGTGCTTGACATGATGGATGTATGTATGGACTGTGATAAGAGTTGTATGAGCACCCAATAAAATGACTTTAAATAAATAAATAAAATGGACAAAACCAGCCCCCCCTCAAAGAAATAGAACCGGCATCTAACAACCACAACATGTAAATTGTAGCATTATTCACAATAGCTAAAACCTAAAACAATGTAAGTTCCCATCACTAAAAACAACTTGAATTCCCTTACACACAATGGAATACTGTAAAATGTTAGAGCGTAATGAAGAATCAACGTAACACTGCGTGACATGTAGGGAGCTGGAGGATATTATGTTGAGTGAAACAATTTGATCACAAAAGGATAGATATCTTATGAGACAGCTATGATAACACTCATGAAAACTTTATCAAGGAAGAAATCTTGTTTGCTGTTTAACAGGGATGGGAAGGGAGAAAAAAATTCATTAACTAGGGCGTAGACATGGATCAAACCCAGTAACTGCTCTGCATTAGAAGGATGAGGTTGTCTAATCCCATAAAGATGAAAATTCTTGGAAACCCAAAGGAAAAGTTCTGCTCTGTCCTGTAGGGTCACTCAGAGTTGGAACCAACTTCAAGACCGTGAGCTTTTTGAGTTCTTTTTTTTTTTTTGAGAGAGTCAATATGTATTAACATGGGCGAAGAGAACATTCTACAGTAAGGAGTCAGTCAGCCTCATGTGACCAAAGCAAAGGAAGATACTTGGAGGTACACAAGAGTAAAAGAGAGTCATGGTACATATTTTTACCTGCCCTCCACCCTCAATGCCATCGATTTGATGCCAACTCATCCCGACCCCTGTGGGTTGCCGAGCTTGTAACTGTTTACGAGAGTAGAAAGCCCTGTCTACATAACCCTGCGACCACAGCCATTTACAAGTGGATCTCTCACTGCCATTGAGTCCATTGTGACCCTACAGGATGGAGTTGGACTGCCCTTGTAGGTTTCTGAGATTAACTCTTTATGGGAGTAGAAAGCCTCATCTTTATCCTGAGGAGCAGCTGGTGGTTTTGATCTGTCAACCTCATGGTTAGCAGCCCAGTGTGTAACCCAACACTCAAGCTATTTACTCATTCAAGGTGAACAGGGTGGTATGGCATATGGGAGTTATACCCACAAGCATCTATAGGTTTGGCAGATGGTGTTTCTTGTTTCTACATAGGTGTTTGTATGTGCTGTCAATATATCCAGGTAAAACGTTGATGGGGGATACGAAAACTTCGCCATAATCAAATCCTTGAGGAATTTAGTAAATGAGTTTAGGGTTAGGACCATCATTGTCTTGGGGGCACATCTAGGTAGATTGGCATTCCCAGTCCACAAAGACAGTGTTCTACATCCTACTTTGTATCTTAAAAGCTTGTGAGTGGGGATCAAGACGAAATGATTGGTCCCTCACTGTGTGGAGCAAAGAAGAATGAAAGAATCAAAAAAGAAAATCAAAAGTTCGAGGGAAGCGTTAACCCAAAGGACGATGGACCTCGCAAACCACAGCTTTCACTAGCCCCAAACCAGAAGAATCAGATGGGGTCTAGCCACCACTACCTACTGATCAAGATCACAATACAGGGTGCTAGTCAGGGTAGGTGAAAAACGCAAGACAAACTTTGAAATCACTATCAGTGTTGCAAATCAAATCAAACTCATTGCTATTAAGGCAATACTGACCCAGAGCCACCCTTGGGGTGGGGCAGAACTTTCCCTGTGAGTTTCTGAGAGTGTGAGAAAGCCCCACTTTTCTTCTGAACAGGTGGTGGTTTCGAACTGCTGACTTTGAGGTTGACAGCCCAGCTCATAACCACTGTGCCACCAGGACGCCTCTTTTCAAAGCTGGAACTGACTATACTTCCTGGGGACCTCTTTACAGTCAAACAACAGATAATCACATGAAGTGAACAATAATACCTGTGAAAAATGTGGGTTTTTTAAGTCCTTTTATTGGGGGCTCTTAGAGCTCTTATAACATTCCATATATCAATTGTATCAAGCATATTTGTACATTTGTTTCCATCATCATTTCCAAAACATGTTTTACTTGAGCCCTTGGTATAAGCTCCTCTTTTCCCCCCTCCTTCTCTCACCCTTCCACCCTTGTGAATCCTTGATCAATTACATATTGTTATTATTATTGCCTATCTTACACTCCGCATTGTCTCCCTTCACCCACATTTCTGTTATTCATCCTCTTGGGGAAGGACGGCTATCTATCCTATCTTGTGATGGGTTCCCCCTTTCTCCCTCTTCCTCCTCTCGGACTACCCCCCTACCCTCATGATATCACTACTCCCACTACTGTCCTGAGGGTTTATGTTTCCAGAATTCCATGTGTTGAGAGCTCTTATCTGTACCAATGTGTTCTCAAGCCTAGCCAGATTTGTAAGGTAGAACTGGATCATGGTAGTGGGGAGGAGGAAGCATTCAGGAACTAGAGGAATGATGTGTGATTCATTGGTGCTATACTGCACCTTGAATCATCCCTTCCTTAGAACCCTTCCGTGGGAGGATATTCAATTGTCTTAAAGAAAAATGTGCTCTTCATTAAAATCAACTACATGAGACCCAAAGAGCAGCATTTGCCCCAAATCAAAGTTCAGAAGGCGGGGAAGAAAAGAAGGATGAATGGAAACCAGGAGGAAGTGGGAAGAGTACTGATGGATTGAGGGGATTGTAACTAAAATAATGAAACGAAATACATTGAAGTTGATAAATGTAAATCTAACGTGCTCTGTAAGCTTTCATTCAAACCCCAATAATTTTCTTTTTAATCTGGAACTAGTCAAAACAAATCAAGAGGAAAGAAGTGCTTTTCTTCTTGTTTCAAATAGCTGTTTCTTCCTTATCTGAAAAGTAATAAAGAACATTTAGGAGTTCCCGATAAACACAAAGAAGAAAAATTAAAAACTGTAAATCATCTCCCACAAACAATAAAATCCACTGTCAATGTTTTTGATGTGGCTCCTTCTAATCCTTGGTTGACATCCTGTCTATAAACATATGTATACTCAGGATAACAAATGTATCCATAAAACTAGAATCCCTGCCATTGAGTCAAGGCCAACTCATAGAGACCCGAGAGCACAGAAAGAGCCGCCTCTGCGTTTCAGGACGGTGACCCTTCATGGGAGTCGGAAGCATCATTTTCACTCCTGCAGAGCAGTCTGTGGTTTTAAACTGCAGACCGTAGGGCGAGCAGCCCAACCCACTGCATCTCCAGAACTCCTCATATGTACATAATAACGTTTTATTATTGCCAAAGTAGTGCATGCTCACTGTAGAACACCCGCACATATACACAAGTCAACAATAGAAATTAAATGACCCAAATAAAAATAGAAAAAAGAATTTCAATGAACATCGAATACATACAAAGGCCTACCAAGTACATGAGAAGATGTGCAAAACCTTTAGTCATCCGGGAAATAAATACAACACATGATAGATCATAATTAAATAGCTGCAATTAAAAGGAGGAATAATAAGTTTTGACGAGGACGTAGAGACACTGGAATTCTTAATATACCACTGGGTGGAATGTAAAATTGTGCAACTGTTTGGAAAAACAGTCTGCTAGCTATTCAAAAATGTTAAATGTAGAGTTAGCTTAGGGCCCCAAAATTCCAAGAGAAATGAGAACATACACAAAAAATGTGGACACAGCTGTTTATATTAGAGCAGCGTTACTCACGCTAGTCAAAAAGTGGTGGAAAGAACCCAACACTTCACGCAGCCCCGCTGCCATGGCGCTGGTTCTGGCTCTGAGTGAGCCGGTGGCACAGGGCAGGACTGCCTCTCTCCGGAGGTTCCTAACACTCTCAATCTTGATGAGCGGAGACGCCTCACAGCCTCACCTTTCTCCTATGAGCAACTGGGTTCTAGCCACTGACCCGTATCAACAGCTCAGTATATAGCCCACAGCACCACCAGGGCTCCTCCCCAAATGCCTATTAAATCACTGACAGATCAATAACTAAAATGGAATATATCATATAATGGAGTATTACTCAGGCAATAAAATTAATTGTTGAAACAAAATAGAATTACTGATGATTGTAAAATACTGATGAAACAGAAAATATTATGTGAAATGAAAGACATCAGTGGCCAAAAGCACATATGGTAAAATCGCATTTATATGAAATGTTCAGAAGAGGCAAATGCACGGGGGGGAGGAGTTAGGTTAGTGATGATAGAGGGATGGGATGATTAAGGCAACTGTGGAGTGAGGAAATGGGTTTCTTTTGGTGTGATGAAAATGTTCTAAATCATGGTGATAGTTGCACAAACGTGAATGTACTAAAAAGCACTGAACTGCACACTTACATGTATGAATTGCAGGGTGTCTTCATAAAGCGGGGCTTGTTTGCTTCGTTTTCTTTGCCTTAATGATGTCCCACCTCCAGCGATTCCGATGGCCAACCTGGCACCCAGACTTGTCTTAGAAATGGATCCCTTGCTAGTTTGAATATGTTCTTTATCAGTACATTCCTCCCATCTTCCTATTCCATCCACTTCAGAAAATCATCCTATTCCATTCCGTCTCTGATCTGATCTCTCTTCCTTTTCCCTGTTATCTCCTCATTCTTCTTCAGTATGTTTATCCTTTCACTCTAAATCATTCAGAACACCCCATCCTCTGAGCCAATCAAAATGTCTCACCTTCGTTGGGTCAGGATCAAAACTCATTTACAGAGACCTTAAATTATCACCCCCATTTTGCTAGGAACAATAACTACGTAGTGTGTCTTCTACATACATTTTTTTCATATTTACTTTTCATGAAGAACTTTAGAGATAAATGCCAGCATGAATCTAATCCCCCAAATGCAGAGATTAATCAAGTATCTACTTTCCCATTTCTTGATCATTACTCTCACCTGCTTCCCAAATGCACACTCTTTTTTATCACCCTAGCCCCCTGGAGCGAGGTCAGGTGTCACAAGTAAAAGGACATTGTCCTTTAGACTGCCAACGAGGCAGACACTAACTGCATGTATGGGAGTCAGGACAATATCCTCATAATTTCACCTGTTGGGACCTCTTATCCTTTGAGGTTTATAATTCACTGGATATTTCAGAGAACACATGGAAAATATTAATGCTTAATAGATTTATTATGAGAAGAAAGAAATCGGCAAGGTCTGAGATGGTTCCCAGAGGATGTGATATGATCTCAGATACATAGCTGTCTTTTACTAGACAGGAAGTTCTCTAGGTCTCAGTCTCTTGAATGACACACTCAGTCATGTCTCCTGGTTCTAGTTGATACTGGCCTGCCATGTGGATCTTTCCTGGTCTGGTGAGCCACCTCTTTCCAGCACAAATGATCAGGTGTGGCACGGAAGTCTCAAATCAAAGCGCCCGATTGCTCAAAGATTTATTTCCAGCAATCTATTTCCAGCAATTTATTTCCACACTCTACTTTTGCAAAAAATGAACTCACTGCCCCAAAGCCATTTTAACTCAAAACAACCCTTTAAGACAAAATTGAACTGCTCTTAGGTTTTTCCGAGATGTTAAATTTTTATAGGAGCAGACAGCCTCCTCTTTTTTCCATGGAGGAGCTAGTGGATTTGAACAGCTGATCTTGCTGTTAGAAGGCTAAGGCATAACCCGACATACCCCTACACATCCTTTACCCTACACACTCATTAGAATCACCAGCACAAAGTTGAGAATGGGAAAAAAAATTATATCAGTAGTTGCAGTATTTTACAGTTAATATAAATTGGGTCCAGAGAAACGAGAATTCCATTCCATTTATGTGCCTACTTTGCATTTGTTTACATTTTGTTTTTTAATTATTACAAATAATTATTCATGATATTTTTGTTTTCTCTGCCTGATGAGATGATAATCTTCTTGAAAGTATATAGTAACTTCACTCCAAGGGAACTTACTGTGCCTGTTAACAATAAAATACAAGCTGCCCATAGTGAGCTAATATTTCTGGTGTATTCCAGAAAACTCTCCTTAGATTATTCAAATAAATTTAATTTGGGGGATATTATGACTGATGCTTAAATGGCAGTCTGTTTCCATTTCACAGAAGAGCATTGATTTAAACTGTCAAGGAAGACATTTAGGTGAACTTGGGCAAATTACTCAACTTTACTGAACCTCAGATTCCATAGCTTTAAAATGAGAAAAAATCTACTCTGAGTATAAATGAGGTTGATGTTTAATTCATATTTAGAAAGTGCTTGTATATGGTATATAGTCAGAAAATACTAGTTATTTGCATTATCATAATCATGATGATTATTGAAAATACCTCTACCCCGAAGTTAGGCTTTAGCAGCACAAAACAATTTATATAATTAGAATGTACAAGGGGGCTCACAAAAAGTTCATGGGGGAAAATGGAATGAAAATATAAGAGAATTTGTCCACAAACTCTTTGAAGCCTCTTTGTGTTTGTTTGTTGGTTTTTTTGGTTTTGGCATTCAAGTTAATTCAGCTTCTTAGATAAATTTCTCCCAATAACTATAATTGCTTAGAAATTTGTAAGCAACCACTCTTCAAAAACATTGATTTACACTTGATGTCTCCCTCTACTCCCCATCTAATCAATCACAAGTTAAAGAAACTGGTTTGATTACCCTTGAAAATTCTCTGACTAGAGTTTTGTGAAGGATGTCCCAGAAGACACTGTCTCTACCAAGAAATTAATGATATCTCCCTAGTGTGTCCTCATCAGTTAAGAGTTTTTCATGAATTTTCAGGTTTAATTGTTTTCCTTTTTGTTCTCCTTTCTTTTTGTATTGAATCTGAGTAAAACAAGCTTAATAGGCAATTCCTACCCACCCACCCCCCTCACTCACCAGCAAAAGGTTTCAGGGAAGAAAAGTTGGTTCTATTTATATTGAAATGGAATTACATATTTTAACTGTACTTTGAAAAGATTGCATTCATAGATGCGCTCTCTTCGTCAAGCATGAAGACGAGTAGTAAGAACGCAACTGCAGGAACTGTTTCTGTTTCCCTTGGTTTATTACTTTACAATTAATCAAGGGATAAATCCGAGGAGTTTGGTATCTTTTTCCCATATTGTGAATGGAGTGGGGAGAGAAAATAATACTCTTTGTAACTTTGGACCTTATAATTTTTCACTGAAATGAGGTCTTTGGTCCATAAATTATTGAATGAAGAACAGGCATTAAATTTTTTAATCAATTTTTGAATTTTTTTAAAAAGCTAACAGACTAGGGAATTATATCACTATTACTGTGTGTATACCATTTATTTATTATTTTCTCAATAATTACATGAATATATACATTTAAGTAGGACAGATATAAAGAAACAAGAATGCCCAACCACCATCAAAACCATATTTCCACCCTGTTCTGGCATTTTACCCCCAGAACAATTACACTGAAATGATTTTGTAATATGGAAGTTCTAATTATTGAGCAGAATATAGTTTCTTTGCATGGCATGAAATCTACAAAAGGTTTTATATGCAAACTCTAATTACAAAGCAGAATGCTATTTCTTTGCAGTGCATCAGAACTACCAAAGGGTTTGCATGCATGGAAATCTCAAAAAGGATGCCAAAGATGAACAGAAAACAAACTATCAGAAAATATGACAGTGGCTCTAAGCCAAGTACCACCCTCATCATTGTGCGGCATCACCAGCATTCTGTCAATGCCATCCAGGATAACCTCCAGGAAGACAAGCCCTGCCTGGGCCCACTCAGCACCCAGTCAACTTGAGCAATTCCCTTTTGTTTCCCAAGGAGTCTGGCTACAGGTATAAATTATGAGTTCTCTGGATAAGCGGCCTGTGTGATTCACCACCCTACTAAATAAGGGAATTATGGCAGTGGATCAGATTACCTTGGGAAGCCTGGGATGATAGATTTCAAAATCACAGATGTACTTTGTGGTTTTTTTAAATTAAATTATTTTTTAATCATTTTATTAGGGGCTCATACAACTCTTATCACAATCCATACACACATCAATTGTGTAAAGCACATTTGTACATTC
>NW_022104341.1:46282183-46315462 GCF_000313985.2 Echinops telfairi
TATATATATATATTTCAAAAGTTGTGTAAAATTGAATTAAAAGATAATGCAATTTTTTCATGGATTTCTTCAACAGTTTTATTGGCATATAATTCATATATCACACAATTCTATAGTTCAGTCCCATCAGGAAAAGTTGTACAATTGTCACCACATACGTTTTAGAACAATTTCTTCATTATTGTACTCAATTGTTATTAGCTCCCCATTTCCACACAAACTCCCTTACCATCCAGTTACTGTCTCCATAGATTTAGCTAGCCTGGATTTCATATACAGAAAAACATTTTTAAAAAACAAAAACTAACACCAATGGCAAAGTAAAATATATAAAAACCTCAATTAAAAAATCAGAAAATATGAAAAGCTAGAGAAAATTCTAAATGGAACTTAAGGGAAATCAAATGACAGGGTGCTAAATTTTAACCTGACTGCATCTGCAACAATCCACTTTCTAATACAGTTTACATAAGTGCAAGAATATTCACAACCCTGGCCCATGGTCAGAGGACTTATTACACATGTCTGGCCCTTAACCTTTCAAAAACTGAAATGGGTCAAAAGGTAGATCAAATGACAAGATAGTATATTTGAACCCACGACTCACATAATCAGCTTTACAATGCTCTCTGCCTGTAACAAGCTATTCACATACCTCAGCTGTGAAGGAGGTTTACCGGAGTCGTAATCCATGTATGGTCCCAACGGATGGATTGGGGGCTTTGGTTGTCATACATGGCCGTCTGAGAACCAGGTGTTCACAATATAAGTTCTGATTAGATTTGGACTCTATTATTTGCAATCCTTGGGTCACTCAGGCTGGTGTGCTTCTTCCACATGGACTTAGTTGACCCCTCACTTAGATGGTTGTTTGTTTGAAAACAAGCTTATATGACCCCATATGTTATTCCTTCTGATAACAAGACACCAACCTGTTTCTTCACCAAACTTTGTTATAGCATGCATATTGTGGTAGTTACATAATCTGGTGTCAATTTGAAGATTAAGGGGTGGCGTCTAGCCAGCAAACTGCATATAGTCAATGAGGCCCCTGCGGGGGCATGGCCTCCTGATGATTCTGGGAACTGCAGTATCTCCTCCTTGGAAGCAGGAGACTCTCTTTCTATCTGCTCACTCCCTGAGAAATGCTCTACTGACATGAAATATGGCCCTTTGCTGATAGAACCTTTTCCCTGGGAACTGGAGGAGGCACATGGAGACCCCTGCCAGTGTTGAGATGCTTCTACCACAACTGGATCCATAGGACTTGCTGCCCACTGGCCTGTGATCTTCCTGCATTCAGCGTCATTGCCTGTGTTTACTGAGTCTGAAGAAGACTTTATAGATTGGTATCAGACATATGGGCTAATATCAGACTTATGGACTTGATGTGGACTGAGGTGGGATGTTCCCTCAATATTCAATTGCTCCCGTATATAAAGCTCTTTCTTCTACACACGAGTCTCTCTGAATTTGTTTCTCTAGTCTACCAGGACTAACACACATCTCTTCTGTGAGCTCTTCATGAGGGCCAGCATCAAATAGGACTATGTCATAAGAACTAATGGTTCTTAGATTGGGGCTCGAATTAAGAGCAAGCCAAAAACCCATTCCATGAATAGTTTTAGGCCCTCTCATGTATGTGTGTATGCCAATATCTACATACATTGGCATACATAATTTATTAATATATTTACATGCAAGTTTATTAATAGTAGCAAATGTATATACAGGAAAAGTGTCAAAAGTATATTATTACTATGTCCTACATGTCCTACAAGTTCCAGCAAAAATAATAAAAATTCCAAAAAAATAAACATATATAGATGTAAGAAAACTCAAGTAAAATCACATAAGAAAAATGATTGCACAAAAATCATCAGGTTTCCTGTACTTTAGGAAGGAAAATGTGTTTCTCTGACATATTCTCAGTAATCAATATATATTATCCTAAGACTGAAAGGATTTTTAACATTAGAATATCTATCATTGTACTACACAACATTAATAAATTACATAATCAATGACAATCTCTGTAATTGCCAAACAAGCATTTAATGAAATATAACATTCATTATGTTTATTAGTAAACGAGAACCTAAAGAAAATCTATAAACGTGATAAATACCTATCAAAAGCCTATAGCAAAGATTAAAATTAATAGTGAAATTTTAAAATGTTACTATTAGAGTTAGAATAGGATGAGGATGTCGGCTGTGACTACGCCTCTTTAATGTCGATTAACATAATTTGATCAATGTAATAAGACAAAATATTAGGCATATATAGTAAAAGCAGAAAAAATATTTATAAAGAGAGGATCTGTCTGTTCACATAGAAAATGCATGAAAATCTATTGGTTCTTAAAACTGGTAAATGTTCAGCAAGGTAGCTAAGTCAACATAAAATTTATAATACTATTTCTACAAAGCAGTAATAAATAATTAGGAATAATAATATACAAAAGTACCTTAGTTACAAGAGCAAAATAAACTAAAAGGGAGCAAAGGATCAATCTAGTCAAGTGTTGCATTTGTAAATTAAATTACAAATCCTTATGATTGACATTAAATAATTGAATAAACAAAAGGTACACCAAGTTTATGGATGAGGAGAAGCAAAGTAATCCATACATCAGTACAATTATATTTGAGTCGTTAACAGGCTTTTTCATGGGACATTAAAAACTAATTCTGAAATTCATATGAAACACACACAAAAAAAACAATGGTTTGGACAATTTTGAAGAAGAAAAAGGTAGAGATGATTTAACATATATATTATGATTAATAATAACAATGTTTAGTATAATAATATTATTAATAATAATAAAGCCAGGCAAGACCTATTGCCATCGAGTCACTTCTGATTCATAACTACTGGACAGGGCAGAGGGTCTCCAAGGCTGTAATCTTTCCAGAATCAGATATTGTCTCCCACAGAGCAGCTGGTGGCTTCTAACCACTGACTTGTCAATTAGCCACTGAGTTCTTAAACGCTGTGCCACCAGGACGTAGAGAACAATATTAGAGGTTAGCATGTATGAGGATGAGCCCAAAAGTATTGGTACTGAGTTCCCAGTTCATACACGCACATGTTTGTTCCATACAAAACATGCTTGAACATGTCTCCTCTCTCGGTGGACGGCTTCAGAGAAGACCAGTAACGGCATAAACAATGCATTTGTTTCCATCTCTTTTGGGCGCTTTCAAAGCCAGGTCCAATTCTGAGGGATCTACTGGCCCCTTGGTTACATTCAAGGCCGAGGCGTGGGCTGGGAAGGTCATAGTGACTGTTATCTTTTGCTTTTACTCCAAAAGGGTAATCCTGAATGATTTTCTTGCAGAACACAGGATGATCATGGATCATGGGGGATTAGCAGAAAGACATTTTAAGAAAATTAAAAGCAAAAGCTTTAAAGCCTTCATAAGAAAATATAGGATGGTATCTTTAGGTCTATGGAGTTAGAGATGAATTTTTTTTTATATAAGGCATAAAAAGCTCAAATCACAAAGCAATAGGTTGGTAACTTTTACTCTGTTAAAAATGAATGCTTCTATTCACAGAGCAACACCATAAAGAATGTGAAAAGACAAGTTCGCTTTCTAATATGCATTAACAATACGGGATTACTATCATTACTATCATTTAGCGGAGACTTTAAACCGTTACAGGAGTAGACAGCCTCATCTTTCTCCCAGAGAAAATGATGGGTTTGAACTGCTGACCTTGTGGTTAGCAAACAATGCATAACTTTCACTATGCCAGTGGAGCTCCTTTTATGCAATTCTTGAAAGAAAACAACTCACTTTACCACTCATTGAAACCAAAACCACACTCATTGTCAGTAAGCACTGATAGCATACACATTGGCTGTTGACCACAAGGTCAGCTGTTCGAAACCATTAGCTGAGATTTTAGAGCTTTGTAAACCCACAGGGGAAGTTCTACTCTATCCTATAGGATCACTATGAGTCACCTTACCACATGCATTAATAAAGGTAACTGGATAAAAACAGGAGATCTTCAGAAAAGGAAACACGATTAGTCCACACATCCAGGAAGAAATGCTCAATGTTCAGTGGTCAAGAAAACCTACAATTGAAAAATGTAATATCGCATCCCATCAAGACAGATATGATGATACCAAGTGTGAAATGCAGAAATAGTTTATTTCCTATACTGCTCATGAGAGTGTCATTTTGTACAATTATGTTGTAGAATATTTTGGAAATACCAAAGGAAATTGGAGAACTAAACCTCCCTCACCTTGTAGGGTGTAGGGTTCAAACCCACCAGCAGCTTCACAGGTGACAGGCAAGGTTATCTGCGCTCGGTCATTGTGAGTTGGAGTGGATTTGGCAGTAAAGTTTTCTTTCTGTTTTAAATCCCTGCAGCTCTACTTCTAGGTATACACCTTAGACATAGACAGCCTTACATTTAGGGTTCTACAAACCTGAAAGAGAATGTTAATTGTAGGTAACATTATGTGCAATGTGAACAATGGTGACCAGCCAAACTGTTGACCAGGAGAAGGTTAATGAATAATGGTGTAGTCATACAAAGCAATGTTACAGAGTTAAGAACCAATAACAATATCGACTAAATGACTTCATAATAATAGGTTTTATATTTATAGAATTTGGGTAGTATTTAAGAACAGTATCATATTTACATAGCTTACGACTCTGAAAAATAATTGCCTAGAATTTTACTTATGTGTATGGGTAGCTATAGTAAAAAAGCATGCACTGGACCTATATTTAGTATAATACTCACTGTCAGTGAGTGAATTCTGACTCATTGATACCCTGTATGATGGAATAGAACTGCCTCCTTCATGTTCTTGAGACTTTAAATCTTTACAGGAGTAGACAGCCTCATTTTTCTATCAGAGCAGATGCTCGGTTTGAACTGCTGACCGTGTGGTTAGCAGCTCAATGCATAACTTTCACTGTGCCAGTGGTGCTCATTTTATCCAGTGTAATAATTACCCACTAAGGTATCGACAAGAACAGAGAGCCAAGGAAAGACAGGTACACAGACTTCAACTATATTTGACATAGCTGATGTCAACATCAGCAACAACATCAACAGCTCAGAGAACCGCTAACAAAATCTTAGAACTGAATGAAGCTGTGTGTTGGGAATGTGGTTGTTCATTATCTTCTTCCATATATATCTATCTCAAATATGCTATATTAAATAAAAATAAGCTATGTGTAAGTTACATTTTGGCAATTAAAATCCTATTTTCTCAGGAGATTATGGTTATATAACAGTCACTCAGAGGGGTTTTCCATCTCAGAGCTAATCACCCTTGGCATAAGCACTATGGTCAGGCATAAGGGTGGGTCCTGGGAATAGAATGGTGAGAAAGTCAGCCATGAAGTAGGTGTGCATTTTAGTGGGGTTATAAATGTACAACTGCAAATCATGATCCAAGCCAGGAAGAGAAAATTTCCCTGCCTACAAGTCAATTCCAACTCAAAGTGACTCGATAGCACAGGGCAGAACTGCCCCTGTGGGTTTCCAAGACTGTAACGCTTTACAGGAGTAGAATTTCTACTTCCACGGAAGCTGAAAGCCTCATCTGTCTCCCTTGGAACAGCTGGTGGTTTTGAAATGCAGAACTTGTGGTCAGCAGCCCAATGCACAAGTACTAATGCTACTGGGAATTATGATAGAGAGCACCCGTGGGGCAAAGGCTGGGGCAGACACTGAAAGAGTTTTGCCCCTAAATCTCCTCTGCCCTGACATCAAATTTTATGTTTCAATTTGACTAAGCTATGGTTCCCACGTGTGTGGTGAAACCCTCCTCTACACTCCATTATAAAGTCGTTACCTGTTAGGAAGTCAGTAGACTTTAAGTAGAGTGGATTACCTTCCATAATGTGGATGTGTCTTAATTAAACAATTGAAGGTGTTCGGAACAAAATGAGAGTGTTCACTAGGGTGTACTGTCCCTCTAATATCTAAAAAATAGATATTTTTCTAGCGCTCCCTCATTCTCCACCCTTATAATCTAACATAGGTTCCCAAACTTATTTGGCCCAACACCCCTTTTCAGAAAAAAAAAAACTCACCCCGCCACCCCCCCACCACCCCTGATGATTAAAT
The DNA here is from genome assembly GCF_000313985.2 of Echinops telfairi. Taxonomy (NCBI): domain Eukaryota; kingdom Metazoa; phylum Chordata; class Mammalia; order Afrosoricida; family Tenrecidae; genus Echinops; species Echinops telfairi. Next base: position 46,288,304 of record NW_022104341.1, read on the forward strand.
ATCTGCTTTTGTAGCCCTCCTGGATCATTCTGGGCTTGGTCTTCTACTTTGGAAAACATTGATCTAACCTACAGATTTGAGACACAAGACTGCAGGAAATTCCAACCTATCACCCGACAATTCCCACAAACATCTGAGTCAATTTCTTAAAAGAAATTTCTCCCTGTTTGTCTCTCACTCTCATAAAACCTGTGTGTAGTTGTAACCTATTGTTGAGTGGACAACTGACTAATGACTTCGTACCATGGGATGAAGTACTGCCCAGTCATGCACCATCCCCATGCTCGGATGGTTGTGCTCCAAAGGATGGTCACTGGTTGATTTCCAGGAGTGCATCACCAGGCCTTCTCACTGTGTCGAGAAACTCTGCAGACACATATTCAATATCGCAGCAACATGTGAGCCTCCACTACGGGCTGGGTGCTGACTGCACAAGAGGTGCTGGAGCTGCGTTTGGTCTACAGCATGGGAGGAAACAGTTCTGCCGCTTCTCCACCACTGCTTCTCTAGAGGACCCTGATTTCCTCCACTCTTCGAATCGGAGAGGCGACCTGGTGGGGTAGGAGGTGCACAATGGGCTGCTAATGCAAGGTCAGCAATTTGAAACCACCAGCTGCTCCTTAGGAGAAAGAGGGGTCTTTCTTTCTCCTCCTGTAAAGAGTTCCAGTCTTGGAGACCCACAGGGGCCGTTCTCCCCTGTCCCGTAGGGCTACCCTGAGTGAGCATGGGCTCAGTGACCGTGAGTTGGTTTGGTATCGAAGCTGAGAAGCTAATCATGGGACTAACACAGTGCTAATCCATTAGATCGAGTTAACAGTCTCTGGGGATGGTTCTTTGTGTTGCTCCTTCAGTACCCTGCCCGGACCATGGATATGATGGTGGGAGTGGAAAAGACATCGTGGGCCAATGAAGGTGCAAACGGTCTGCTGGGGTGTTGAGGTCGGGGTGAAGCAGAGAGACAGCCAGACTCTGAGTGCTTGATGACACTGCTGAGCCACGTCACTGGCCTTGAGACCACGCACCTCAGGATCTGTTTTTAAATACGTAAATTATGATGTCATCACTATGCAACCGAAATAATGGCTAAAACCTTTATTTGTAAGAGTTTCTCTTATTCATAGCCCCGAAGCATTTTAAACAGATATAGCTCTAAAAGGTAACCTTCTGGGAGAGGTGACATTTAAGACATGACAGAAGGACTGTGGAGCAGAGTGCCAGCAGGCATGAAGCAGAAATGAGCCAGGGAAGTAGGAGGCGGCTGTTGCCGAGGACGAGCAATAAGAGGAATGCTAGGAAGTGTGTGGCTGGGAAGGTGAGCCCTCAGTTCTTCGTCTTGCTCCTGGTCAAGAACCACCAGCTTATCTGTCAGTTAGTTGTCACATGGTGGTTTGCGTATTGCTGGGGTGCTGGAAACTATGCCACTGGTATTTCAAATACCAGCAGGGTCACCCTCCTGTTAAAAACAGTAGTTAATGATCTGTAAACAAAGACCAACTCAATAGCACCAAGGAGAGTTGCTGTTTTAAGAGACTGCGTCCTATAAAACAAAGAATGTCTCCCTGGTTCATCATGCGTACTTGGGTGTGCGGTCTTTGCGAAGTGAAGAACATTAAGTCCAGAATACAGCTCTCTCTGTCCCTTCCTCACTGCCCAAGGGGGGGGGGGGAAATTAGCATCTCACACGTCCGCTTTGACATAGAGTAAATTGCAATGATAGGATTTAACCAGAGCTTAGCCAACCGTGTCTTAGGCATTCCCAGTGCTACAACGGTGCCTGCTTGGTTCTGTGTTTCACTGAATGGGGAAAAGGCAGCTCCATTGTTGAAAGGACACTGACTTCAATAACACAACCCAAATCCAGTTCCCTTAATCCTGTTGTCACTGGACACTAAGGAAAGGGTTGACTGACTTTTAATGCACTTCCCATCAGTCTTTCCCTGCAGCCTGCGCTTCCTCAGCAAATAAAGGTTACTTTATAAAACTGGAATTGCTGAATACCGGGCTGGCAGGCTCAGGCAAGGAACCAATGGCTTGGAAGAAAATGTCCATTTTCAGTCAAAAAAATTAATATGATGAGTATTCTACTAGTTTCCACTTGGCTCTTTTAAAGTAGGTCTGAGTATTTTATTATTAGATTCTAGGCCACTTCCTCCCTTCCCCTTGGCTGTTTGTGGCTAAACTATAGAGATCTAATCCTTTTAATCTTTCAGCCACATCTTTTCCTGGGGCACCTGAATTCATTCACTCTCGTTGCTATTCCCTGCACTTCTTCCAAATTGCCCCGGCTTCCCTAGTAATGAAGTGGTAGGAGGGCAACGTGTGGTGCCAGGTGCTGTGCAGCTACAAAGCTCCACAGAGGGACTGGTACTGCACACCCTGCTGCACAGGTAGCCTCACCCTGGACTTGCCTTTCATCCTGCCAGCCAGCGTGGCTGGCCTGAATTTAATTTGCAGACCACTCTTCCCCTTGGGCCTACTTTGGCATCGCGGCAACCCTGGCGTCTGCTTCCCAGAGAACAGCTCTGTGTTTGGATTCTCTTTCCCCAGGTGAATTCACTGCCTTGCCTTTTTTCAAATGCTCACCAAGTTATTATTCCCAGTCTACACACCTCAACTCTCCAAGGTCATTTGCATTTTATTTCTGTTGCCTGAGCTGCTCACGATACTTTCCAATTTGGAATCATTAGTGAATTCCAAAAGCAAGTAGCTTCTTTCCCATCCAGGTCGTGAATAAGAAAGAATAAGACCCAGGGTAGAATTTCAGCTGCAGCATAATAAGCAAGTAGCACATCTTCTTAATCCTCCTTCAGTTGTAACCTTGCCACCAGCTCACCACTCTGTTTTTCAGCCAGATTTAAATCCACAGAGTCAACCTTCTAGAAAGCCATATGTTCTGTGAAAATTTCCAATTTACGTAAGACACAACTTTTATACAGCGAAAGGCTTCTATCGTTATGGAATAGCTAGGGTCTTCCACAGTCTGACACTTACTATGAATCTGAAGTGTGCTAGGGCATTGTGTTAGGTACTGAGATTACAAACAGGGAAAATACAGAGCCCCAGTTCCAGTGAGTTTTTATTACAGTGGATTCCAAGCCCCAAACCAAACTCACTGTCATTGACTTGACTCCAACTCATAGAGAACATGTATCGGGCTTTCAAGATTGCAGCGCTACAGATTCACGTAGCCTGTAAACCCCTGTGGTAGGTTTGACCTGCTGACCTTGCCTAACCCACAGCAATACAATGTGAAAATAATTATGAAGTGTATAACTGGGATATCATTTAGATGTCTGCATGTAAGTGTTCTGGCATTGAGAGCAGAAAGAGTTTTAGTCCTGATTATACGATGTAAGATCTTGGGCAAGCTAATCTTTCAACCTTCATCCATAAAATGGTACCAAGCTCCTAAGTGGCAGTTAGTTAGGGTTTAAATGAGATGAGGCATGGTCAACACTTGGCATAGTGTATGTCATAAAGTACTGAGACATTATTTTTAATAATAATAACTATAATTATCATCATCATAGCTCCTATTATGACCTCTATTATCTCCCACAATCCATCTGCCTAATCAGGCCTCTCTAGAACACTGCACTCTAGAGAATTTGGAATGCTTACTAGACTCAGCAAAAAACTATTGCAATGGGCCTTCCATGGAAAGAAAAAAATAGATAGTATGTGTTTATGAATGTGCTGTATACAAACAACTAGCTTACAAATTTCAATGTAGTCCTCTAATGAAGAAATACTACAAAGTACATAGAAGGTAACCAACTTGATAGTGCGCAATGGGAGGTCAGATTGTTGGATCGTGGGCCATTCTGTAACTTCCAGTGATTTAAAAGCATGGCTCTAAGCCTGGAGAATGTAAGAGGTCAGGGCACAATTCTCTCTACAAAAAAGGGAGGTCATTTATGCCGATGACAGTCGCAGAAACTATTTGCTAGTAGTTGCCTACTGCTCTTCCATGACGAAATTATCACTGATCTATAGCCAAATGCGTTGTAGAGAGGATTTTATGCAACTAAATGGCTTCACTTTAAAAGGCTGATATTGTGTTCTCTCTATTTTGTGGGTGTTAAAATGACATTTCTTTCATAGAAAGATGATTTGAGGATTTCCCCACCTTATCAAGCCTCAAGATGTTATGAGTTCTATGGTGCTTGTTCCTGTGAAATCTCATCTACTCCCACGACTTTAAATACCATCGATGTACTGGTAGTGTATTCCTAGCAGCAAACTCTAAGCTCTTGCCTGTGTAGCTACCTACTTTGAATATCTATCTTCCAGGCACTTTAATTTAACAAGACGCATGAAGAATCCCATGATTTGTCCCCTCCTGCCTCAACCTGTTTTTTGATGATCTTTCCTTGCTCAGTAAATATCACACTGAATGGTAAACTACTCAAGCCAGGAATAGAGTTGTCATACTCGATACCTGTCTCTTTCTCTCTCTTCCCTTCATCTATCCATAAACCTCAGAAATTCTCATTTCAAAATATGATTTAAACCCAACTACTCGCCCTCATCACTGAAGGCACGTCCATCACATCTAAGTCGCTGCAGTGTCTGACTGCCCCTTCCCCTCCTGATCACGTCAATACATTCTGCAGTATTATTTAGAGAAATCACTACAAGTATAAATTTAACTTGCAATTCTTTAATCACTATATATTACTCAGCATAAAATCCCAAATCTTTAAAATCCGAGTCTGAGAACGACTGAGTCCAAGCATCAGTGTGTGGGAGATTTCTCTGAACCTCTCTGTCCACACATATTAATGTGATACATGCTCTCAGGGAACCCTGCTTACTCCGACAAAGCACATATCTCAATATGAATTGTATGTATACCCTCACGTGATTGAGAGGCAATTACTAAGCCTTCAGCTGCTAACCAAAAGGTTGGCAGTTCAAAACTACCCAAGGACTCATGGGGAAAAGACCTGGAAGCCTGTATCTCTAAAGATTGTAGTAAAGAAAGCCCCATAGAGGTTCTACTCTCTTAAATGAGATTGCTATGAGACAGAATCCACTCAGTGACACCAAATAACCACAATATGGTCGACTGATCACTAACCACCTCTCCTACCAGACTACAGGATTTCGTTTTTCTTCACTTCATTCCCAGGGCATTCGCTGCAAATAGCATGTGCTCCCTGAATTCATTAGAAGGAAAATACACTTTAAACATCTTTACGTGGTAAAATAAAAAGGTGACTCCAGTGAAAAATAAGTTATTTCCCTCTTGTCTCTGAAACCTAGAAGCTGGAGAAATACTAGTCTGTGGTTGAAAATACTACTTGAGCTCTGAATCTGACCAGCAGGGCCAAAAAGCAAACAAAACCAAACCAAACAAAACAAAAACACCTCACTGCCATCGAGTCAATCCCAGCTCATACCCACAGTGACCCTGTAGGACATAGTAGAACTACCCCTGCCTCCGTGCATATGACTCTTTATAGGAGTAGAAAGCCCCATCTCGCCCCCACTGGATGCCTGGTCATTTCACACTGCTGACCTGCAATCAGCATCCCAACTAGTAGGGACCTGGAGACCCAGGAGCAATGCACATAGATTCTGAGAGTTGGCTGGCGGTTCTAGCTGGGCCTAGCTAGTTAATGGTAGGCTGGTGTCTGCTCTCTAAAATGAAGCTATTTCTTTATTCTAATTCTAACTCTGTGACTCTGGGCACGGACTCTATCATTCTTAAGAACATGTCAGGAATGCAGAAGAATCAATAGTATCCATCTCATTAGCAGTTTTGAAGAATTCTTTTGCATAATTTTATCTGATGGATTGATAAAGTGGAATGATAGAAACATTCACGTATCATGGCACCCTGCCCAATGCCAATTGGCTATCCAGTATTCCATTGCATAGAAATGTGGCCTATTAGTGAGGCAGACAAGATTCCAACCCAGCCAATCAAACCACTTTCCCAGGAGCAGCTCCCTTTATAGCCCTTGGATGGTGACATCAACCATTTTATTGAGATCCAGATGTTCTTGTTCCCAACCTTCCCAGAGTGAGTGGTTGTCAGGTAGTCCTGTCCAAAAACAGGGCACTCGGTACTTAACTGGAGGCACCCACAACTGTGAAACAATCTCCAAAGAATATGAAAGTGCTTGTCATCATTGTCAAAATTACATGTGAATGGGCTATTTGCTATCTGGGTTGTAATTAAAAACTCAATTAAAAGAAAATTTGGAATCATCATCAACTTTTCAGGCATGAATTATTCCGCTGCAATGCAAGCTGCTTCTAGCTTGAGACTTTTCCAGCTTTCACAAGATGGCTGAATTCCAGAGACGGCCAGAGGAAAGGGTGGGATCTGAACGGAGACGGAAGCATTATGTTACTGCTGCTAGTGCCATCCAGTCTGCTCTGACCCGCAGCAACCCTATGCTCGGTCTGTGCCGTCCGCGCAAAGCAGCCCCTGGGTCACTCCATCTCGTCCAAGGTCTTCCTCGTTCCCGCCGCCCCTCCACTTCACCAAACATGACGCCTTTTTCAGGGCCTCCTCTCTCCTGACAGTATGCCCAAAGTACGTAAGACAAAGTCTTGCCATCTTTGCCCCTAAGAGCACTCTGGCTTACGTCTTCCAATACAGATTAGTTTGTCCTTTAGCAGTCCCTGGTACTTTCAGGATTCTCCGCCAGCACCACCATTCAAATGCATCTCTTCTTCGACAGGCTTCCTTTTCTTGGTCCAACTTTCACATGCAGCTGATGCAATGGAGAGTGCCATGGCTTTGGTCAGGAGCACATTAGTCCTCAAAGTAACATCCGTGCATTTCAATACTCTAAAGACATCTTGTGCAGCAGATTTCCCTAATGGAATACTTCTTTTGATCTTTTAACTGCTGCTTCCATAAGAATTGATTGTGTATACAAGCAAGACAAAAATCCTTGACCACTTCAACATTTTCCTGCATCTATCATATTACTCATTGGTCCAGTTGTGAGGATTTGGGTCTTCCTTACATTCCGTTGTAATCCATACTGAAAGCTACAATCCTTGATCTTCATCAGCAAGTGCTTCAATTCGTCCTCACTCTCAGCAAGCCAGGTTGGGTCATCTGTATACCACAGGTTGGTAATAAGCTTCCTCCAATCTAGATGCTACACTCTTCTTCTTATCATCCAGCTTCTCTGACTATGTGCTCAGCATATAGTGTGAACAAATGGGGTGAAAGGATGCAACTCTGACACACACCTTTCCTGATTTTAAACAATGCAGTAATCCCTTGTTGGTTTCAACACCTGCCTCTCGATCCATGCACAAATTCCTCAGGAGCACAATAAGGAGTTGCAGAATTCCCATTCTTGTCAAGGTCATCCACAGTCATTATGGTCCATGCAGTCAAATGCCTTTGCATAGTCAATGAAACAAAAGTAAGCATCTTTCTGGTCTCCTCTGCTTTCAGCCAAGATCCATCTGGCATCAGCAATGATATGCCATGTTCCATATCCTCTTCTGAATTTGTCCTGAACTTCTGGAAGTTTCCTGTCAATGTATTGCTACAACTGTGTTGGGGCGTTTGGTGATCTCAAGCAAAATTTTACTTGTGTGCAATATCAATGATATCGTTCTATAGTTTGAGCATTCTGTTGGGTCACTTTTCTTTGGAATGGGCACAAATATAGATCTCTTCCAGTTAGCTGTCTTCCAAATTTCCTGGCATAGACAAATGAGTGTTGCCAGTGCTTCTTCAGCTTTCTGAAACATTTGAATTGACACTCCATCAATTCCCGGAGCCTTGCTTTTGGCTAATGCATTTGTTGCAGCTTGAGTTTCTTCCTTCCTTCAGCACCACGGTCCTTGGTCATATGCTACCTCCTGAAATGGTGGATTGTCAGCTATTTCTTTTTGGTTTTAGTGACTGTGTATTCTTTCATCTTCTCTTGATGCTTCCTGCATCATTCAATATTTTGCCAATAGGATCTTTCAAAATTGCCATTTGAGCCTTGATTTTTCCCCCTGTGTTCTTTTCCATATCAGATATGCTGAGCTTGTTCTTCCCTGTCGGTTTTCTCATTCTAAGTCTTTGCACATTTCATTATAATATTTGGATTTATCTTCTCAAACAACCCTTTGAAAACATCTCTTCCTCTTCTTGACGTCATCTTTTCTTCCATTTGCTTTAGCTACTCTGTGATTAACAGCAAGTTTCAGAGCCTCTTCTGACCTCCACTTGGATATTTTCTTTCTTTCCTCTCTTTTTAGTAACCTTTTGCGTTCTTCGCGAATGATGGTCTTGATGTCCTCCCACAGTTCATCAGGTTTTTGGCCATTAGTGTCGAGTCTGTGAAATCTGTTTTGAGATGTTCTCTAAATTCAGGTGATATCGACTCAAGTCATATTTTGGGGCTCATGGGCTTGTTTAATTTTCTTCAGCTTTATCCCGAATTTGCATATGGGCAATTGATGGGCTGTTCCACAGTCAGCCCCTGGTCTGGTTTTAGCTGCTGATACTGAGCTTCTCCACTGTGTCTTCCCACAGATGTGGTCAGGTGGATTTCTGTGTATTCCGTCTACCAGTCCACTTGTACTGTTTGTGAGCGGTTGTAAAAGGTGTTTTCTATGAACAAGTTGTGGGTTTGCAAAATGTTACCATGCAATCTCCACCTACTAATGCAACTTAATTGTATGTTTGATGGATTTCAGACTGAAGTCATTGATAGAATTCTTCAATTTCTTCATCACTAGCTTTTGTGGTTGGTGCATAAAGTTGAATAATAATTGAATTGATTGGATTTCCTTGAAAGCAGATGGATATAACACGATCACAGATAGCGTTGTACCTCATGACGGATTTAACAAGATCCTTTCTGGCAACGAATGACATGCCATTGCTCTTGATTGTGTTATTCCCGCAGAGTAAATGATATGGTTTTTCTGATTCAAAATGGCCAACCCCTGTCCATTTACTCTCACAATGCCTAGGATATCGATCTTCATGCATTCCGTTTCGTTTTTGACCACTTCTAATTTTCCTAAATTCATACTTTGCGCATTCTGAGTTCCAACCATTAGAAGATCTTTGCCACTGCTTTTTCGATACCTTGGGTGACGCCCATCAGCAAATGAGGCTCCCAAACGCTCTGCTCTCACAGGCTTTACCCGCTTCACTTCACCGTGCTCCCCTCCCTGCCAAGAAATCATTTCTCCAGGCACATTTCCGTGCCCTTGGACCTGAAGGACCCATTTGCTGGCAGTGTCTCCAACAATGAGCTGCTTCCTTTGTTTAGGCTTGCAGTGGCTGGCAATGCTCCAAGCTGGGCCTAAGGCTGTCAGGGGCCTCTACCTCAGGAATGCAGAGCCGAGTCCTTCTTCCTTGTCTGTTCTTAGTCGGGAGCTCCGCTGAAACCTGTTCTCTTGGGACGACCCTGCTGGCATTTGAAATGCCAGTGACATAACCTCCAGCATCATAGCAACACACGAGCCGTCACAGTACGACAAACAGAAAAGTGGTAGGGAAGCATGATAAAATGGGGCCAAAGCATGACCCACATGTTGACACAGTCTATTAATTTGGGAGTTGTTTGGATACGATGAAAAAACGTTTCCCTCCTTTTTAAAATTGATAAAATCTCAGCCCTAGCTTCTGTGATGGTAAAAGTGACCCCGAAACTACTGTGGGTGGTAAAGTTAAACAAAAATTAGCAGTGACTCGGATTTCCCGTTTAGTTCATCAGATCGGAGGAGCAGTGCTCCTGCTCTGTCGCAGAAACTTGCAGTGAAAGGAGGTCGTGCACTGGGAATGCGGCGTCTCCCAGGCAGAATCGCCTCTCTCCTGCTGGCAGCAGCTCCCTGTGACCCGTGGCAATGGGGCTACCTCAGAAAATGTTCACGGCCCTTATTTCAATTCCAGTTTTTTGTAATATGAGCTTTACTTTCAAAAAAAAAATCACAGAAAATGGCATGATTAGAGTAAATGGCTCACATTAGTGGAGTGGTGGGAAGAGATGTGAACTAGAGAGGTGGGGTGTACGATCTGGCAAGGCCCTTGACAGGCGGGCAATATGTGCATCTATAAGGACATGCTCTTGGGAGGGTTAGTCCAGTTAGCTGGGGACCAGCTAATTATATCTTAAATGATGTATAACATATCTGAATACAAATAATCAATGTGTGTAGCAAGAACAAAGCGGGACTGTGGGGTGGGGAGATCCAGTCGTGCTCCAAGAGACTAGAAGAAGCATGTGTTGGGGAGAGGGAGCAAGTGGCTGGCCTGATCCTCTAGAAGCAGCACGAGATTCCTGGGCTGCTCAAAGGGATGGCTTAGTGGCTGGCAGGAGGAAAGGATGGTGTGAGGCTTCTCAAGATGCACTCCACCCGCTTAATCAGGGGGTTTGCTTCTCAGGAGGAGAAAGCATGCATGCTGTTTGTCTTGAAGCCATGAAGCATGAGCTCCCTCTCCTCCTCCACTGCCCAACCCTTTCTTGCCCTCCGCCTCTCTCATCTCCAAGGGTTGAAGTCCTTCCGGCTGACGGATCCTGTCGGCTCCCTTCCACAACTGCCATTCCCTTTGGGAACTTGCTACATCATTTCCCCCGATGTGTCCTAGATTTTCTATTTTTTAATAACATGTGCTTCCTTTTCTTCAGCTTCCATGATACTGTGTTGGATCCCCTGACACAATGTGCATCATCCTTCTCAGATTCCAAGGCCCTTGGGTACCAACAGTTGATGCGCTCAGCCAATAAAAGACCGGAAGGTCACGTCTCCTCAGAAGTGCGTCAGAAGAAAGCCTGGTCATCTTCTTCATCAAAAACCATGTGTCCTTTAGAACCCCTGAGATGAATGTGTGAAAGCGACCAGACCATTTTACCCACTACAATAGTATTCTGGTTGTCTACTACATGTTGTCTACAAGACAAACTATGACCTTGAGAGATATCCTCAGCCCTTCTCATAAAATGCACTTGTACTTGTCCTTGTCCTCTATTATTGTACCTCATACCTATGGTGTCCTCTACTATCTCTCACAGTAAGTAGTCCTCTCTGTTGCACCCAACTGAATTATTCAGCGGTCAGACTCTCACCACGTTCCATCTACAATGCAGCTATACCCTCGTACCTGCTTTCCCTGGCATCCAAATACACCTTTCCTGCTCCCCAGTGTCCATGTTTTCCTTGGCTTCGTTGGTTTCTCATCACCGAGAAGATAAATTCTAAGCATTTAACATAATATACAAGGCCTTCTGTAATCTGACCTCTTGGGCTGTTTCTTTTGCTATTCTTGGCTTGGTAGTTTAAGCGCTAGTGATACTAATCTTTTTTACTGACCCAGAAGACACCCTGCTATTTTTCACTTCCAGGCTATATTCTGGCCCTCTTCTCCACCGGGAGCTCGCTTTATCTCCATCTCTTTAAGACCCTCTGAACTTTCCGACTCTAAAACAGCGCGAGGGGCCCCTTTCCACGCTTTCCAGTGCCGTGGTCTAGCTCTATCACTACACAGAGCCACACACTGTGGGTGCTCTCTGTTCCTAGGTCTGCTGTGGAACTCAAAGCGAAGATCAGTGGCATTGGTTCTCTGCGACTTTGCAGTGCTGAAAACAGTTCTGGACACACAGTGGGCATTCTTCTGGGTTTTACTGGATGGCATTTTACACTGAGACCCATATGTGTATAATGAGTCTCTGGGTGGGTGGTACAAATGACTAGAAGCATTTGGTTGCTAACTGAAAATCAAGCAGGATGCGTCCATCCAAAGGCACTCAGAAGAAAGGCCTGTTGATCTACTTCTGGAAAGAAAAACAAAGCCATGGAAACCGCTATCGAGCACGGTTCTGCTTTAATACTCATGAGCCAGAGTTCGCTCAACAGCCTTTGACAGAGATATGCAGGGCTTGAAATGCTTCAGAATGCCTTCACACATATTACCGCCTTTAATTTGTTTGACAGTCCACCTTGGTACTGAAACTATATATTCTATTTCTATTTGTACTTTGTGGAAAGACGGGGAAACTTTAGCTGAGAAATACCTGAACAATGCAACACAGAAAAACACTAAATCATAGCACATAAGTGTCCATGTTTATTTTAACAGACAGCATCACCAAAAAGGATGTATGTGCATCAAAATATTTAATATCACAACTTAACCTGAAAGATTCATAGTTTACTCTACAGTGTCTGAGCCCTAGAACAAGGCCTGCCTTTAATGCGATATTTTCAGTAGAAGTTTTAATTATTCCGTGGTCCAGAGAATTGTAATCCAGATGGAGTACTCAGTTCTCATTTTGCACTTCCATCTGAGATTTCCCCCTTCATTTTAGGTAGCAGATGAATTCACAAATTGGATTTTGCATGTAAAAGCATTAAAAACTGAAACACTGTTTGATTAAAACTTGCCCAGCAGAATTTTAGAATAAAATAACTATCAAATGCTATTTTTGCCCACAAAGCAAGTATAGTTAAATTATAAAACCTGTAGTCCATTACCAACACCATTTTATGTGTTTTCTTACTTTAGACACAGAGCTTTATCTCTTGAATTACAGAAAAAGAAATTTTATAGCAACAAACAAGCTCATGCTTTAAATGCTGTTCAGAATTTTAATAATTGTTTGTCCAGTATTTGAATTCACTTTCCTAAGGTTAAGAGAAACTAAATTGCATTATTTAGTTACTTCTCTACTGGAAAATATCATCTACATATGATAATAATAAGTTTGCAGTTCCACTCTGCTTCCATTTTTAATGACTATAAAATAAATCATATTTTTTTTTAAATAAAGAGAAAACATAGAAGTCAAGATTCTCATCCTAACATTCTCATTAGGAGCCCCAGTGGCACTGGGGGAGCCCTGGTGGTGTAGTGGTTATGTGTTCGGCTGTGATCTGCATGGTTGACAGTTACAGTTTGGGAAACCCACAGGGGGTCAATATGAGCCAGCATTGACTCAACAGTAGTGAGTTTGGTTTTGTGGGGTTTGGTGGCACTGTGAGATAAGCACTGGTCTTCTATTTGCAGTCAGTGGTTCAAACCCACCAGTCACTTCATGGGAGAAAGATGTGGCTGTCTGCTTTCGCAAGCATTATAGTCTCAGAAACCCTAGAGAGGGTCATGACGAGTCACAATCTACTAGAAGGCAGTGTGGTTTGGGCTTTTATATATGTGAAAATGCTCAAGTAGTGCAGTGGCTAAGCACTTACTGCTAACCAACCACCAGCCACTCTGCAGAAGAAATATGTGGTAGGTAGTCTTCCTCCTTAAAGATTTATAGCTTTGCTATACTGCACCCTGACTGGCTCGTCTCCTCCTTGAATCCCTCTGGAAGGGGATACCAGTTGCCTACAGATAGGCTTTGGTCTCCACTCCGCACTCCTCCTCATTTACAATAATATGATTGTTTTTGTTCTTTGATGCCTGATACCTGGTCCCATTGACACCTCACGATCACACAGGCTGGTGTGCTGTGTGCTTCTTCCATATGGGCTTTGTTGCTTCTGAGCTAGATGGCCCCTTGTTTATCTTCAAGCCTTTAAGACCCCAGATGCTATATCTTTTGATAGCTGGGCAACATCAGCCTTCTTCCCCACATTTACTTGTGCTCCTGCTTTATCTTCAGTGATCATGTCAGGAAGGTGAGCATCATGGAATGCCAGGTTAATAGAACAAAGTGTTCTGCAATTGAGGGAGTACTAGAGTGGAGGCCCAAAGTCCAGTTTAGCAACTATGAAACATATAACTTTCCTCTAGTTCTTTAATGCTTCCCACCACCCGACCCCCATCATGACACCAATTCTACCTTATAAATCTGGCTATACCAGAGGATGAACAGTGGTACAGATAAGAACTGAAAACACAGGTAATCCAAGACAGATAAACCCCTCAAGACCAATAATGAGAGTAGCAATACCAAGAGGGTAAGGGGAAAGTGGGGTAGACAGGGGAAACCAATTACAAGGATCTACATACAACCCCCCCTCACTGGGGGACAGACAACAGAAAAGTGGGTAAAGGGAGACATTGGACAGTGTAAGACATGACAAAATAATAGTAATTTATAAATTATCAAAGGTTCGTAAGGGAAGGGGGCAGGGAGGGAGGGGAATATGAGGAGATGATACCAAGGGCTCAAGTAGAAAGCAAATGTTTTGAGAATGATGAGGGCAACAAATGTACAAATGTGCTTGACACAATGGATGGATGGATGGATTGTGATAAGAGTTGTATGAGCCCCCAGTAAAATGATTTAAAAATAAAGATTTATAGCTTTGGAAACTATGGAGCAGTTCTCTAGACATTAGAGTTGAGTTTGCTCTTGGTGTGTGTGTGGCAGGGACCCTGAGGACTCAGGGGTCAAATGCTCAGCGCTCACTGAACAGTGAGAAGTGCAAACCCACCGGCTGCCCGAAGGCGAAAAGACTCGCCAATCAGCTCCCCTGAGACCGCAGCTTCAGAAGCCCTGTGACAAGTTCCACTGTGGCCTGGGCGCTGGGGATGAGTAGCAATCATTGGGATGGCAATGGGTTTTTGTTTATATGTGCGATCTTCAAGGGCAAAATATCTATTCTGCTTCGCTGTATAAAGTTAGGCAAATTAAAACTTGCCAATTACATTAAGAAAACAGTGTAGGTAGAACAGAGATTAGACTGTGGTCTGGTTATTATTGCCCTAGAAATTAAAAATGTCTACAGTGATATTAAAATTCCTGAGGCTTTGTTTATACATAACTATGGAGCGGAGGCTTTATGCTGCTGTAAAGATTTACAGCCTCAAAACCCCAATGGGACGGTTCTACTCTGTCCTACAGGGTCGATCTTGGAATTGAGTCATGGCAGTGAGTTCAGTTTTTTGGCTTTATGAAAAAAAGATTTCCACATGCCAGGTAAGAGATAATCACAAAGGCTTGTAGATTTTCTTAAATGAATAGAATACAAACTAAACACTTATGTGATGCTTATATGGCTTTTAGAACTATGAATCAAGGACTCTTCTATGCACTTTCAGGTAATAATCCACATTATGCTCACAACCACTCAGAGTCTAAGACTACAATCCATAAGATGTGTTCTCAACTACTAGTCCACACTGCCTCTACCATGCTCGTCTGCCTTGAGTATGTTATGAACCAAATTTGATCCCCCCAACCTGGCAATACATGTCAAATTGACCAGGCAAAATTATCAATGTTATGTAATTTTCCTCAATTTTTGCGATATGATGTAATTATTCTATGTATTGCACATCATGCTTGCTGCTAACCCCAAGCGCAACAGTTCAAAATCACCAGCTGCTCCTCAGAGGGTTTCCAATTCCATAAACATTTACAGTCTCAGAAACCCACAGTGGCAGTTCCACCCCTTCCCACAGGGTTATTACAAGTCAGAATTGGCTTGATGGTAGTGAGGGTTTTTTGTTGTTGTTGTTGTTGTTCTTGTTTATGGTACATCCAAACCTCTACAATATTAATAAGGCAGGATACAATCTACAGGACTGGACTGCATCTTAAGTCAATCTTTTTTATATATAAAACAGATTAAGCAGGCAGAGATTAGGGGAATCTACTACCACCATAAGAGAAAGGCTAGAAATGGAGTATGTTTTTGGATCTAGAGTCCCTTTGCTGGGAACCTCTGAGACCCAGGGGAAGATACATGGGGATCTCCAAAGAATGCTGAACGTGAGATGTTAAAAGGAGACAAGAAACTACCCACAGAACTCTGAATTTGAACTTCTAGCCTCCTAAACAGCCAAAGAATATATTTTTGCATGATAAAGCTATCTAATTGTGGTACTTCTGTTATAGCAGCATTCGATAACTAAGACAGTATGGCTACTCTATATTGCCATGGAGATGAGCTCATATGATGACTGTCTTGCACTCCTATAAATTGCTAGTGAAACACTATTGCTTATGAAATCACAGGCTCCCAGGACGTTTAAGTACATAAGGGTCTAAGAATTCATTCAGTCTAACAAGACCCCAAGAGGTTCCCTGATGTGTCAGTGTTTCAGGTTAGAGACCAGGACTAGACTCCTTTTTACGTGAAAGGTGAAGCACCTATTTACTTGGAATATATAGCCCAATCATTTGTAACATGCCAAGAATCATTTTGCCTGGAGATGAGGTTTATGATCAAGGCAAATACCTGCTCTCATAGAGTCATGCTACTTAACTCACCACGTCAATGCAGATTTACTGAGCACCAGCAATATACCAGGTGGCAAGGGGGTGTTGATAGAATAGGAGGTGCAATGAGTAGAGAGGTAGTCCCTCATCTTAGAAGAGTTACATGAAATACGAGAGAGCAACATGAAATACGCACAGAAAAAAATACATGAGCGCATATAGCGAAGGCCTGGTTCCTTGGTAAATTAATTTCAGGAAACATCAGAGAAGAGAGATCAGAAAATGGAAGAGACCTGTGTATCTACTCATTGGGAAGAGCAGAAAGGTCAAGGAGGTTGGTGCCCACAATGGAGTATGCAGCAGCTCTGAATTTAAGAGACATGAATGAATTTAAAGGCATAGTGTTGAGTGTGAGAAATAGAATGCGATTTGACATGTGTCATTCATGTGAATTAAAACACTCACATGTAGAATTAATTATTATTATCTTTAAGAAAAAAGATATACAAATAAGATAGAATAGAATGTCTGCTTAGACAGGGAGGTAGAAGTGTATGGGACAGATACAATGAGCACATTAATCAATAGGTCAAAAAAGATCAGGAACCTCTGTGGGCCATGAATGTAAATGCATCCTAACCCAATTAGCCTCCACCCCCAAGTTTAAGGGAAGCACTCAAGCAGGCCTAGGAGAGATACGGAGGGCTTCGTGGCAAGAGGACTTGAGGGAAGCTGGTCAGGCTGAGAGAGGATGGGAAGGTGGGTGAGATGATGACAGTATGCCAGGGAAGTGACTCTATGCCTGCAGAGGGAGGGGCATAGAGACAGTTGGAGGCATACAGGTCATCACAGGATTCGTCCGTTAGGGAAACAGGACGCTAAGCGGACAGACACGTCGAAGACGATATAGTAGAAAATATGAACTTGAGGGAGATCCTGAGCGTTTGACTGATGCTTGGAAAGAAGAAAGCGAGGGGAGAGGGCCTGGGAGGGTCTTCAAAAGGAAGAAACACCAGGGGATGACGCACGTAAAATCCACGTTCTAGGTGCGCCCTGGTATGCACGAAGATCTGATTTAGGAGTGGCTGTAGAACACGGGAGGGCCTGGTTGTGCTGAAAGAAAAGCTGGAGGTTCGAGTCCACCAGAGGTACCTTGGAAGATAGGCTCGGCCATCAACAACTTCTGCACTTTTGAAACAGCAGCCATTGAAAACTATAGAGTTGTACGAGCCCCTGATCAAATGATTTTTAGAAAAAGAACTCAAATGTTTTGGGAACGCTGATGGCAAAATAAATAAATAAACATCAAAAGAAAAGAAAACTATAGAGTACAGTTCTACACTGACACACGTGGGCTGCCATCCATGGGAGCCACTGAAGGGCAATGGGTGGTGTGGAAAGGAGAAGCAGATGCAGAGAGGACACTTTTCCACTGAATAAACAACCAAATCAGAGCACAAGTCATTCGTTTCTTTGGGAGGGACCTCCTCTGCAAAAGTTTACTTCAAAGTAGTTGTGGTTCCTGAAAGCAGTTAAGTGGGTCACTGGCTTAGCTCTCCTTCGTGGTAGATTAATTAGCCAGCTGTAACTCCCGGATCTCTATTTTTAAATAATGACTTGCATAAATCTCCCAAGACAAGAACTCGCCACTGGTACACAGCACATTCCGGCAGCTGCAAGTTATTATGCCCAGTGGAAATTAAATATCTTTTAGGGAAATCATGCAAGATCTTGTGACAAATATGGAATTAACCCCTGTGACCTCTGTGCCTGCCTCATTTCTTTGCTCCTCTGTCATCTTAATAAGCAGAGTCCCTGCGGTTCTGGAATGACAGCAGAATTGGTAATATTTTTAAAAAGCATTATTCATCTATGGACATTGATGGGACACAGAGCCACTGCCTATGGCTGCCCTAGAAGCTCTGGAAATGCAGTATCGATAAACACACACAATGGGTCCTTCCTAAAGTACCATACATTTGGGGTCAGAAGGAGATATTTAATACTCCATAGAAGTAAACAAACAAAATATGCTATCATTTCGGGTGCTTTATTTCCTCTGCTTACCACTACGAAGTTCACACTTCTCTCCTTCCTACCAAGTGCACTCTGGCTCCTTCTTACTTCCTTCTTGAATAACAAGATCCAGATTTTAGAAGCTGGACTTTTTATTTTCCTTTTCACAACCCTTTTTTACTGTAGGTGTGTTCTTAAATTGTGCAGAGGATACGGCAGGCTGCATCGTCAGTCGCAGTGAAACAGAAGGAAGGAAACCAGAAGAGCTTTCTGGAATATTCATGGAGCTGCCTCTGGAAGGGTCCTAAGCAGAATTCATGTCTCTGGCCACTTCGATGCCAATTCATGTTTAATAAAATGCAACCACACAGCAGTAATAATCACCAAGTGGAGAACTTGATTTGTTTGGCCTGGATAAATAAAAGGCAAAAGCCAGGCCACCTTGCAATTTTGACAGGAGATATTTCCTTAGGGGAGTGCAAATGGAATGCTCTCTTCCCAGGTGATTGTAAAGACTCCATAAAAATGTCTAATTTTCCACGTGGGCACCAACCACCTAGATTCAAGGAGAAGAAAGGAAGGAATGTCTCGTTATGGACGGTACAACTGCAGTGGGTGTTAATGTGATCTTCCAAAAGACATGTCCAAGTCCTAGTTGCCTTGCTTGAGGTTCCAGGTTAGGCAGAGGGAGGTTTGCGGTATGCAGAAGAGAAGATAGATGTTCACACGAGAAGGTCATGTGAAGGCAGATATCGGGTGGTGCAGACACAAGCCAAGACATGTTGACAACCACCAGAAGTGAGACAAACAAAAAGCAGCTCCTCTCCTAGAGAAGCTTCTGCAGGGAGCACAGCCCTGGTGACACCTTGATTTTGGATTTCTGGCTTCCAGAACGATGAATGCATTTCGACTGTTCTAATACACCAAGGCATTCTTTGTTACAGCAATTCCAGGAAATGGACACAGAAAAGAAGCAGAACAAATCAGTAAGTGTATCTACCCCTCATGTATCCACCATCTCAGAATCTGACATTGTACTGACAGTAGTACAAAATGTGCTGCCTGACAGCCTGGCACACTAACGACCTATGTCTACACTAACAGACACCTAACCACGAGGCAGGAGTGATGCTGGCCATGATGATTCACTTCTGTGTCTAATTGCTGGGTCAAGAAGGCAATAATGTAATGATGTAGTCACCCTCTATTTTCCTTAATGCTGGTTTTCCCATAGCAACCTGGTCTGTGGTCATTTGGATGAGCGAGGAGTGTGTCCATCTACGATGAAGACGATGGGCTCTCGTGGTGGCTCTCATGGCGCCCGGGCTCAGAAAGGCCATCACTCAGCCTGGGACTCTGTGAAGGTCGGCTTGGTCACTGTCCTATTAGGCCAGGCTTTAATGTTCCAGACACTCCAGAATCTCTCCCTCATTTGACGACTGCAAACTCAAACACTTCTGTGAAGCCCTATTTCCCAATTTCATCCAGATAGCACAGTTATCTGGCCCTTCCCCTTGACCCTTTGACCTCCTATGTCAAGAAGTTAACATGGTCCCTGTCTCCAGCTAATGAGTTCCAACGCTGCTGAAAGTGAGTCTATCTTCTCAATTATGTGAACTCCAGGCTTTGGCAGAAAGGTCCTTATTGTGTTGTGCACCTGGAATCATATTGTAATGAGGCAAATCACACTCTCTTACAGTCAATGAGGGGGAACAAAAGCACACAAAATGGAAATTACTCCTAAAAATGACCTAGCTGCATTTCCACACCTGGCTAGCCAAACTTGTTTCTATACATCAAGAAAGTGATGTGGTGGCTTTGTCATACACAATCCCATGTTAGCAAACATGCTATTACGGAGCATATGGCACCAGCCCATTAATAGTGTGCGCACTTGATGAATTCCCAGTGTAGCACACGAGATGTTTACTGATTCCCTGCCTCTCTGCCCCAGGCTGCCTCCAAACATGTCAGAAAAATAAAATGTCATCCGTATTTGCATTCAGAAGTTATGCCATATTTACACATGCTAATAAAAACAAAAGCTTGCTTTTTAAAGAAGGGGCAAGCTCCATAATGAATTTTCAGAGAAGCCTGGATGTTCGACATCTTCTGCACACATTGTGAATGCTGCCACAGCAACTGGAAAAACAATGGCTGTCTGTCTCTGGGGCTTCTCCACCCAGCCTGGGATGACAGCGGCTGAGGGCGGGCAGCTATGATGAGCGCCTGGGAACCCGCGGACCACTCACATCCTTCACCTAAACAGCTTGGCTTAGATTATTTCTTAGTGTCCAAACAGATGCTTGATGAAACTATGAATGCACCATCTGTAGGGAGAGTCATACTCCAGGGATGCCCTACAGCATCTCTGTCCTGTTCTCATCTCTCTGCCTCCTTGGTATCCTTATTAGAATATTACATTTGGAATCAGCACACAGATATGATGTTTGGTCTCTGAAAATCATTGGTAATACAGTAATGAGCAAGTGACTTGTGGCAGGTACATAATTTCTTGCCAACTTGAGCGAAGGGGTAGAGCCTAGCTTGTCAATCAGGTCATAGTCAATGCTGCCTCTGTGTGAGCCTGGCCTTCTCTTGAGGATTCTGGGAATTCCTGTCTTCCTCTCTAGAAGTGGGACACACACTTTCCCTGCAAGATATTTCTGTTAACAAGCCACATTGAGCTACGCTGATGGAACCAGAGTCCTGGAATTAGAGCTCCAGGCCAATGCTGAGATGCTTCCACCACCACTGGATCCACAAGACTTTCCAACCCCTGGCCTGTTATCTTCCTGCATTCAGCATCATTGCATGTGTTGTGTGAATCTGAAGAGGAATTTATAGGCCTGTATCAGCATATGGGCTAATATCGAACTTATGAAATTGATCTGGACTGGGCTGGGATATTTTCTCAATATACAATTGCTCTTTTATATACACATATGAATGTCTATGAATTTGTTTCTCTAGTCAACCCAGACTAACACGTGACTAAATCTCTTTATGTCTCTATTCTCATATCCATAAAATGAGTCAGAGTATTTGTAAGGATTCTCTAGGTTGCAAGACAGAGCAACCGAATTCAGGCTATTTTCAAAGGAAAATGAAGAATGTATTAGCTCACAGAGCAAGTGGAGATTACTGACACTGATGTATTTGGCCAAAGCAAAGTATGAGCAATGGGGACCAGAGTTGGCCAAAGCAAAGTATGAGCAATGGGGACCAGAGCCACCAATGTTAGGATCAAAAGTCAAATCAACCAGCACTCACTCTCCTCTCACATTGACTCAGCTTGGTTTCATTCTCTCCTGCTGTGGACACCCTTTCCTTGCTTGACAATGAACATTAACACTCTGAGTCCTAACCTCACGCCATTCTAGCATTACTAACCCAAATCAAGCTATTGGTTCTCAACTTTCAAATTCAATTGCTTAATGTGTCAGAGAGGCTTCAGATTGGTTCACACGACTCACAAGCTTTCCTTAGGAAGAGGCTGACTTATAAGTGACCCGGCAATGAGCAGTCCTTCCCCTGAACCTAAGATACAAGGGAATGGCCAGAGGGAATTACCTGATGGTGTTCAACAAGTCTGTGCGACCAAGAATAAAAAGGGATATGTTTTCTGTGCACATCGAGAGAGAGAGAGAGAGAGAGAGAAAGCTGCCACTCTGCTAACCTAACGCACAAGATTTTTGTGACGGTCTTGGCTGGGTAATCATGGGCTTTGTATAGATAAATGGGCTTTGTAAACTGTCAAATGTCATGTATGAGATTTAGCAAACTAATTAAAAATTCTAATGATTATTTCTATTTATCATCTATTCACTTTTCTTCTGAGGATGGAACCTCCCTGGAGCAGTATTCATGACAATAATAATAATAATATTCCACTGTTAGTGAGAACCTACTGTATGCCAGAAACTGCTCTTCTGAGCACTTTATATGTATGAACTGTGAAGTAGGGACTATTATTGTCCACGCAGTTTACCTGAATCAACTGATATACAGAGAGAGAAAGCAAAATGCCAAAGTCACGTGGCTCGCAGGGGAGCCAGGGCCTGCACGTAGTGTGGTTTCAAAATTTACACTCCGCCATTGTGTCTTACTATCTCTCAATACTTCCTATACCAGGATCTGAGGAACAACTTGAAGAATAACTGATATTTTGCAGTGTAACTATGTTCCTATAGCCTGAGGCACTGAAAACGCCATGAGACCCGTGCTGTGACTATCTTCAATTTGTCCAAATATGTCATCTTTAAGGTCCACATGCCAGTAGGAGGTGAGTTGAGATAATGTAGCTGGGTCTGGAGCTTTCTTTGAGTGAATATCATCCACATAACAGTGTTTGTGAGAATGAATCTGCACATCATTTTCCTCAAATTTAGAAAAGGTGCTTAATAACTTGTCTGCTAGTTAATCATGCTTGACACTTACATAGTGCTGCACCTTTTAAAATCACTTTGGAATATGTAAGTTCATTAATCCCCACAACATTTTGATGAGATAGGGCAGGTTTCTGAGTCTGCTTCTGCTCTCTCTCCCCTCTAATTTCTAAACAACTTAGTGGATTAGTGAAGGAAGAAAAGAACTGGATGAGCCAAGAAAAGCAAGAAATCACACAGAGCCAAGAATGACAAGGGATGGAAGTGAAATATCTTTCTCTGGAAACACAGGGAATCCAGGACAGATAAACCCCTCAGGACCAATATTGAGAGCAGCCATGCCAGGAGGGGAAGGGGAAGGTGGGGGGAGAAGGAGGGGAACAAATCACAATGATCTACCTATAACCCTCTCCCAGGGGGATGGACTACAGAAAAGTGGGTAAAAGGAGACATCGGTCAGGGGAAGACATGAAAAAATAATAATAATTTATAAATTATCAAGGGTTCACGAGGGAAGGAGGATGGGGGAGGGAGGGGGAAATGAGGAGCTGATACCAAGGGCTCAAGTAGAAAGAAACTGTTTTGAAAATGATGAGGGCAACAAATGTACAAATGTGCTTGACACAATGGATGATGGATATATGGATTGTGATAAGTTGTACGAGTCCCCAATAAAATGATTTATTAAAAATAAAAAACCAAAGAAATATCTTTCAAATTTGGAGTAATTCTCCCTTTCCACATAAATTTTCACCATGTCATATCTATCCAATAATAATGACCAATTTTTGGTGAAAATGCAAACAGACAGCAATTAGCTGGCTTCTTCAACTTTCAGTGCTGGTGCACGAATCACTTGATTTTATCAATGGTCATGTTCATTGTTAAGCTGTTGAGTTATAACCTTTCATGATAGTTTTGTACTTATCTTCCAAGTCTTATGCTCTATCTAAATTTCCACTTCTCTGGAGATAGATTCACCTGAGATTAACCACCGCTGTCATTTTGGTCAGGGTTCAGAATAGATTTCTTCTTGTTCTCATGCCCTGTGGCAAACAGATGCTACTAGAGTTGATCCCACTGGGCACCTAAACAAACATGCTCTTGACCTTTGCTTCTTCATTCATATTCAAATACTGGGAAGAAGTCTTCCTTAGCTCAGGCATAGGTGCTTATTACCCCTCCCAGTGACAGCCCCAAAGGATGAAGAGACAATGGTATCGGTCCAAGGCAATATGGATAAAACACCATGCTACAATGCTTTCAAAATTAGTACGGAGATATCCCTACTGATTGTATTGTTCCCATTATCATCTGTCAAGTCATCCCCAGGCACAAGGGCAAAGCCATGTACCATGGAATGAAATACTAACTGGTTCTGTGCCATCTCTGCTGTGATTCATAAGGTATTTGTTGGTTGACTTTTGGAAGGAGAGTACCAGGCTAGTCTTAGTTCCGAAGTGCCACTGAATCCAGTCCAGCATCACAGCAATCCATAAACCTCCATTGATAAAGGACTAGTGACTGAATGGCATGCATTAGTCAATGAATTTAAGTATCTGGAATGGAAGGCAAGAATTCTACTACTAAATGAGCAATATCTTCCCCCAACTGACTGGCAAGAAAGTCAGACCCAAACCAGCTGGGCATACACTGTAGAAATCATCTTATTTTTAGCAACCTTTCATCCCTCTTTCTCCAGATAAAATATTACAGGGAAGTTAGTATAGGACAATAGTTATCAGCTTGCATTGTATGAGCAGGAAGTCCTGTGTCCTTACTGATTGAATTAAGTATAGACTTGTAACTGTAGACAAGTTGCTGGACCACTCTGGCGACAGCTTCCACAAGATAACACCAGGTCCTAACTCACAGAATTGTTATAGGATTAAAAATTATAATCACTCACAGATTTAGCCCAGTGTCAGGGACACAGTGAATACACAGAAATAAATATTATTAATGGTCTCCAGCTTTCTTCCGATAGTATCACACTCAATTTTAAGATATGATATCAAGGCTTCTTTAAAATGAAAAACTCTGGAATTTTAGATATGATCACTTCTGAAGTAAGAATACATTGTGGTCTGAGTGAACACATAATGATCTTTATTCACCAAGGCTAGAAAGAGAAATGCTCTGAATCACCGTAATGGCCAGATACTTGCCAGCAGTTAGTCGAGAGTAATGGGTAATGCTGACCTTGGGCGACATCAGAGGATAGATGATTTGTCTATGATGAACTTGTATTTTTCAGTTTGCACCCTTTTCCCATTTCTGGAGATAACATCGTCACCCTATTTTATTTAGGGGCAATTGAGGCCCACCCAACTGATTCAGCAGCCCCAACAAGTAAATGACCACTTTATTGACTCAGGAATGCCACTCTGGCAGCACGAGCTGCTCAGGGTTACATATGAGAGTGTTTGTCCTTGTCCTATAACCACATAATTAACCTGAAAGAGGTTTTTCATCCTATTGCTTTCACTGAAAATAGCAACAAAATAACCTCACAGTAAAGGGACTTGATAGTGTCTCTGCATATACATGGGACGTAGCAAAAGGTTGTCTGTGTATGTGTGTGTGTGTGTGTGTGTCAGGGGGGTATGGTGATGGGGGGGTGTTATCAAGTTCATGAGTTTATTGCATCAGCTCAGGGAAATCCAAGTAGCCTCTCTATTAGAATCCGATCCACCGGAGTAAAATATGTAAGGAAGTAATCAAAACACAGGAGGAAGTTTTCTGCTCGGTGCTCGAGCAGAATGAACACATCTCACAGACACAATGATGACCGCCAGGGGAGAGAATTTTCCCAAAACTACTGAATCTCTGAAATGGGCAATCAGCCTGTCAGCCTCTTGGGCATCTCCACCTTGGTGCAATGGTTCACAGCAAATCTTTCCATGACCCGAACCCATCAGATTCAGCCGGTGTCTCCATTCGCTCACAATGAAAAATGTCTGAGGCTTTAAGGATGAAGCCACCTTCGCTCCTCTGTCAGCAGCACCCTACCTGGAACTGTGCTGGAGAAAGGAATCTTGAAAAATGAGGGATATTTGTCTTACAAGTGTTACAGGTGCTATTTCCAAGTTAATCCTCCCTACAAATCAAGAAATCCACTTCCATTCAAGTCCAATTCAAGTGTGTCTAATAAATCCTCAGAAAGGAACTGCGTGCTGCCTCGGCATCTCACTTCCCACCCATCTTCCCAACCCCACACGCTCATCATGGCTATGCAAAGTATTAAGATTAGGATGGAAATTAGCAACCAGAGAATTTGCTAGACCTCCCCTCCCCAACCCCCACCACCATGCCTATTAATGACTGCAACATCATAAACAATAAAGCTTAATTAGGACCAAGAGTGTCTATAGCAATTAAATATGAAGGAAGTGTTCAAAAGCACAGCAGGAAGAATTATATTTTTAAATCATTTAAATTGCAAATGATGTTATTGACAACTTTTAAATGAAATTTTGTGTTTAGTGGGGGGAAAAAAGATAGCAGTCGAAGGCGAAGTGTTGACTTCATGACATTTACAGACAAATAAATATTTAGGATGGATCAATTTGCCACCATGAGCAGATGCTCAGGGACGTTATAGAACTGATGGGAGCTGTCCTTAATTTCTACCTCACTGAGTCAATGAGGGGGAAAACATCAACTTAAAGGATTCCAGAATAATGACATGACTCATTAGTGTTAAGGCCACTTCAAATTAAAGAATTCAACTTCAGTTACTGAGAGAAGAAAGTTATTAATGAGCTTCATGCAGGGGTATTTGGAAAGGACTACTGCTCATTTTCTAAGCAGAAAGACATGGTTGTAACCACGAGGGTGTTAGGTTGGTCAGACTGATTCTTTAATTTTTTTTCTCTTCCATTTCATGCCTACAGCTCAGTTTGACAACATGGATGTTGTGTACCTAATCGTCCACTGAGAAAACCTGGGAGTGTGAGGGACGGGACACGCGGGTAAGTGCCAGAGCCAAGAGCATCGCACAGTCTGTCCTCAGAAACCAGGGCTTTAGAACCCAGAGAGAAGAAAAGAGGAGGACTGAGTCACCGCTCTTCTGAGTTGAATGCTATCACAAAACATTGTGGTGGCCACTTCAGAAGACAGTGTGAAAACACAGGGGGCCAGGGGCCCACGCTCCGGAAACACAGTAGCAGATAGATTGCAGAGCCACGGAGTTGGTGCTTGCTTCTGGCATTCGCTCTTTTTTTTTTTTCCAATAATTTTTGGGGGGGCTCATACATTTCTTATCACAATCCATACATGCATCCATGTGTCAAGCACATTTGTACATTTGTTGCCATCATCATTCTCAAAATATTTGCTTCTATTTGAGCCCTGGATATCAGCTCCTCATTTTCCCCCTCCTTCCCCGTCCCCCCTTCTCATGAACCCTTGATAATTTATAAATTATTATTATTTGCCATATCTTATACTGTCTGGTGTCTCCTTTCACCCACTTTTCTGTTGCCTCAGGGAGGAGGTTATGTGTCGATCCTTGTAATCGGTTCCCCCTTTCTACCCTACCTTCCCTCCACCCTCCAGGTATTGCCACTGGTCCTGAAGGGATCATCCACCCTGGATTCCCTATGTTTCCAGTCCTATCTGTACCATGTACATCCTCTGGTCTAGCAAGATTTTTA
>NW_022104341.1:46315874-46318166 GCF_000313985.2 Echinops telfairi
CGGCACCACCAGCTTTCTTCACCACATTTGCTTATGCACACATTTGTCTTCAGTGATCTTTTCGGGAAGGTAAGCATCATGGAATTTGCATTCACTCTTTAACCTGATAGTATTCTTTCATTTTGAATGCCATTCTACATCAACCAACTCCAGAGAGATATCCCTCTGGAGCTCTGGTAATCATTTTTTGATGTTTGGAGTAAATGTATGGAAGGAGAGTATTATTTGGAAATGAGTCATAAAGAGAACACTCTCGTGTAGAATGACATATTAAGGTGGAAAGTCTTTTAAGCCCAGAATGTGAGGACTACAAGGGATTGGGAAGTTTGTAGATGTGGTGGTGGCTCATACCTTTTGTGAAAAAAAGAAATTCGATTGAGATTGTCTCCCATAGCGTGGGAATATTGCCAAGACAACACAGCATTTGTTCATGGACACATGGGATGACCCTAACCTGTGGCTCACATCTGAGTTAGTGAAGGAAGGACGGCTCACCTTGATGGAGCTTCTTTCCAGTGGTCTGGAGTCACGGGAATTTTATTTTCTACTACTCTTCTGCTTCTTCCTACTCTGTGTTTAAATTGCAAAGAACAGAAGCATGGCATTCCCTGCTAAAGTTCTTCATGCCGCCAGTCTGATAGTCTGATCTATTTTTATTTACTTTTAAATTTAAATTCAAAGCCAGCATTTGTAGGAGTCTTCACAAGTTGCATTCCTGTGGGACATGCTTCCTGGATCCTCTGCTTATCTAAGGCTTGGCCTCCTCATTATAATCAGTTAATATTTCAGAGGCTTAATATTTCCTGAGATTGGAATAGATGTCACTTTGCAGAAAGTCATTTACATTGCTATTCATTTTCTTTTCAGTGCCTTGTTTATGGCTAAAAACATGCACTGATGATTTCATAATGAGAGTACATTATGTAGAAATGGAAATATAACTTTGAAAGTATAACTTTTATGTGTTAGGTAGTATTTCTCTTCAATTTTCCCTCTCATTTGATTTTTTTCTTTTCTAAAGGGAAATATAAGTGTGAGGCAAGAACTTTGAAATATATACCATATATATACATACATACACACACACAAACATATTTTTTGAGTCAGTATAAAATCTGCAGGCACCAGATGATTAAAGTCCTTCATTTTTAAAGCATTCTCTTGGAGAAATCCCAGGAGCTGAAGACAAATTGTTTTTTTATTATTTAAGTTTTGCGAGAGGCAAAGAATATATTGATTCTCCAAATGAAAAAAAGTGTGTTTCTATTTCTGTTACATTACATATAATATTTTATATTGTTAAAAACATACTGTTTATAATGAAATATATCAATAAGGTTATTGGCCATGCACTTAATGTGGTCATTTATTTCATAGCTTATTGAACACTGAAATGATGAGCACCTACTCGATGTGATGACAGAGGATATTATGTCAAAGATAAAGGCAAATAAGAAGTACCCTTTATGCTTAAGGAGTTTAAAATATAGTAGTAGAGACCACAACAATCAGATAACTATAGTAGAATACAGAAGGCTTAAAATAACATGGGATTTATATTTCAAGATGACTTACCGAAAGTACTGTTTAACCTCTCTTTCCTTTCAAATTGCTACAGATAATGCACTTAAAGCAAACTGCTATCAAAATCGTGAAGGGTCTGGAAGCCTGGGCATCCTAGGAGTATACTCCGAGGGATTTGGGGGAGATGTAAATAGGAACGGATGGACATTCTGTTCTATTCCAAGTACGTGAAAGTGGTTTGGGGTGAGTTAATTCATCTAAGCATAAAAGGGTCTGGATAGACACACATATACACACAATTATCTGGTTAAAGGGACAGAGATTGTAGAAATAATAAGACTTAGAGATGATAAAATTATGAAGAGGAGAGGGAAGATTTTAGAAAAACATAACAGTAATCTGAAACTGCATTATTCCCTGGAATTTTGTGTTGATCCTAGGCATAAATTCTTGGCACATGCGCACACACACACACACACACACACACACACACACACAGAATCCCTGAGGGGTGCAAATGATTTATTCGGTCAAATATTGATTGAAAGGTGTGGCGACCCACTCAGCAGCTCTATGAGAGAAAGGTCTGGCAATATGCTTCCTTAAAGATTCCGGCCTAGAAGATCCGATAAGGCCATTCTATTGTCATGTGTGGTTGCTGGGGCGATGAGTTGAAAGGTGACTCAATGCTACCCACAACATATATATGTATGTAATACATATATAGGGAAAAAAATCAATGCTCCTAAAAGTTGGTTCTTTGAATGG
>NW_022104341.1:46323482-46325262 GCF_000313985.2 Echinops telfairi
GAATGATGAAGTCAACATATGTACTAAAGTGGTGGACACAGATGACATATGTACAGATTGTGATGAGTTGTATGAGCCCCTAAAAAAATGATTATTTAAAAAAAAAAACAGTACAGTACAACAGTACAATGTACCATGTAAATGCTAACCAGGAAGACCTCCAAATTGATGTGGCTGTATTAATATGAATATTAATATAATTAATATAAAATTAATAAAATTTCATAGCTTTAAGGCTATGAAAGCACTATTAATACGGTGAACAAGGTAATATCATATTGATATTGTGTCAATGCACCAGGAAGATAAAACAATTCTAAATTTCAATTCACTCAGTGAACCAAGTTAGAAGGCCTCATATTTATAAGCCTTATGAGTAAAAAGAGAGCCTCTAAACTAAGTGAATTTTGCCGACGAGCCCTCATGAGCCACAAGATCAGACATATCAGTGAGGGCTGACAGAACTGATGCACGTGTGTCTCCTCTTTGAAGAGCAGCTGACTCAAATGTAAGGTTTAAGTTATAATTATGGTTTTCTAGATTGAAAAATATATGAAATATCTCTGAGGTCCCTTGTGCCAGGATGCGAGACTGTGGAAACGATCATTAAAAGGCTGCCACATAGTTATTTGTCTCTCTTCCTATGCTTAGTCACTAGGACTAAAGTTCCTGCTATTAGGACTCTTTTTTAAACTAGGCCAGTAGATAGTCTCATTTGTGCTGAGTCAGTCAGATGCCACTAGCAAGTGGCACCATCAAGATCCTCGTGTGCAAACAGGAACAAACCAGAAAATCACTGAAGAGATGATGGACACCATCACATGTCAAAGGCACTGACTCCACAAGCAGAAGTAACGACTAGGGACGTGAGCGCACAGAGGAAGCAGGGGGTGACCCGCGACAACCTTCCCTTTGAGCCATACTCAGACGCGTGCCATCTGATGTCTCAGCATCACTCTTACAACATGGAAACAATGAGACGAGCAACTGGCTGCTCTGAAAATAAACGGTCGATGGTATTGGCAATGAACAACAGAGTCACTACAAGTTTAGTAAATCCATACAGCAGTTGAAATAGAATAATGAGCTGAAAGAGCTAAGAAGAGATTCTTCTAGAAAACAGTCCACAATGACAGAGATAAAGAGTACGAAGGGAGAGATGACTCATGAGAGAAGGAATCCCCCACTCGGTGCCAATCAAGACGAAGGAAACAGTCAGATCTAGCTTTGTGATCTAGAGCAGTGCTGTTAATAGGCAGCCAGGAGCTACCGATGGATATTCAAATTAAAAATAATTACAATTTAATAAAATTGGCAATGCAGTTCCTCAGTATACTGCCCACATGTCAAAGGTTCAGTAGCCACATGTGACAGGGAGATATCATTTTGCGCAGTGAAGTGAAGAAAGATTATTTACAAAGGAACTAATGTCATTCTCTTCATCAGAAAATGTGGGTGTACACAAATCGCAGAACAATGTTTTCAAAGTTCTGAGGGAAGATGGCATTCAACTCATAATTTTATATTAAAAAAATCATGTGGGTGTGAAGACTGAGTGGGCACAGGAACTCAGGATGCTCTTTCTCTCAGAGACTCGGGAAAGAATACTGGAGGTGATGTGCCGAGAAAAAGAACCGAATCTGTAAAAAAGAACGAAGATGCGAAACGCACAGAAAATCAGTAAATTATCAACAAAGCACAATAGGTCTAAAACTTCTGGTATCAAGACTGTAATGCTTACAACAATTTCTAAAGAAACAAAACCGAAGGGGGTGGGGAT
>NW_022104341.1:46326198-46337890 GCF_000313985.2 Echinops telfairi
TGTTTACATTATATAGATATATTCAAGAGATATATTTTAATCGCTTTTTAAACTAACTGGCAGAATAAGGTTGAGAGTATAACAGTGAGTTAAGGAAAGCCATGTGCCTGTACAGGCGTAGAACAAAGGGATCGACTTACTACAGAGACAGTGTGGGCTGGAAGGTTAAATAGAGGCTGACTTTCATATTTAGTTTTACTATTTTATTTTTCTGTATTATTAAACTCCTCTGCTATAAATATAGAAACCTTGAATTATGAGTTTTTCTCTCTACAAACACCCTGTAAAGAAAAGAAATTATGTTATGGGGCACAGAGGAAGAAGAAACTAATTCCAGGGAATAATTTGACTTTGGGGTATAATATACGGTTCCTGCCCGCCTGGAGGTTGAGGGAAGATAAATATGTCTCTGATGGCCACGGCACTCAGTATAGAAGTCCAAAAGCAAAGTGAAAACAAAGTGCAGGAGAAGTCATGAGAGAGCTATCATTTCAAATGTGTTGCCCAATAATTCATTTTGTTCTACCACTTAATGTTGAGAGGAAAATTAAATTCATTTGAAATCATTTATTCATATCCCTAAACTGAACGGCATATTGACTTTGATATTCATTTCTACTACAGCCAAGAGGCCTTCACTGTGGAGCCATTTCCCTGTCTAAGCGTCCTCAAATCACCCGCGATTGTGTTACTTAGCCACGCCCTGAATGACAGGATAGCATGCTTCCTGCACAGCTATATGAAACTTAACAAGCATGTGAAGAATAGCTTTTAGTGCCAAGTTATGTGCAAGGGGCTGCAAAGCAGAAGATTTAAAAACAAAACAAAACCCACAGATGTTCTTGCTCTGAAGAATCTGAAGAATCTTCAAATCTCCTGGCAAAAAAGATCCCTACCTACCTGGCTATGCTCAGGGCATTGTGGGAGAAAACACTCAGTAGGGTGGGGCATGCAGGGAAAGGGAGAATTCTGAAAAGGAGCTGACATTTAAGGCAATGCTTGAGTAACAGCAGGAGTCAGCTAGGGGAAAAGGCCTGCAGCAGGCCAACTTCCTAGAGGGAAGCACAACCCACTCTTTCCACACTGCAATTGGGTAGAGAGGGTGGGGGAAGAGAAAGGTGTAATTGGTTAGAGAGGGTGGGGTAAGAGAAAGGTGGAAATGAAGTCAGCGATGTGAGTAAAGCAGAATATGAAGGGTTTGAGTACAGAATTAGGTCTTCTGAGTTAAAGAGAATTTTAGTATACACCCTTACAGGTTCTATTTTGGTCAAGATTTGATGAGTTTGGGGGTTTTGAGTTACATTTACTTTTTTTCCTTCCAACAGTTTTATTGGCATATAACTCACATATCATACATACAATTCAAGAGTTTAATCACAGGAAGAGTATAATAATAATCACCACAAAGAGTTTTAGGCCATTTTCTTCATTCTTGTACTCATCATTGACTCCCCATTTCTCCCAACTTCCCTTGGCATACTCCCAAAGAACCACTCACTAATCCAGTAACTGTCTCCATAAATTTACCTAACCTGTATTTCATATACAGAAAAACATTACAAAACAAATGAACAAACAAAAACTGACAAAAATAACAACATAAAGCAGATAAAGCCCAATTGAAAAGAAAGCAGAAAATTTAAAAAAATAGAACCAATTTTAGTGGATCCTACGGGAGATCAAATGATTAAAATACAAAATTTTAACTTAAATGCATCTGCAACAATCCACTTTCTAATTCATTGTGCATGATAGCAAGGCTATCTATGGACATTCTGTATGACAGCAGAGCTATCTAAGGACATCCCTGTTCCATAGATTTACTTTTACAGGCGAGCACTCTGGTATAGAACAAGAAGAGGAGGGTAGAAAGAAATATTGTAAATGATCTTGTCCTGCCTTAGTCAGAAGAGTAGGGAAGGCAAAGCCATCAATGGTTCCATGGTCCAATTCTTGCTTTTCATGATAGAAACACAGGCTCAATTATGCTTGACATAAGTACACATTATGTAACTAACACTCGTAGATCCGAAAAAATCTGTTCCCAGATCTTGGTATTTTCTGCTCCAACTCTTGGCCAATCCTTCCTTCCACTCATGTCCTTTTCTCTGGTCACGCAGCTCGTGCGATTGTCCCTGTGATAACGTAATCTAGTATGTGTACTCCCTCTGGCTCTGGGCTTCTGGACAGCTTTGTCTTCTCTTATCTGCACTGCTTTCGTTTTGTGATTCCCACCAAGATGTTTCCCAGCCTCACCCAACTGCAATATTAGAAGTGATCATCTCTTATTAATAGGAGGCTTGATTTCCTTGAATCCCTCTTTTTTTCCCCTCAGAAACCTGTGAAAGTTGTCTGAGCTATGATTTGAGTGCAAATTGGGTAACAACTATACTTATGTGCAAATCCCCTCCCAATGACTCTATCTTCCATTTTGTAGTCATTAGTTTAGCGGATTACTTTAGGCTGCGCTGAGTGATAAAAGCTATCTTTTTTAGATCACCAGCACTCAAGTCATTTCACACTGCTACCGATAAACAAAGACACAATGGATGGACATATGGATTGTGATAAGAGTTGTAAGAGCCCCCCAATAAAATGATTTTTTTTAAATGATGGCAACAAATGTACAAATGTGCTTGACAGAATGTATGTATATATGTACTGTGATGAGTTGTGTGAGCCCCCAATGAAATGATTTAAAAAATAAAAGCAAGCAGTGCCTTTCCTTGACTGAGCTTAAAAAATGCCAAGCCGTTTAAGACTTTAATTTTTAAATTGCTGGCATGCCAGACCTAGAAAGTTCTATCCTACTCAGTAAGGAATATATTCTAAATGTGTACTGTCCTTACTAAATTGAATCTCTGGGCTTACATATAGTCTGTAGTAGCACTTTCAGGGTCTTTGATGTGCCCCCCTGCTTTGCCTCTCCAAAAAGTAGTGCCCTTGTTACTGGTTTCTAAATAAGAAATATACCTAGGGTCTCTGAAATCTGCTGGAAAAGTTTTTTAATTTTCTAAAAGATAAAAGTAACATTGAACTTTTAAAAAAAGCAACACTGTACTCCATAAGCTGTAATATTTTGCTGCAAACAATGGAAAGGTTGAGTAGAGACACTATGCTTTGTGCTACCTAATGCTTACTGAGATGTAACGCAGCCCCCGGCTGTTTCCTGTTCTATATCCTCTCTCTCTGTCTCTGTCTCTGTCTCTCTCTCTCTCTCTCTCTCTCTCTCACACACACACACACACACACACAGCTTCTTTCTGGACCCTCTTCAAAATCCCCAATTTAGCAACACTGATGCTCCAGGAGCACACTTTTGGATGCTAAGTTTCAGCACTCCTGGGGCCCAGGTGGTAGGCTTCAACCATAATGGAACTTACCTAAATCTTGACAACTTACAGGTTAGGGCAGTGTTTTCCAAAGGGGGTGACACTACCCCTAGGGGTACTGGAATAATCCAGGGTGAGGGGGAGGCTGCCAAAGCACATGCCTGCACTTTATCCTCTGCCATATTCAATGTCCAACTTTCACGTGCATATGAGGTGAGTGAAAATACCATGACTTAGGTCAGGTGCCCGTTGGCCCTCAAACAAACATCCTTGCTTTCCAACAGTTCAAAGGTCTTGTGCATTAGGTTTATGCAGCGCAATGTGTCCTTTTGTCTCTTGACTACTGCTTGCACAGTCATTGATTGGATAAGGAAGACTGAAGAAGAATTGAAGCAGCTGAAAGATGGTTCTGGAAAAGAATATTGAAAGTACTTGGAAGTTGTACAGACAGAATGCTCCTTAGGGGCAAGAATGGTTAAGATACGTTGTCTCACATACTTTGGACATGTGATCAGGAGAGCCCAGTCCCAACAAAAGGACACCATGCTGGGGAAAGCAGAGGGGCAACAAAAAGCAGGGAAAACTCTTGACAATAAGGCTTGGTACATGACGCAAACTTAAAACAATTGTGAGGATGCACTGGGATGGGACTGAACTGACTCAATGGCACCTAACAGCAGCAGCGTATGTTATCCTGCATGATGGGCTATCATGCAGAACATTTTAATTATGGCATGCGGGGGCATTATGTAATCTTTTTCCTGGAAAGGGGGCTGTAGGCCAAATAAATTTGGGAATGTATGGATTAGAAAGTTAAAGCTTATCCACCATGACAAGTCCCTCTAATGGTACGTCTACTGATCAAGATAAAGTGCGAGGAGCCAACACTACTGGAAAATATTTTTAATGTCCTACGTTATTGAGGAAATGCAGATAAAAATGCTATGGAATACTTTTTCCACACCCACCAAGCCATAACTCCAGGAACCCAATGGTAGCGGCAGTTAAAAGGTCCCCTGCTAACCAAATAGCCTGTGGCCCTACCCGCCCGAGCCCTTGCAGGAGAAAGAAGTGGCAGTCTAAAACGTCTGTAAAACTGGGAGACAGTATGGGACTGGTCTACTCTCTCTTATGCTGTCACTATGGGTTGGAATTGACTCAATGGTGAGCATGTTTTTCCTTCTAAATCCATCACCCAGTGCCATGAATTCAATTCCTATTCACAGCAACGCATGACCTGGTGCCATAAGGTTTTCTTTCATGGCTGTTACTGTTAGGTAGTACATTACCAGGCCTTTTCTCAAGGTTCCTCTGATCGGGCTAACATCACCAAATTTGGGGCTCATAGACAACACTGAGCTACTCACACCTTCTGGGGACTCCTGTACAGGCACAGCACATTTTATTGTGCTTGCAGATCATTTTGTTGTTGTTGTTGTTTCCTAAACAATTGAAGGTTTGTGCAAGTCTCACATCCAGCAAGATTATCAGCACCCTATAAGCTCACTTCATCTCCATATCACACTGTGGTAGTATATAATCGTTTATCAGTTTGAGAGGATTAAGAGTGAAGGGGTGGAGTCTAGCCTGTCGATCAGGTGATAGACATGGAAGCTTCTGTGTGGGTGTGGTCTTCCCCTGAGGATTCTGGAGACTACTGTATTCCTCCTTGGAGGTGGGAGACACACTTCCTCTACCCTCCCTTGGAGACTCTCTAATGACAATGTTCACTCCCTGCAAGACATTTCTGAGGAGAAGCCACATGAAGCTACCCTGAGGCAGTCAGAGTTCTGAAGCAACAGGAACCATGTGTAGACCCCTGCCAGCACTAAGATGCTTACGCCACAGGACCCATAAGACTTCCAACACACAGGCCTGTGATCTTCCTGCATTCAGCATCATTGGACGTATTTTGTGAATCTGGAAGACTTTATAGATTGGTAAATGGACATACGGGCTAGTATTGGACTTAAGGACTTGATCTGGACTGGGCTGGGATGTTTACTTGATATTCAATTGCTCTTATATGTAAACCACTTTCTTATACACGAGTCTCCATGATTTTGTTTCTCTAGTTTATCTAGACTAACACAAGCATCTTACAATATAATTCTTACAATATTTCCCACTGCTTCATAATATGACTTCACATTTAATATACCACAGTAGAATACAAACATAACTTTTATATGTACTGGACAATGAAAATATTTGTGTGATTCACTTGTCAGTCTGGACTGAACCCATACTATCTCTACAGTTTGCCAGTGCATAAACACACATATATTTCACAAGTAAACATATGTTTATGTGATTGTATATGTGCATATATATGAGTATGATACATATATACTGTATGTAATCAAAAAGAAAAATAATAAAGTTGGCAAATAAAATAGCAAGACAAAAAAGATGTGCTGATAGGATTGTAAAATGGTATAGCCATTTTGGAAAACAGTAGTACAACTTCTTAAAAGGTTAAACTTTGCACTGTCATATGACACAGTAATTTCACCTGTAGGTAGATACCTAAGATAAACAAAAACTGTGTTCACTCCACTGTACACAAACGTTTATAGCTGCATTATTCAAAACAGCCCCAAAGTAGAAACATCCCTACTGTCCATCAACTGCTAAATAGAAATACAAAATGAGAATAAACAAAGAAATAATAGAATATTGTTGGACAATAAAAAAGAAATGAAATAATTTTGTAGCTACAAATAAATACACCTTGAAAGCATTATGCTAAGTGAAAGCCAGACACAAAAAGCCACGTATGGTATACCATACAGACTCATGTATAAGCCGAGTTTTTCAGCACATTTTCAATGCAGTTTTTGTGGTAAAATTAAGTGCGTTGGCTGAAATTCAGGTCAGCTTATATTCGAGTATATATGGCAATTCCATTTATATGACATTTTCCAGAATAGACAAATCTGCAGAGATACGGAAGAGCCCTGGTGGCACAGGTGGCTGCACATCAGGCTGCTAACCACAAGGTCAGCAGTTAAAAACCACAGCCACTCCTTGAGAGAAAGATGAGGCTTTCTGCTGTTGTGAAGTATAACAGTCTTGGAAACCCACGGGGACAGTTCTCTTCTGTGCTATGAGATCCCTGTGAGTCAGAATGACAGTGAGCTTGAGCGAGACACAGAGAGAAAGGAAATAGAGATAGAAAGTGATTGCCTACCACGTACACATATTTATATGGCAATGCACTGATGTATTGGACAGATGTCAGGCCTCTGCTCATACCCTCCCTCAGTGCAAGAACATTTTGTTCTAACAAACTGGCATTCTGTGATGCTCACCCTCCCAGCACAATCACTGAAGACAAAGCGGGTGCATAAGCAAATGTGGTGAAGAAAGCTGGTGGTGCCCGGCTATCAAAAGACATAGTGTCTGGGGTCTTAAAGGCTTGAAGTTAAACAAGTGGCCATCTAGCTGAGAAGCAACAAGCCTACATGGAAGAAGCACACCAGCCAAGGTGACTGGGTAACATCAGAAGATTCATTACAAAAAACAAACAAAAAACCATATTGTTGAGAGCAAGGTGATTTGGAGCAGAGACCAAAAGCCCATTTGTAGACAACGGGATATCCTTCCACAGAGAGGACATAGGGAAGGGATGAGTCAACTAGGGTGCAGTAAAGCACCGATGAAACACACTGAGATAATTTGGGTCGATTGTGCCAATCTGGCTGATAAACACACGTGGGATTAATTGAAGGGTGGAGAGATAAATGGCTCAGTAAGCCTTGCTTTTTGAGTTCTTTTGTTTCTTCCTCTCTGATGGTTGGATCAGGGTGTGGCTGCCTTAGCCAGTTCCCTGCTTCAGCTGGCAAGGCTCGCTTCCTGCAAGACATCCCTGAAGAGAAGCCACATGGACTTAACCTATTGCAGCCCTGGATGCTGGAGAAGCCACTGAGATGCTTACACCACCACTGGATTCAAAGACTTTCTACCCACTGGCCTGTGATCCTCCTGCATTTGGAGTCATTGTGTGTGTTTTGTGAGTTTGAGGAGAACTTTGTATATCGGTGTCGGACATATGGGCTAAGTCGGACTTATGGGCTTCAAATGGACAGGGTTGGGATGCTTTCTGAATGTACAATTACCCTATATATATAACTATCTCATACATATATGAGTTTCTGTGTATTTTTTTCTCTAGTTTACTTAGACTAACACACACACACAATATTACTCTGGTTCCTTGAGGCTTTCTCACCCCCCACTATTATCACCCCAGTGCTGCTTCCCACTTCAGACTAGACTGGAGCATGTATACAGATATACATATGAGCTAAGAGCTCATGAGACATGGAATCCAGGAAAAGGAATGGGAATATTGATACCAGAAGGGTAGGGGAAGATGGGGAGAGGAGGGGAGGAATGGAGAACCAATCATAATGATCAACACATAGCCACACACACCCCTACAGGAGAACGAATAACAGAAACCATGGGGGAAGGATGACAGCAGTCTGTGTAAGATATGAAAAGAATAATAATTTATAATTTATCAAGGGGTCAGGGGGGGAGGGGGGGGGAGGGGGGGAAAGAAGAGGAGCTGATACCAAGGGCTCAAGAGAAAGTAAATGTCTAGAAAAGAACGATGGCAACATATTTAAAAATATGCTTGATACAATTGATGTATGGATTGTTAAAAGAGTTGTAATAGCCTCCAATAAAATGATCTTTTAATAAATATAAATAAAGTGATTGTCTAGGCCTTGAGGAAGGTGGCTGGAAGGAGGCAGTGGTGATGACTGGTTGTGTGTGTGTGTGTGTGTGTGTGCTTTAAGCAGGGGGGTATGTGTAACTGATTATTATGATAATTGTACATCTCTGCTTATAAGCTAAAAGCCATGGAATTGTACATGTTAAAGGGTTGAATTGTATGGCATGTAAGTTTATCACAATACAGTTGTTTTGTTTGTTTGTTTTTAGTAAAATCACTGAGTAGTGCCTACAAGCTGAACTGCACCATCTCCTCCTATCAACCCCTCTTCCTCAATGCCACTCTCCTGACTTAGAGCAACAGGAGAAACACCAGTATCAGCTCCTGAGAGACATGGAGCCAGGTCAGCCAGAACCGTATGTGTTGTGGTCCGTTTGTGAATATGAAAGTGAAGAATACAAGGGGTATTTTCTTAATCCTGCTTGCTTCCACCTGGAAACTCCTATAGCAGCTTGAACCAGATGTCATTTTTCATGATTTCTAAAGGAATGTTCATCTTAAATACATGTATCTGTTTACTTCCACTCATCTCCCAAACATTCTACTCCACTGTGTCTACATTTGTATGTGTTCAGTATTGCTAATTTCTAGATATATCTCTTGGGCTCACCCTCCACAAAGATGTGGCAGCTGACATTTGTAACATAATCTGTTCCCATCTGATCTCCAGAGCCAAACTGCCTTCAGCCCCCGGTTCTCGAGTTAAGCACCTGCCTTGGACCTGACGCCCCCTTTAGTGGTCTGACTTCTCTGCATAAGGCACGAATGTCCTCCTTGAACTTGCAGTGAGCCTTCCAAAGGAAAGCACATTGGTAGCTCCATACAGATCCCTAATATTGGGTCACTCATAATAGTTGTTAAATCATATTCTTATGAAAGGGGTAGGAAAAATCGGGGGTGGGGGGAGAGCATGTGTGGCATGTGCCACGGTGGGTTTGGGCTGTGTTAATAAAGGCAAGAGGGAAAATACACAGAGCCAAGGAAACATCAGGGCAAGGAAAAAATACGTAAGTGGGTCTCCTAATAGAGTATTAGACTGTTAATAGAGAGATGGGAGTTTAGCATAAGAGAACTTTCAGTTTACATTTTTTCCTGATAAAGAATCTAACTCCATCCTTCCTGGGAGTCTTTTTTCCTTTCTTTTAGCATAATGCAAAATGCAAGTAGCTCTGGTGAGGTCGTGGTTGCATGTTGAACTGCTAACCGCTAAGTCAGAAGTTGGAAAACACGGGCCATTGAGTGGGAGAGAAACAGGCTTCTACTCTGGCGAAGAGTTACTGTCTCAGAAACTCACAGGGGAGTTCTACCCTGTCCTATAGGGTCACTATGAGTTGGCATGACTCGATGGCTCTGAGTTTATTTGTTTTGTTTTTTATTTATCATAATGCAATAGTACTCTCTCACCATTCTATCATATTTTGATGATGTTAGAGGTGGCTGCTCTCTGCCCTAGGAAATGAGTAAGCTAATAACAATTTGCCAAGCACCTTGAGTTTCAACCTGGTGAAAAGCACAACCTCATGTCAGCAGAACACAATAATAAGCCAGTGAGCTCTGCTTCAAAGGGTCTCAGTAACACTTTGGAATGGATTAGCATATGATGTGTCAACACTCATGCTTCATAGACAGCACCTTATTAAATAATCATAATGTCTCAAGGTAAGAGCTGAATATATTTCATTTTTCTCTGTGATGTTAAATAAGGAGGTTACCCTCAGTAGCCATTGACAAGCACAAACGGTCAAATCAACTCTATGCGCTGCTCTGAAACCAAGAAGTACCCCCTCCCCCATATACGTGGCTGTTCAAAAATTATTTCTGTTAAAATTAGCAAAGCTGAAACGTTTATGA
Source organism: Echinops telfairi (assembly GCF_000313985.2). NCBI lineage: Eukaryota > Metazoa > Chordata > Mammalia > Afrosoricida > Tenrecidae > Echinops > Echinops telfairi. The sequence goes on from NW_022104341.1 coordinate 46,336,129, forward strand.
TAGATCAGCCCACCTATTGCCATTCTGAACTCTGTTTTCAGTATTTTTAACAGACAACGGCACATTTCAAGTGAAACTAAGCAAGATGGATATGGTTGGTATTTGGGAAAGAGAAATTCTCAATGTAGATTGAACTGAGTCTTGTCCATCTGAGCCACGGTCGAGGTTCCCTTTGGATCGATTTATAAAGGAAAGAGCAGTCACTCCCTGCGATGTCAATAATTAATGATGCACGACAAGCTCCGGTTTGATTACATGTCTAAATGCTATTTGATATAGTTCACCCAATTTTCCAATAAGGGCTTTGGTGGCCCCTTCCTTGCCTTAACGATCCTAATTAGCACATAACTTCTAAAATGTAATAATTTTAGGAATTAGATACACTCTAGCTATCATATTACTGGATGAAGAATCGTCTTACGTTTAGTAAGATCATGATACCATGATAGCCACCTGCTCATTGGGCATGCTCAGTTCCTTATGTGAAATTACAAGACAGTAGAGGAATATGAGAGACATCTCAGATCACTCACATTGTGCAAAGCAACACCCTGTGTGGGCACACTGCTTCAACCCAGCAGAATACCTTCCTATAGTGGAAATCTTTTGTTGAAAACAAATAAATGTGTAACTTTGATACTAATAGATGATACTATTTAACAGCTCGGAGAAACTCCAGTGGTAAATAACCCAACAATTGTAAGTTTCACTGTAATATCATTTACTCTGCCACTGGTAGTAGCAGTGGCTGTCCAATCAATTTAGGATCTTGGTGACCCTATGTGTATACACGTAGAATTGAGTGATTTGAGGGGAAGCCGATCATTAGGGGTTTCATTTGAAGAACCTCTCAGTGGACTTGAATCCCTAGCCTTACATTTAGTAAGGAGTAGGTTAAACATTTGCATCATGCACGGATTGCACATGCTATATTAGATTCTTTGAAATCTGAGATTCTATATGGCAAAGGCCCAACGTAACATAGTATTACCCTCTGATAAGTATCCGTAGGTTCTTGAAGGATCTGTTGTGGGGTTTCCTATGCTATATGTGTGTTTGATCAACATTTACACTTGTGTAGGCTTTTTAAGTAGAGGTTCTATTCATATAGCATGAATACTGATCCCACACTAAGTATCGACTCATTTATTCATTTATTTCCCACACATCTATTTAGGACTAACAATGTGTCAGGTTTGGGATTCGCCTTACAGAGGTAAAATCCTAGTCCCTTTCCTTGAGGAATTTGTGGTCGTGTAGAGAAGAGCCACTGCAATGGGACGAATGGTTGAAGAGTGAGGTAATACGTTTCTAAGCCTGGGAAACTCTGACTGTGAGTTTATTTGGAAAATACCTTTTAGATATAATTATATCACTCCTAAATCCCATGACACGCATCCTTCAAAGAGACAGAAGAGAAGACAGAGGGAGTTTGGAGTCATGTCGCTACGAGTTAAGGAATGCCAGGAGCCATCAGAAGCTGAAGGGGAAAAAGAATGCTCCTTTATAGCACAGTCCCGGAAGCACCTTTCTATTCTAGCCATCTACCCTCCAGGATTGGGAATAGATACTTTTGTTGTTTTAAGTCACCAAGATTGTGGAAATTGAATACAGCAGCCACACGTCACTAATACAACTATCAATAAGGCAACAGTAGTGATTTATTGGGATGGACAGGGAATCGTGAACATGTCATAGAGGAAAATAATCAGAGGGGGAATGGAGCCATCTTAAGCTAGCTTCTCTAGAGAAACAAAACCAG
>NW_022104341.1:46338148-46353335 GCF_000313985.2 Echinops telfairi
GACTTGATGGCAGTGAGTGTTGATCTATCTATCATCCATCTATCTATCTATCTATGTTGATACACACGTATGTGGTTGTTCGGTATTATCTAGTTGGTTCCTACTCATAGCAACCCTGTGCATAACAGAGCAAACCAGTGTGCAGTCCTTTGTTTGAGTCCATGGGTGCAGTCATTGTGTCAGTCCATCTCATCACTATCTTGTTACTTTACCAAGCATGAAGTCCTTCTCCAAGGCCCGATATTTGCTTACAATCTGTCCATAGTCTATGAGATGAAGTCTCACTATACTCGCCTTTATATCCAGGAAATGGCTCACACAGTTGTAGAAATGAGGGGAATTCCAAGTTCATGGATCAGATGCCAGTCTAGAGAATTCTCTTGATTCATATAGCTACAGGAGCTGATGAACCTAAGATGGGCAGACAGACATCAGGCTTCTGGCTGCTGAGATAAATGAATCCCGGGACTGCAGGGAAGATGGGAGGCTGCTGATGACTCCCTGTATCATCAGACAGCATGTAGTAGGCCACCGATTCAATTGCCAAGAATGGGAGCCAGATTCAGGGTCCAGACCTCGAAGAAGAAGGACAAGGAGGAGATTTTCCACATTTATATTAGAAGCAGGCTACATCCCCCCAAAAGCTTCCTTTAAATTGATTAGCTGCTCCTAGAAGATCTCCTTATGGAGTTGATTGTGTTGAGTGAGGTTTCATTATGGGATTACTACATCCCAATTGCCAAACCAACTGGTCCAGCCAAGCTGACACAAAATCCTATCACAGAATGTAGCCAGCAAACTTCAGGAAGATGTAAAGATTGACCTGATCTTGTAGACTTGTTTCCTAGCTAACTCGGTCCTGGGGACATCTGAACCAACACTGCCTAGCCCTTTCCCCATCGTGCCACGGGGTTACAATTCATGGGAATGTTGAGGAGGCAAGGCATCACAAAGATACTGTGCAGGAGCTGTTACATCAATAATGTGTTATTTGAGAAACAATAAACCCCTGCTGCCCAGAAACCTCTGTTACTCAAGGATCCTGCTACCGGACTGAAGCCAAACATCTTCAAGTCCATCGCGTGTCCTCAGAAGACCCTCCTTCCCTGGCTCCTTCGCTCTCCCGGGGGCGGCTGTGCTCCACTTGCTTCCTGATGATGGCTATGCATTGAAGTTGCCTTGATAGTCCACTCCACAACTCCGGCTCCATCCTCTTTTATGGAAAATTGTGAGCTTACTCACCAAGTATGTTTTCTTCTTTTCTTCAGATCCATCTTATAAAATTTGTTTCCTTCGGTGAATTTCCCCCAAACCGACCTCCTTTCTTGCTGTTTCAGCTTGGCAAAATGATTTGCTCTTCCCTGGTGTTTACTTTGATATGATTTGGAGCCTCAACTCCTAGGATAAGGATTTTGCCTTTTGAATCTTTCCTCTCGCAAAGCACCAGGCACACACTTAGAGAGGTATCAATGACTGATGGAGCTGGCTGAGGCTTTGGTGAGGGGCGACAATAGAGAACGATGGGATAGGGGCTAGAGTCATTGAACAGGCTCTGGCCTTTCCACTGGGAGGTGAGTCATGTAATTTGGTTCCAGGTAATAACAAGCTAAGCTCCCATTGAGAAATAGATATTTGTGGGAGGTGGAGGGAAAATAAGTAAAGGAACGGACTGCATTTTAAACTAATTTCCATTTAACACCTCATGACCAACACGGGCATGCGTGTAAAAATAAAATGTGAGTCTTCCCTCTCCTTCTAGAATTCTTTCCTACCAGGGAGTAATCTCTATGTATTCTTCTAGAAATGGGCTATGATTATGTGGTCACCTATAATCACAGGTAACATTTATATAGATAACATTTTTTAAATGTCTGTACAAAGAGCTTCACAATAAACACAGCCTGCATTTCTTCTTCAAAATATATCTTAGATATATTTCTGCATGTATACAGACTACAGAAATAAATGCCTGAGTAAAAATTAGTTACCTTTCCAAAATTATCCTGCAGGAAAGAAACCTTTGGGTTCTTGCAAAATCTTTCAGCTTAAGGAAAGCCTTCTTCAAGATAGGTAGCACCTTGCTTACAAATGAGCTCTGTACCTAGATTTGTCTTGAAATTAAATTTGTATGTAAATCAGAACATTTAAATATAGTTCTTATTTAATATCAGTCAAAAGTTTGTCTTAATGTATAGTATAGAATATACCTCTCTAGGATAAAATAATTAAAAAGTCCTTAAAAATATGCTAAAACATCTTTAACAGAAAGTCATCCTAATAATACTTTGATGTAGACCTCAAAGTAACACCCATTTATTATCATGAAGCATTATAGGTGCCTTGAATCTTTAATAAAATAGGCTTCCTGGGGGTTGGTTCATAACTATAGTTACACACAGGTTGAAATGTTCATAGGCCAGGAATTGCTCGGACTAATTTTGAATAAAAGATTATTGTTGGGAAAGATGCATTAGCCTGGAGCTACCTTAAATGACACTAGTTTGGGATGTTTATTGCAGTTACATAGTGGAATTCATTAAAAGGCAGCAAAGAAATTTATCCCAGATTAGACTGTACTCCTGGGGGTAAGCACTCACAATTGCAAGTTTGAGATTACATAAACAAGTCTTTTGATGGTTGCTTAATAAGCAATAGAATAAGTAGTTGTGTTGTAAATCCCATATATACCCCTACAGAATTAGTGATTTAAAAACTAACTTCCCAGATATGTGGATGAGGACTTGTAGGTGGGAATATAATTGCCAGTCAGAGCATCATATGAGGGCCAACAAATGCTGCATCTCAAGTAACAGATGGAAATCAGGCACGTGCACTCTGAAAAATCAGTCCTTAATGACTTACAGCAGCTCCGCTTTGTAAGAAGAGATGAAGGCAAAGATGCTCGTGAAGTATCTAATTAATTGATGCAAGATATGCAAAAAGTTAAAGTATTTCTAAAGTATTATGCTACATAATGTGATCTGAAGTACGAATGCGTAACTACACTAATAAATTAAGCAGATATTTAATCATTTCATTTATGACTCTGAAAAGCATATACATTTAAATAGACAAAGCCTGCATGAATCTTTACACTGCGGAACATGAGGCGGCTCTATGTTCTGAGCCACTTTCTATTTGAGTGCAATGGAAGATCTGCCTCATTCCTAAGGGCTTCTTGTTTCTTTTTGTGGGTTCTAACCCAGTGACTGCACGCACCACAGAAGGAAGCACTGCCCAGTACTGCAGCAACCTCACAACCATGCCTAGGTTTGATTCCATTGTTAAAACCAGACACGGAGCATCTTCTTTTTCACCAGCTCTCTGCTTTACCAAGCACGGTGTCCTTCTCAGAGTCTGCTCCCTCCTTATAGCATGTCCAAAGTACTTGAGATAGTCTGTACTTCTTTCATCACAAATCCGTTCATTCTTCTGGACGTCCATGAAATAGCATTCTTTGCCTACCCCATAATGCACAGCATCAACTTTCCTGCAGTTTGTTTTTAATTCATTGTCCAGTTTTCACAGACATATGAGAAGTATGAAAATGCCAGTGCCTTAGGTCAAGTTCACCTTAGTCCTCAAAGTGCTATCTTTGTTTTTAATGTGTTAAAGAGGTCTTTTGTAGCAGATTTGCCCAATGCAATATGTTGTGTGATTGCTAATTTTAAGGGCTAACAACAATTGCTGTCCAATTCATTCCAACTCATGAAAGCCCCATATATGTCAGAGTAGAAATGTATTTCAAGGGTTTTCAATGGCTGCGATCTAATGGAAGGAGATTGATACAGAATTTCATACTGGACGTGTGCTATGGCTTGTTTTGCCACCTGTCCATTAATAGGCATTTACATTTTATGTTCTGCAATTACAAACAAAGTTGCAATTCATTTCATCAGGTGTATCTTCATGCACTCTTGCAAATATATGTAATAAATTCTTCCAAGTATGATTTCATAATCAATTTATATTGTGGTTGAATATCATTTTCTACTCCTCCTTGCATAATGTATTTGTGTTAAACCGTAAGCCTTTGAGCCCTGGTTATGTTGTTGGGTAAGTGTTGAACTATTAATTGCAAGGTCAGTAATTCCAACCCACAAGCCACTAATCAAAAGACAGCAGACGAGCAGTTACATAATTTCATTCTGAAGGCAGCAGACACATTTTCCCTACACAACAGGGCCGGGCCTACAGAATATGATAGGACCCCACCAGGAGAAAGTCCAATGGGATTGAGAACCTGGCCGTCTGACTCTCTCAGACATGAGCAAGAAGAAGACTTTGGGAGAGGGAGAGGGTAGGAGAGGAGAGGAGCAGTCTGTCCGGCTGTCACTGAGTTGGATTCTACGTGGACTGAGATGGTAATGGACCCAATGAAAAGAACAGACTTGTCTGCTCCATTTCATAGGTTCCACAAACTCCTTCTTGTAATGGGATTCTATCTTCACACTCTACCAGGTGTTTGGGGCATAACTGGATAAATATAATAATATTGTACAATTGTCCTCCAGACAAGCTTATACACTCACCTACAGATTCCCCTATAGCTTCACTAACATTCCACTAATCACGTATGACTTAATTACTGGTGATGAAAGAAAAATGATACCTGTGTTGTGGCTAGGCGCTGACAAGTCAGTTCCACCCATAGCGACCCCATGGACGACAGAATGATACCCCACCTGCCCTGGGCTAGCCTCATAATGGCACTCATGTTTGAGCCACTGGCTCAGTTCATTTTGTTGAAGGTCTTCCCTTTTGTTTTTCCCCTGTCCTAGTTTAGTAATCATGTCCTTCTCCGGGGACTGCTCTCTCTTGATAACATGTCCAACGGCTAGGAGATGAACTCTGGAAATCCTTGCCTCTAAGGAGCATTCTGACCGCACTTCACGCTAGACATATCTGTTTGTCCTTTTGACAATCCATGGTGCTTTCGAATACTCTTTGTCACAACCATAATGAAAATGAATGCATTCTTCTTTAGTGTAAACTTTCATGTGCACATGCGGCAACTAAAAATCCCATGGCTTGGGTCAGGCACACCTTACTTCTCAAAGTAACATCCCTGCTTCTCAGCACTTTATAGAGGTCTTGTGTGGCAGATTTATCCAACGCAATGTAGCTTTTGATCTCTGGACCGCTGCTTTCATGAGCTTTGATTGTGGATCCAAGCAAGGAAAAAGTCCCCAACAACTCGAACCTTTTCTCCATTTAACATGATGTTGCCTGTTGGTTCAGTTCTGAGGATTTTGGTTTTCTTGACATTGAGTTGTAATCCATCCTGAAGTCTGCAGTTTTGAGATTCATCAGTAAGTGTTTCAAGTCTTCCTCCCTTTCAGCAAGCAAAGTTGTGTCGTCTGCATACCGCAGTTTGTAAATAAACTTTCCTCCAATCTTGATAGAACATTCCTCTTCCTCTAATCCAGTTCCCTGGCATTTGCTGAGTGCACAGATTGAATAAGTACGGTGAAAAGACACAACCCCAATGCACAGCTTTCCTGGGTTCAAATTCTGCAGTAGTCTCTTGTGCTCACACAACTGCCTCTTAACCGTGTGCAAGTTCGGCAAGAGCACAATGAAGTGTTCTTGCATTCCCATTTGTCTGAAGGCTATCCATAGTTTGCTCTGATTCACACAGTCAAATCCTTGTCAATGTGTTATGTCCTTAATTATGTATAAATTTAATAATCTTTCCCTGGTCATTGATGAATTGTGGTACTTGTTCCTGTGTATATTTTTCATTTTGGTTGTGTTTTTTTCTTGCTTCATAAAGAAGTTTTCATAAAGGGAGACAATTAACCCACTGCCTGTGAAGTGTGAGACACATGAACTTAATTTGTTGTTTATATCTTATGTTGTCTATTTAAATAAAAGCTAAAATTACATATGTGCTGCTACAGAAAGATTTAAAATGTATGCACGCAAATTTATTGTTTTTCTTCTTCATTCTGTATATGTGAAGGGTTGCTATGCTTTGAGTACAGCAGGTTAACGCAGCAGAACAGAAGACAGCAAGCAGCATCCCATCCCAAACACTTGACAGACGAGAACCTTAGATACGCTTCGTCCTTTACAGAAAGGAACACTGTCTCCTGCTTTCCTCTGTTGTCTTGAGAATCAAAGGAGGCAAAGTCTATCAAAGGCTCCTGACCCTACAGCCTACACAAATGGTAACGCAGTTTAGATCTGTAGATGGAGATTACACGTGAAGTGGTTACCAAACTGAGTTCTTTTAACCCAATTCAAGGGAAAATTGAATTTATCTTTAAATAGCTTTAAAGGAACACTGATTGGTGGGACCAAGTAAACACGCTTCAAGCAGGCCTCTTTCCCCTCTGGCCACAACTTCCCCATAACTGTCCCAGATACCACAAGGCAATGGGTGACCTCAGTTCACCTCATCTTCAGAATGTCCCGCGCATGTGTCTTGTCAAGAGTAGGGACTGGTTGTTAAATACCACTCCTGAGTACCTAGCTAATTTAAGTACTGCATGGCGACCCAAGTGAAACAGCAGCTTTCTTGATGACAGAGGCATTGGGAAATCTGAAAGGAACTCCTACTGTCTTCGCTCTGGACCACATGGCTCTGACTTGGACAGAAGGTGTAAACAGAAACTCAGCAACCAAAGAAGCAGAGCCTGCGCTGGGCATCCAGAAGGGCCCTGCGTGGCCTGTTGGCTGTATGGGGTCAAAGGGCAAGGCCCTCAGACGCTGGCACACACTACGAAGAACAGTGTGAGAGAGGACCAGCTCAGCAAAAGGGAGTTCAATGTTGTGGTCCTGCCCCTGTCCAGTGTGGTCAGATACTTAGGCTCTCTCCATTCTCCCTTTTCAGATGAGGTGCAGTGGGGGGCGGGGGGCGAGGGGGTGGGGTGGGTGGGAAGAACACAGAAGGAGAAGGAGAGAAAGTGTCATCCTTATCCATATTGCCACACAAAGGAGCTAAATGGAACTCTCCTGTTTTTTCTGGAAACACAGGGATGAGAGAATCTTATTCATCCCAACAATGGTAGGCTTTTGATGCTGGCAGCTGTGGCTTGGACGATACCAATCCTAGCTGGCTGCCTCTGGTCAACGTACTTATCTGAACCCTATCAGCCTCCTCTTTAAAGGGAGATATCCAAACCTGTGCTACTGAGGAAGGTGGGTGAGAGAATGAAAGAGACAAATATATATGAGCTATTTAGCAAAATACAGTGGGCAGCACATGCACTCCATAAATGATGGGTTTCTTTGTGCATCCTCCTACATCTTTTCAAAGAACCAGGCTTACCACTGCTTTGATCCTTTTCCACCAGGGCCCAATTTCTCAACACTGGACTTTCCTATGGTCTTTTGGACATGTGGTCGGGGGAGACCAGGTCCCGGAGCAGGACATCTTGGTTGGCAAAGTAGAGGGGCAGTGACAGAGAGGAGAGCCCTGAAGGAGATGGATTGACAGGGGGCTGCAATCATGGCTTCAAGCCTAGGGGCCCTGGGAGGATGGTTCAGGCCTGTGTCGCATTTCATTCGGTTGTGCGTACGCTTGCTATGGGTTGGAACTGACACACGGGGACCTAACAACAACATTCAGAACCCTCTTGTAATCATTTTTATTTCCCTTAATGTGTGGCGTATCCGGCTGGACAAAAGTCTGTCCAGGCCCAAGTAGGCGACAGGTCCAAAGGTATCACAGTCGGTGGATCCCCTACCTGCCCACCACAGTGATGTTTCACACTCAGCCAGAACAGCAGGGATCCTTTTGCTTTCAGATTCTCCTGGTCTCAGTGACTCCTCATTCCCCACCGTTTCCAGATAGCGCGACTTCCCCTTCCTGAAAGGATCTTGAATTAGAGTTGTTCAGACTCAGGACCAGGTCTCCTGATGATACAAGGCCATCGGGTATCTTTGGCAAGGATTCGAGTTTCAATCCTTAAAGACAAATCCCCTTAAAAAGCTAGGACAAAAGGAAGCATGGCTGAGAAAGGCAGCTGGCAGAATGGCCTCAGAGGGAGAATGGCCTCAGCTCTGGTGAATGCTTCCACCGAGGCCACAGAGCAGTCGGTCTTAGAGGGCAGTGGCTCCAGGATGCAGCCATATGGAGAGGTCATTTGTTTCTCATTTACCACACAGCGAAAAATATGGAAATCGTCTCAGCTCATTTGTTTGATGGGCCTCCTATGTCAGTAGCCCACAAATCAATACAATTAGCTTGGGCTCATCATCATTAAGGAATCTTCACTGCTGGGACACAATTGAATGGCACCTCTCGCTCCCCAAGGAAGGAAACCTTTTGAGATGGGTGGCTTCTCTGGGGTTAAGAGCAAAGCAGAAGTGAGTGAGAGGGCTTGGGGGCGGTGGATGTGTGACTTGCTCAAAACATTGTGCAGCTGCATGACTCACAGCCAGGGTGGCTCTGGGGTGGCTCTACTGTTCCTGCCTCAAGTTCTTGGGGCTTCCTGTGAGCAAATCGGTATTCAGTATGGGGCTCTGGAAGTGACAGCCATGCCACTAAGCTGAAACAATGAATAAAGAGTAAAATGCACGTGGATCCCTTCGGAAGGACATCTAGTCACAACTGAAGTCTGAGCAGAAGCCAAATGCCTGGTGTTCCCTCTGTGACAGTAAGTGACAGGCCTGGCTTCTGCCTCAGCTTTTCCAGCTGAAATTCAGGGACATTACGACCAACAAGAGGCTAGCACTCTGTGAATGAGCTGTGAATGGAATGTTGTTTGTGCAAAGTGCCCTCTGGATGGTGGTTTCTGCTCAGTCAGTGGGCTGAGAGTTTGGAATCACACCTATTTGTGGCTGCAGTCAATTATTTCATAAAGATTGAGGAACCTTTTCACACTGCCTTCTTTCACCTTCCTGTAGCCCTTGTCCTCAAATGAAATCTAAAGAGATGACCTGCCCCATTGGGAAAATTGTAAGTTCATTTGGAAGTTATGGAAAAATCAGTGAGACCAACATCCTAAGCCTCAAATGAAGAAACTAAGACCACAAAAATAATTCATCTGCCCATAGTTTTTTAAGGAAAACAGCCCAAGCAAAGAAGTCTCTTTGAAGTTTAATTGAATTCAACTTATAGTCCTTTCTCACTGGGTTCCAAGGATGCTAAGAGTGAATAAAAAACCATCTGTCCAAGATCATACAGTTTTTAAATCACAGGAGCAATCAATTAATTACACATATCTTAATTTTATAGCATCTTTCTTCCAAAAGTACCATAAGCTAAACACTAGCTTTAAGATGTATATTTAAACATATGGGAGAGGCCGAGATTACAACTTGGAGGTGAATTATCTGAGAGAGACTCCTGATCTTATTGAGAATATGATATAAGTGAGAAATAACGTATTTATTGATCACAAAATTTGGGCATTGATTACTATCACACTTACTATTACTTATTCTGACTGAAACATGAAACTTTTCAAAGTATTGAAATTGAAATACATCCATAGTTTTTCTCTCAACCAGAACTAGAAGTCCTAGTCTTAAACATCTGCCTAATTCTTAAGCAATGCTTTATGATTCGCCTATTCTTAGTCTCAGCAATCTTCTCCAATAATACTAAAAGCAACTCAAAGAAGTGTTTGTTAAATACCTGGTACATGCATAACAGTTGCATTTAATAAATGTGAACAAATAGATTAGACATCAATAAAAGATGCTTCAGTGACTTATGGAGATGAAAATTTCCCCCAAAAGAAAAATAGGATTTACCTAAAACTAGGATTCACCCAACAAATGTTAACATTTAAGGTGGTATGTATCCTAAGAGGCATAAGATGTGGTCAAGATATCTTTTAGCTTCTAAATGGATTGGGAATGAACTAGAAACATGACTCCAGAAGTTTGCTTGGATATCTTGCTGACAAGATTGAGCCAAGGTTGTGATAAACCACCAAGACACTTTGATAAGAGAATCTACTATTTGAAAATGTCATATTCAGAATTACAGAGATTTTTCAGAGATACTGCCATAGCTCAACCCAACTAAGGTCCTGGGGAGAGATGACAAAGAACTGGGATGGAAAAGGGAAGAGATTTAGAGATGTGGAGCAGGTACCTGAACCTGCTCATACCCTTCATGGAAATGGCCCGCACCTGTGCAACATTCTCAGCTTCTGGAGATTCCTGAAACATGTGTGCTCTCTGCTCACAAAAGTTCTGAATGACGGAACTCAATACCTTTGCTTTTTTTTTTTTAATACTGTTAGAATGAAAAAGTGGGCGAGATAAATAGATGGACACATGTCACACATGTGTAAAAATCAGACTAAACTGCATAATAAAAAGAAAGCATACCAGAGGTTTTCACTGCTTCGTGCTCCGGAGAGATGAGAACACATTCATGTCTGTTATCCAACTTAAAGCAAAAAGGGACAGGCAGGCACTCCTGGTAGAGAGCTGCAGCATTTCACATTTTAGAGATCTAGAATTTTAATGGCGCTGACCTGCATGCCACCAAAAGATGTGAGGGAGTTCTAACCTTTATATCAAATCTCTATTTAAAAAAACGTTCTGTACTTTGCTATTTTAATGAGGTCATAACAGAGTAAGATGGATCCTAACCACACTCACTTTTAGGTAATGTGTGATAAAAGAGCAAAATAGACACATTGATATGAACACAGGGAAGAGGTCAAGGACGACCGAAGGAGCTGTATCTATAAACAGCAAAGAATGCCTAGAAACCCAGAAGATTCCCATGAAGAATCAACATGGCTAAAACCCTGATTTAGTAGCCCTAGGAAGCTCAGACACAAGGGCGCATTTGAAACATTGCTAATCAAAATGAAAAACTAGCACATTGAGATCACAACCCAAAATCCGGAGCTAAGGATAGGTGTATTAGCCTGGGTACTTAGGAGAAACAAATCCACAGCAACTCATGTATAAGAGAGAGTTTTATGCAAATAAAATGTGCATCACGAAAACATCCCAACCCAATGCTGCCCAAGCCCACAAGTCCAACATTAACCCATACCCAACACCAGTCCACAAAGTCCTTCACCTCACAAAACAGAGGCAATAATGCCAACTGCAGGAGGAAAGCTGAGTCAGTGAACGTGTAAGCATCTCAGCACTGGCAGGGGTCTCCACATGGCTGCTCCAGCACCCAGGGCTGCATCGGGATAGATCCATGCGGCTTCTCCTTGGGGATGTCTTGTAGTAAATCCATCTTGCAAGCTGAAGCAGGGAACTGCTAAGGCAGCTGCACCCGATGCAACCATCACAAAACAAGAGACCCGAGAACTAGAAAGGCGAGGCTTCACCACCCATTTATCCCTCCGCCTTTCAACTAGCACCACATGTGATTATCGGCCAGGCTGGCACAATTAACTAACTCAATAGGGTTGAATAAGGAGACCAAACCAAAGACTTTTTCAACCATCATTTTTATTTCTTTCTCTCATATAGGCCCACAGGTCTCCTGGTATCCCCTCTGTGGTAGTTACATAATCTGGTGTCAATTTGGGACTTGAGAGGATTAAGAGTGAAGAGGTGGAGTCTTGTCTGTCAATCGGATCATAACCAATGAGGAGGTCTCGGTGTGGACGTGGCTTTCTCCTGAGAATTCTGGGAAATCTGGGATTTCCTCCTTGGAAGTAGAAGACACACTTTCTCTCTGCTTACTCCCTGGGAGACATTGCACCTGACAAGACACATGGAACTACCCTAGTACCCTGAGCTGGAGAAGCCACATGGACCTACCTTGATGCAGCCAGACCTCTGAAGCCAGAGAATCCATGTAGAGATCCCTGCCAGCGCTGAGATGCTTACAAGGCCACTGGATCCAAAGACTTTATTATACCTACTGGCCTGTGATCGTCCTGCATTCGGCGTCATTGCATGTGTTTCGTGAGTTCTGAAGAGGACTTTATAGATTTGTATCAGACATATGGGCTTAGACTTAACTGGGTTGAGATGCTTTCTTAATGAACAATTACCCTTCATATAAAACTCTCTCTTATACACATGAGTTTCTATAGATTTGTTTCTCTAGTCTACCCGGACTAATACAACCTCCATTCCCTTGCCTTAAAAGTCCCACTCGTGTGAATTTTTCCAGTGCCAACTCCATGTCACTTTCTCTAGGACTGGTTTAGCTGTAGGCCATATTCTTATACTTTGTCAATTGTACAGTTCAATATCAGCTTGTCTAGCTATTTGTAAAATATCCAACATGAGTACTTTTATAATAGATATTCTTTATTTCCAAAGAAAGTTTTCATTTTTTAAAGTTTGTTGGATGATATAAGCAATTGGAAAAAAACCACAACAACAACCAAAAATTGAACTTCATGGGGAATAAAATGATGCCCAACCATAGGTCTAATGGTATTTCAAAATGAGTCAACAAAAATGATAAGTTGTCAATTCTCTGTTCCACATGCCCCCACCCATCAGGGATGACTGGGTCAGAAATCACTCAAGACAGCTCAGGTTCCAAGGGACCAGGAGATGGCCTTTCTTGTGGTTGGCAGAACAGATGAAGAAACGTAGTTGAGCAAGGATATTACTGACATTGTATATTGTTAGTTTATTGTACCAACCTGGCCAATAAAAACACGTGGGGTTAATTGAAGGGCGGAGGGATAAATGGCTCAGTAAGCCTCGCCTTTCTAGTGCTCAGGTCTCTTGTTTTCTGATGGTTGGACCAGGGTGCAGCTGCCTAAGCCAGTTCCCTGCTTCAGCTGGCAAGGCTCACTTCCTGCAAGACATCCCTGAGGAGAAGCCGCATGGTCCTACCCCAATGCAGCCCTGGGTGCTGGAGCAGCCATGTGGAGACCCCTGCCAGTGCTGAGATGCTTACATGCTCACCGATTCAGCTTTCCTCCTGCAGTCGGCATCATAGTGTGTGTTTTGTGAGATGGAGGAGGACTTTGTGGATTGGTGTTGGACATATCAGTTAAAGTTGGACTTGTGGGCTTGGGCAGCACTGGGTTGGGATGTTTTCTTAATGTGCAACCTTTATATATAACCTTTATATAAAACTCTCTCATACACGAGTTTCTGTGGATTTGTTTCTCTAATCTACCCAAACAAACACATATGTCCTGCACTCGGTCTGCAATATCCCAAACTTACCAGACTTATCTGCTTTGTCTTTGCATGTTTATTTATAACCCAACCACACCTTTATTTAGTCTTGTATTTTGAGGCACCTGGGTTCCTGCTTGAGTCACTGGGTAGTAGGAATTGTGAAGCACGGGACTCATAGCAGAAAAGCTAAAGTTTGAACCCACCCAGAGGCACCTTGAAAGACAGGCCTGGTGATCTGGTTCCAAAAAGCCACACGTGTGAAAGCCCCATGGAGAAATGGAATAATATGCTGATCAAAACTAGCGGGTCATACAAGAAATGAGAATCCAAAATTTACAATCCCTTGAATCAAAAAAGAATGAAAACAAAACATACCAAAACCCTGGGGATACAACAAAAGCAGTATGTTCATATCAAAATTATAAATCGGAAGGTTTGGTTGAGCTCACCGATTCACAGGTATCAGATACTAAAATGAGAGTTCATAAGGGTCAACCTGCAGGATTTAAAAAGGAGAAAACGAAAACCAATTACATGCCTCTTAAGCAACTACACTAAGGATATACTTGTAAAAGGTTTAAAAGATGAAATAATATGAGGGGAGACTTCTGTTAGTGAGTGCTCTGCTATGAGCACTCCTTCCCAAAGACGTGTGTTATGGGCTGTATTGTATACCCCAGAAATTATGTTGAAATCCCAATTCCTGGTACCTGAGAAAGTGACTTTGTTTAGAAATAGACTCTTTGAAGATATAAATAAAGTTAACATAATATCATACAGAGTAGGGTGGGTCTTAATACAATCTTTCTGTTGCTATCGGAAGGCATGGATTCTACATTAAATCACCACTGCCCCTATGTAACTCATTTATAGTTGTGACCTTTTAAAAGGAGGAGAGACCTAGAGAGACAGGAACAAAGAGGAAAGGCATGTGACCACGAAGTTACACTACAGCTTCAACACAAGAAATTCCTGGGCTTTCCAGTAGCTGAGAGACCAGAAATGCCATGTAAACAGAGACAACCGAAGAAGATCGTGTTCGCTCCGTTCTGAACAAAAGGGCCTGTGCGTTGGGAGAACAGAAACTCAGCAACAAGTGGCTACAAGTAAACCCACCCAATCCTAAGGACTGTGGAAGGGATAGGCAACAAGTCAGAGACAAATGTGACAAGTGGGTGGTTTGAATGAGAAGATTCCAAAAATGAGGTCATGCAAAAAGCCCATGAAATGCTCCACGGGAGAGAGCGTGAACATAGCCAGACTCAGAAGTCAGGACACCAGCCTGTGGTATCGCTGCCATCTGAGAGCTGGGTTTCCCTCTTTCTTGACTGCTCCCATTCCAAATGGCTTACCCACAGGAGTGATCTAGTCAGCGAGTAGCAAGAATGCAGAGTAAACCCTGGGCAGTCAATTCCCAGCCGATCAGCCCACAGCGGGGAAGGGTAGTAGCTGTAATGCTTAGTGAAGCTGAAAGCTCTGACTAGTACACGGGACTAGACATTTATATATTTTTGACATTTATAATGCCAACTTGTGATGGTGTGTAATTACTTCAAGTGACTAGAATATTTTCTGTTACCTAAACGGGAAGACTCAGGTTGGGGAGCAGGAGCAGAGGAAGGTCTGAATAGATTTAAAAGGGAGAGATGACAAAACAAAATACTGTTCGCACTGCATTCACAAGTTATGTGTACCGGGGCGCTGTCCTGGCTGGGCATGGAGCACAGGGTTTCCTCTTGGAAAGCCAAGTTTTCCCATCTCACAAGGAGGAAATGGGAAGGATGCTGGTATATTGTAAGAATTGCCCTCAATGTCACTCAACAAGATATGTATGAATTGGTGAATGAGAAATCAAATTTCTCTACAAATTTTCACCCAAACTACCACAAAAACTTAAATAAAAACAAAGAAAGATAAGGTGCAACATTCTTGTCTTTATTCTCATCTTTTTATTCAACTCTGAACTGGGAGAATCTGAACCAGTAACAGGTGAGGACAGAGGTGAGCAGGAAAATCATAGTGTATAAATTCTACAGTCCTCCTTCTTGGCTGTAGGGCCCCCCCCCCCAGAGGAGGGGAGGCTATTCCTCGGGACTGGACATCATGATGATTGAGCTGAGACTGTTTGTGATTTCAAGGTATTGTAGAACTA
>NW_022104341.1:46353963-46370395 GCF_000313985.2 Echinops telfairi
TCTGCACTTTTCTCCCATCCTAATCAGGATCTGCTATTGTGTCTCATGATGATATCTGCCACGAACAGTCAATCGATTGGAAGATAGTTCCCTTGGGGCGTGCCCTGCTTCCAATATAAATGGGAGCTGCAGTAAAGCTTGCTTGTTTCTTGATAGGTCTGGATCCTGCATCTGGCACATTCTCTGATGATCCTGACTTGTCAGCAGCTGGCTATCCCTACCACAGAACTGGGACGCATTTGCCTCTGCAGGTAGAGGCCTGCCATGACTTATTAATCTTGGGTTCATCATCCCCTCCAGTTTCGTTGGTAGGAGGAGGCTATGGATGTGTGGCTAACTGCCTCCATGAACAACTTCCTCCTTTTCCATGAGACCAAGAGAACTGGATGGAGCTCAGCTATCATTACTGAACACTTTGATCAAAGAGTCTACAGAAGAATCTTGGTCAAAAGTGGGGAAATGCAGAACAGAACATAAAATTGTCATGTAATCATCTTTCTGGAAGCCTGGGGACTAGATGAACCCCTGAAACAGCATTCTTGAGATAATAATCTTTAAACCTTAAGTTAAAATACAACGGGGCACACAAAAGTAATTGGAATTTTTTTTTCAAAGTATTGTATTTAAAACATTTTTTTAACAAAAACAACCTTATCATCTTCAAAGTATTCTCCATTACACTTAATACATTTGTCAAATCTGCGATTCTATTCTTGAAAACATTTTCCAAACTCATCTGTTTGGATTGCTGACAGCACCTCCCTTGTGTTTCTCTTCATCTCTTTTACATCTTCAAACCGTTGTCCTTTCATGGCCCTCTTCATTAGAGGAAACAGAAAGAAGTCCCATGGAGTGAGGTCAGGGGAGTAAGGTGCATGGAGCAAGAGAAGCATGCTGTTTTTTGCCAAACAACTGGTGCTGCATGAGCAGGTGTGCTGTGGTTGTGGTAAAACCAGTCCCCCATCATCTGCTACAAATCAGGCCTTTTTTGTGACACACATTTATTCAATCTTCTCAGAACCTCTAAACAGAAAGCTTGAATTAACAATCTGACCCAGTGAAATGAACTTCAAATGCACTATAAGTCGATATTTTCATCCTTCGGGAAGTTGATGGATGTCCAGAACAAGGTTTGTCATCAATCAACATTGCACATTTTTTTGTAATAAGAAAACCACTCGTACATTTGAGTTTTTCGTAAAGCGTTGTCCTTGTAAGCTGTGTTAAACATTACAATAGTTTCTGCAGCATTTTTGCAGGGCAGGAAACAAAATTTTATAGCTAC
The DNA here is from genome assembly GCF_000313985.2 of Echinops telfairi. Lineage (NCBI taxonomy): Eukaryota > Metazoa > Chordata > Mammalia > Afrosoricida > Tenrecidae > Echinops > Echinops telfairi. The sequence continues at coordinate 46,355,249 of NW_022104341.1, forward strand.
ACACTGTTCTCTAAAATCGGCCATCACAAAAAACAAGGTTTGAGTTAAACTGCTTTCACACAAAAAAATTCACTGTACCAGAGAGAACCTTCCCAGGCAACCCCACTGGGTGCACTAATTCAGAGCGAGTTGCTGGATGCTTGCCTAGTGGGAAAAAGGCATCCTGTGAAAGCTCTGCTTAACCCAACACAATCCTGGGGGGTTTTTTTTTTTTTTTTGGTACCCCTGAGTCTATCCCCTGAAGTTGTCTAGAAACTAAACCACCGTTTAGGTAAACAACCCAAGAATATCTTCGTTGAGCATTGCCCTCTTTTAAGAACCATTCGTGTAGAATAAACTTGACAGGGGCAGCTCCAAAGATTGGAGATCCCCTTAGGGAATACTGAGTTCATGTCCATGGTGAACAACTCAGAAAAGACAGTGAGTTTAATTGTACAACTTGAAGGGTGTCATCGGTGTCACTGAATTGAGCACGTAGAAACTGTTAGATTGGTACATATTGTGCTGTGTATATTATTAACAACAGCAAGAAAAAGCAATCATTTTAAATTGTGGGATATAAATAGGCTTTTCCCCAGCTTTGTTTCCTCCAAATATATGCCAAACCTAAGAGGCTGCTTGCCAGCACATGGTGGGAGGTCAGATGTTTGGAGATGTTCTCCCTGAAGGCATCAGCCATCCAGAGCAATCAGACTGCTGTCTGGTCCACCATAGGTGGGGCTCACACCCTATGGACAGGATAGTGATTGTTCCTCTGGAGAGCTGAGAACAGGTCAAACCAGCTCAGTGACAGCCAAAGTTCATCTGCCATCCTGAATCTAGGATCTGCCCATCTTGTCACATGTGTATCCCCAATACCTCCCTTTCCTACTGCGTGGATACCCCTAGATTATAGCTCCCATTACTGTATTACCTATAGTACAACCCTTTCCTATGACTTATGTCTTTAACTGTAATCTGGGGGCTTGCACACCTCCAAAAGATATAGAAGCCTTGGTTAGAAATAAATCGCTCTCTCTTCTCCCCTCTCCTCCACCTGTGCTGTGCCTGGACCTGGCTGTGCGATCATGGCCATCCAGGAGGTGAGCATGCTACCATGAAACATGTCTGACTCCTTTATTTTACCTTCTCTTCTATCTCTCTTACTCTCTATGACTTTACTATAATCTTTATATATCATAACCGTACAATTGCACCTACCAAACCTGTGATGGTGTGAGGGGCTGGTTTCCCCCACATAAAATGACATGGGATTGTATATCATTGTTAAAAAATAGCAAGTCACTAATGATTATTTTAGAACTGGTTTAAAAGCAACCAACCAATAGGGATTGGGAATCAGCCCTAAATAACTATGGACCGGTTGATGCTGGTCAAGTCATTGAACTTTTCAAGGCCTCCATTTTCCTGCTGTATAAGCATGTTGCAGTTAAAACAACACCACCACCACAAAACCAAAGCTTCTTAGAGGGCTGCGGGTGAATTAAATGAAAAATCCATGTGAAGAAAGCCTTGGGTAAAAGTTAGCTATTGATTATTGTTCTTTTCCACACTGCTTCCTTGGGAATTGGGCACTTTATTCGACTCACCACAAATGCAGTGATGTTTAAAACATTCCTACTTTGTGAAGCCCTTTAATATTGGTATGGGGAACCACTCCTCTTTTCGCTCCTCTTAATCAGCGTTATTGTTAACTCAGAAGCAACGCCATGATTATGACACAAAAAAGAGTAAAATCTCAGAGCTCATAACCTTCAGAAAATGAAAGCTCTCTCAGGTCTAAACCTCCAAGGCTGGCTCTTACTGCAAAGGTGAGTTTCGCGCGGATGTGTGTGTGTGAACAAAACTTGATAAAATTCTCTTCGACAAATTTCTGAGTCATTGGAGCATGAAAAAGGTACTTCACATCCCTTGAAAGAAATGCAGGGTGCCTTTTATAACATATGAATATCTCAATAAGCAGCTTGATTTAAAATGTCAAACTTGCCACCGAATTTGGTTCTTGGGTAGGACAAATGCCTTTGATTTGTTTGAAGAAATTTGATTAGAAAATAGCCAAGTGATTAGTTGTCGAGACTAAGGCTTTGAAGTCCCAGGGTATGGATTTCTATTATGGGCCCTTGTGAAGCCCTAGACATTTGCATGTAAAATGTTTTGAGAACTTTTGCATGTGCTTAGATATTAAAATAAGCATGCCTAATGTATTTATAAGATCCCATCTGTCAAAATACACAATGGACTTCAGAATGTTACCCAATGAAGAAATACTGTCTTGTTTAACCTTAATCAAATCGGAGATTGAACACATAGCACTGAGGAACTCTGCTTGCTCAAAGCCTAAATGCACAGTTGTACTAAATTCTGTACATTGTACATTTGAGATTCCATTTAATAATAGCTCTTATGAGATCTCCATTTGAAAGAAACCCAATATGGAGCTGAACCAAAACGACGCAGGAATTATTCAAGCATCACAATGGAAGTCTAGAAAGGACCTTGCAAGGTGATCACATCCAATCCCTACATACAGTGACACACTTGTGGGCTGTTAGGGCTGGGAAGACTGCAGGGAGATGGCCACATCTAAACTATTGAGCTTATGGATCAGCAAATTGGCGTCCAGGCCAGAATTTGGTGAAATCCTGCTTATGCTGTTCTTACTGATTTTCAGAAAAGAAAATCCTACTATTCTTCCAGGAAACTTATTCTAGTGTTTAATCATCAGGAAATGTCCACTACCTTAATTTCCTTTGATATCAATGCAGGTTACATGCTTGATGTGTGTCCATTTAAAATAAATAGCACACTATGTGATCTCTGTAAGTGACTAACACAAGAACATGACACGCAGATGAAACATTAGAAATTGGAAATAATTAACTTGGAGGTCAGGTAGCTTGAAGGGGACTTAACAAGTGCTTTTCAATAGATACACAGTTGCTGTACCATGATGCTGTGTCTGGAGGGTCAAGAGTGAGGACGTAAAGCAAGCAGTCTGAGTCTAAATTCCAGCTGTGTCCTTTATACACTCTGAAACGTAAATTACTCATCTTCTCTAAAGAGATGAGTAAAAAAAATGTCTATTTTTTCATGGATAATATTATTGGATAGATAATAGATAGAGTACATTAAAATCTATTTACAAACTTAAACACTCAATAAATAGCATTTGTTGGTGGTTGATATTATTAGTATTATGATATATAACATTTACAGAATAAGGAAAGGTATAATGGTTACCTGTCATGATCACTTCTGTCAGTTTTAACAAACAAGTTCTATTGAGTTGTCTGCAGACATGAAAGGAGCCCTAGTGGTACCATCGGGGAAGTATTGGGCTGCTAACTGTAAGGGTGGCAGTTCAAACTCACCAGCAACTCCAAGGGAGAAAAATGAGGCTGTCTTCTCTCATAATGACTTACTCCTCTATAGGGTTGCTATAAGTCAGCATTAACTCCATGGCAATATGTTTGGTTCTGGTGTCTAGATTCGCAAAAATATACTAAAGCATTTGGAAAACTTGGGTGGGACAGGAATGTACTAAAGCTGATTACTGAAGGATTTTTTACTGCTTTATTGTTATTTCTTTTTCTTTTTTTCCTTCCTACAAGTACTTTACTGCCCCAGGGAATGGACTAAGTGAAGTTTTGGTACTCTGCAAATCTAACAATAACCATGAAACAGCAGTGAAGAAATCAAACAACATATTGTGTTAGGTGGTCTGACGCAGACCAAATTAAACTCACTGTCATGGGATTCCGACTCAGAGCGGAGCTGTTGGCCAGGGTGGAATTGCCCCTTTGTTTTCTTATGTGGTGAATCTCTATGAAGGTAGAAAGCCTCCTCTTCCTTCTGCAGACGGACTGGTGAATTCGAACTGCTAAGAGCCTGACATGTAATCCGCTACATTACCAGTCTTCTCTAACAAAACCTCTTTAAAGTTTAAGATGCAAAAGATGTCGTTTGGGGGACTAAGGTACACCTGGCCCAAGTTATGGTATTCTCAATTGCCTATAGGCATGTGAAAGGTGGATTATGAACAATGAAGAATGGATGCATTTGGAATAGGGTGTTGGGCTGCCAGGAGAATGGGCAAGTATGTCTTGGAAGTAGCATAGCGAGAATGCTTCTTGGTCGAGATGATGGGATGGCAAGATTCTGTCCTGGACACTTTGGCTGTGCTATCAGGAGAGAACAGTCCCTGGAAAGGGTGCCATGCTTGGTATGCAAAGAGGAAGCAAAAAAGAGGAAGACCCTCAAGGAGATGGACTGCCACAGTGGCTGCAACACGGGGCTGAAACACAGCGACTGTTGTGAGGATGGCGCAGGCAGGACAAGGTGTGTTCTGTTCCGCCGTGAATAGGATTGCTGAGTTAGAATCAGCTCAAGGACACCTAACAACAACAACAACAACAACAACAACAAAGCCTATTGATTCCTGAATTTTATTTGTCCAACATCACCTTCAATTTCTACTTACACCTACAGATCCAATGTACTAATTCATGGGTACTGTCCCAGGTAGTCCAGGTGAACTACTACTGAATGCTTGCTTCATATACAGGTTTATGCTCAAGATTCAGGTATAAAAAGGGCAATTATTTTCCTCTTTCGGCCACTCAGTAATGCAGAACTTGTAATACTTGTTATCATTTGAGATTCTAATTTTTCTAGGTAAAGTGAATTCCAAATGACATTGATAGTGGTAACTCTTACACAAATCTCTTTCAGTTCAATAGTTGAAAGTTAATTTGCAGCATAATGAATAGCAAAGCCTCTAAGTCCTCACTCTCATCATTTAAGACAAATTGATGTCACAACAGGACCAGTAAAGAAAAAACGTATCTACCTTTATTATTCCCCTTTGTTAGTTTTACACCTTTATTTATAGATGTGGGAGCTGTCAATTTTGTTGCTTTTTTCAAGCAACAGCTAAAGACAACTTCCCTACTTAGGTCAAGTGTTATCAGAACAACAACCCAAAGAAAGTGATTTCTTTAAAAAACAGGTGGATTGACCAGCCAAAGGGGTTCATTGGAATAATAAGGGATAGCACCCACATGCTCAAGGGAACCTTTAATTGCCAAGGGAAAATCTTTGGTCGATAGCCCAGATTTGGTATGAGGCGATGGGAGCTCTGGGGAAATGGGGAGCATTTGCCTCTACACACCAATTAACCACCCCAATTTCCTTCCTGGAGCAACATCTTCTAGAGATTCAGATACAAGCAAGTTCAAATGCGTTTCTTCTTTGGAGTGGTCAGTATTTCAGCTCTGTTGCCCCCAGAACACCATTTTCAGTATGGCGAAACTCTTCCGGTAGGGTATCATGAATTGGGAGAAGAGGGATTACCCTGGCGAAGACAGTTGATCAGTGTAGGGGGGAATCTACAGGCACATGACCTGGGGGGTGGGGGGAGCTCAAAATTACTAGGGGCATCTTGATTTTCAAACAGAAAACAAAAACATACAGATGTCATCTTGGAGGCAGAGACACTGGAGCTGTGTGGCAGAGAACTTCACTAAGTAGTTAGAAATTACCTAAATTACATCAATCAGAACAGAAAAGCCGGAACACACCAAGCACAGCACAGCACAGCAGATGGTTCAGCCAGGGAGTCAACAGAACTTCCTCACAACACAAACCACGAGCAACGCTAGGAAAGAAAGTGGGGGGTGGGTTGCAAAATGTCAGGCCAGGTGGCCTCCGTCCAGTGAAGTATCTTCCTGGTCCCCAAACAAAATAGCTCTTGACCTATCTGACCTCAAAAAGATGGCAACTTTAAAGTGAGTGAAGAGCAGCCTGAACCATGGGGGACAACAGCCTTAGGCCCAAACAGGCTGAGACTGACCTTTACAGATTCGAAAGCAGGCTAACGGAAACCAGTCCATGATTAGAGACCAGACCAGGTTAACAGAGGAAACACACTGGCGTGCTCATGTTCCCAGAAATCCAGGGAGGCAAGAAATAGGTCTTATGGCAAAAGGCATGTCTTCCACAGTTACCTTTAAACTACAGCTTCTCAACAAGAACAGGCTGTGGGTGGTTCACAGTGCCACCGACTGCACAATGCTGATTAAAAGTGACCTGTGAAAGAGTCGTTTCCTTTACACGCATTACCTGAGAGTAAGATGTGATGTAAAGGATGAGACTGTGTTGGGTGAATGACTGAGTAAGTGAGGACTGGCGGGTGCTCACCTGGTGTCACCCTTGCCCTGAGAATGCCTGGAGGAAAGTGCCCCGAGAGAGCTGGGAGATTCAGACTAGGCCAGCTCTCTCAGGCTCTGAGAGAAATGTGCAAAGGTGCCTGCGGCCTTCAGCTGCTTTCCTTCGATGACTAAGGGGCAACATTGGAGCCTGCCTTCCCTCACTATCGGATTAGTAAGGGGCCAAAGGTCAGGTTCCAGTGAGGGCTTAGCATGAGAGGAACATAGGTTGTGACTGGTTCTATTTTGTCACAGGTTCTAGATGGTACCATGACCAGCTAACCAAAAGGAAGTCACCCGGTCCAGTTCGGATACAGAGGAATGCATCAGCGCATGGGGCCAGGAGCTCAGCCCAGGTGCCCTTCCCCTGATTTCGTGTTCGCAGTAAAGTGAGCGCATAGTCAAAGTCAGGATTGGGAAATTCTTTTAACAAAAAAAATGTCAGGCTCACCCAAAACATGTCTGTAAGGTCAGGGCAGGGGCTGAATAAGACAAGAAAGGGGTTGACCATTAATCACTGGTAATAGAAAAGGTGCCCTAAAACTCGTCAATATGAAGGGATATTCACATTACATGTATACAATACAAGTGGAGCTGCGGGCGGGTGATGGTCTGGGGCTGACCAACCATTAATTTCTGTAAAGGGAAGTATAATTTTCTGTTTCAGATTTTAATAGTAGTTTATGCCCAAATGGCATTAGCCCTTGTGTCCAAATTGTGCCTCTGGGGGAAAACAGAAATGTGTGCACAGCATAAGGATATTGTTGAGAACTAATGTGCTGAATGGTTCCTGATACTCAAAAACCATAGCTAAACTCATTGCATGTCACAGACAATGGCCCTGTCCCATCAGCAAAAGTAGTCAGTGGTCTCATTTAAATCCAACAGAAAGAATTGTTTCAATATTATCTACTCAATGCATTTTCGTATCTTTTTTCAATTCCTATTAGCATAAGCTTCCCAGTAATAAGCAATATAAATTCATCTACACAATAGACTATCCACTGCCAGAAAGCTGGGTCTGACTCACAGAGACCCTGTATAGGGTTTCGGAGGCCATAAATCCTGACAGGAGCAGCAAGCCTCATCTTTCTTCTGAGGGGTGGCTGGTGGCTTTGCGGTCCAACACTCACTTGACAGACCACCAGAGCCTGTAGCTGTATTCGGCCCATAGCCTGTTTCCATAGAAGTGAAGAACGGTTCTTACATTTCTAAAGAGTTATAAAATATATAACAAGGAAGACTCTTCAGATGTGGCGTGCAAACCTAAAATACTTATAATCTTGTCTTTTACAGACAATGTCTGCCAACTTCTGCCTGAGAACCCTCTCTATTTTCTTACATTCTGAATTATGACCATTGACATAAAGAGAAACCAAAATGCCCCTTTTGGCTGTCCTGAGGCTTACAATTTTGTCTCTAAAACAGTACAATTTGTCCCCTGGGCAAGAAGTCTTAATGACAATTATCAATTGTAAAATGACTGGCTTCTATTATATTGTGATTGCTACTAGCTGCCATAAGTTAGCCCTGACTCATGGGAACAGTAAAAACAAAGGGATTGGGCTGTTGCGATTCATAGGGTTTACATGGGCTGCTACTTGGAAGTAGATTGCCAAGCATGTCTCAGTCCAACTACATGGGGAAACTACTGCAATCTCTTCAGCATGTTAGCAACCCATAAGCTTCCGACAACAGATGAGTGATGAGAATCACACTTGGGTCTTTCACAGGTACAGCGAGGATTCTATTACTGACCCACCACTGTCCTTTATTGTATTGTATGAAGGGACTTCAAACATCTATTGAGAAATGGAAACAAAACCCTATAATTGGTTCCCCTTGTATTATATCATATCAAACATGATAAACTTATACTGCATTTAAGTAGTTAGCTAAAATGCACTACGGACACTTTTCCTTGTATTGCGCACATTTCTGGTAGGCAGACACAATGATAAGCCAAATATGGAAAAGTTCTAAATTAGTACTCTTCAAGTGGCTATATCATAGGAGCTCACAAGGAGAGCAGTTTGAAACTATCAGGTGCTCCTCGAGAAAAGATGAGGCTTTCTACTCCCGTAAAGAATTACAGTCTCAGATACTCACAGGGCGGCCATCCCCTGTCCGACAGAGTTACTCTGGGTCAGGATCTAGTCCATGGCAGGGAGTGGCTACCCCATTCCATACTAGCTGTTTTCCAGTTGATTCTGACTCATGATGATCCCATGTGTGTCAGAATAGGATTGGACTCCACGGAGTTTCCACGGATAACTTTTCTAAATGGTGAATCACGATAAATGGATAAACGTTGAAATGGTCACGGATTTCACCTTGCTAGAATCCACAGTCAATGTTCATGGAAGCAGTGTCAAGAGACGAAAGGACACGTCGCATTAGGTAGATCTGCTACACAAGAACTCTTCAGAGTGTGGAAAAGCACGAATGGTACTTTGAGGTCTAAGTTACATCGAAACCAAGCCATGGTATTTTCAGTTGCCTCATGTAGAAGTTGGGCACTGAATAAGGAAGACCAAAGAATCATGCACTTAAATTGTGGTGCCGGAGAAGAATATTGAAAGTACTGTAGACTCCTAAAAGGACAAACCGATCTGTGTTGGGAGAAATATGACCAGAGTGCTCCTTAGAGACAAGGATGGCCAGGCTTCCTCTTACAGATTTGGATGTGTTATCAGGAGAGACCAGGCCCGAGATAAGGCCATCAGGTTAGGGAAAGCGGAGGGCAGTGAAAAGGAGGACGGCCCTCAGGGAGGGGGAGGGATACAGTGGCTGCAACAGGGTTCCATCAAGCATAGGAACAATGGCAGTGTGGCCTGGGCAGGGCTTTGTTCCATTGTACAAATGTCTCTGTGGGTCAGAACTGGCTGGAGGGCACTTAACAAAAACAACATTTTTTTCTAAAAAATATCACTAGGCCTTTCTTATGAGGCGCTTCTGGTACACTTACACTCTCAACCGTTTGATTAGTCATTGAGCACGTCACCATTTGCACCACCCTGGGCTTTGTTCAGGGATTGTATTTACTCCTCATTCTGCCTTTACTAGTTGCCAGGCTAAGTGCTTTGCCTACCTCATCTCATTTACTTTCCAAAAAAACTGTACACACACACACACACACACACACACACACACACACACACAGCCTTAGAAACCCTGTGGGGCAATTATCATGGTATTGGATTTAATTTTTTGTGGAGGATATAGGTGTGGAAAGAGCCTTCCCTGATGGTGCAAAGCTTAAATCTTCAGATGCTGGCCCAAAGTGTAGGAGTTTGACCTCATCATTAGAATTGTGGCAGAAAAGGCCTGCTCATCTATTCTTATAGTGATTGTCGCTTTGGAAACACTGGACCAGATCCACTACGTCCTACTGGGTCACTATGAGTTGGGATTAGCTCACTGGCAGTGGGGGGTAACTTGTACACTAATCCACCTCCCTTAAGTTTTATTTTATTTCCTCCAGTTTTTGCAAATGGTGGACAACTTGGGAGTGGGGCAGCATAACCTCGCCTGTGCGGTGGAACCTTGCCGCCTCAGCATCGTGACCGTCCTCCCTCTGCAGACGCAAACCCAAGCGATCCTGCTTCACAAGCATCCTGCTTTCTGACGACTCCAAATGTCCATAAGAGGAAAGCATCTCATCCTTCCATTGTGATTGAAAAAGCTACGGTTGGGGTTTTTATTCTCATTTGGTGCTATTTAAAGGCAGGGCCCTTCAAGGTTGATCACATTGGTTGAGTGTGTATGTTGCTTTCCTTATTTTTGCTTAACCGAAGATGCCTTCCAAGAGGAGTCACTAAAATAAGGTACAGTCCCACAGGGAATCGCGTGGCTTTCTCTCTTTGCCGGTGTCCTTCTCGCTCACCCCGCCCTTTCCCACTGCCTCTGCTTGACGCCTCCACCTTTGCTACTGGGGACAGGAGAAAAGAGTTCGAAAATACCCTTTAGGCAGGAACAAAAGGGCAGCAGAGCTGCCTGTGTCTTTTTGTTGGAAACCTCTAGCAGCCCCAACTCTGTCCTTGGCTGCAGGCCTGTAGTAGTTACAGCTGCGAATGGGGCATTTTCACATGGATGTTAGGTTTTGACATTAAAATCTAATAATGGTAAACTGGAGTTATCGTCTTCAAAAATCCACTTTGACTAGACCACGGTTTTACCCAAGTAACATTATTCCCAGAAACAGAGTTTTATAACAATATTTAATTTCTCTTTTAACTTTGCGTCCTCATGCAATCACCAGGTCATACTGAACCTCGCCTGTTTTCTCACATTTCCCCCTAAAGTTATTTCCAGGCTCACTGGCTCACCACCTGGTGCAGCCTGGGTGATGTTGGTCTTTTAACTTGTCTACCCATCTCAAGACTCTTCCCCTCCATATATTACAACAGTGTAATGAAGTGTCTCAAGACGCGCTGGCTTAAAGCCATGTCCACAATGTATTTGCTCCAGATTCTTCGACATGGTTCACAGGTGAAGGCTGTTCTACTCTAGATGGTGTTGGCTGGGAAGACTCCACTTGGGGCTGGAGGAATCAGGTGTTTGATTAGTGGAACTGCTGGGATCAGTAATCCATTTAGTGCAACTAATCCCAAGAGATTAGTTGATTCAGCTGGTAATCGCCTGAGTCTATTTCTCCTTGTGATCTTGGATCACATAAGGCTTCTGTCTACCTGGCCTCTCTCCCCAGGGTTTTTTTTAATATGGCAGCTTAAGGTTCCAACAGGGAAGTCATTGAAGGGGGCTTTAAAAATTCATGGAAAATGGAACTGAAAGATAAAGAAATTTTTCATAAACTTTTTGGAGCCCCTTCATAGGAACAATATCCCTCAAGGTCTTTGCACAGGATATATATGGTGTAATATTTGTCCAATGAAATCACAAGGTTAGATCAGATCCAAAAGGAGAAAAAATATTGTAAACATTGATGAGCACCATTGCAAAATAAGATTGTAAATGGCATGCAGAGTGGGGTGGTGGGAGCATTTTGAGAAATACACAATTTCTCCCACCAGAACACCCACATGCAAGATATAAATTATACTTCAACATGTATGATCCTACACAAATGGAATCCAAGCTATTCACAAATCAATTATAAAAGGTTAATTTCACATTTATAGGTACATTCCAGGATGGACTGGGTGGTATAAGGATAACATTTTAAATCTTCCAACTCTGAAATTCTACCTCTCATTAAGCTGAAAGAAACCCACTTCTGACTCATAGTGATTCTACAGGACAGAGTAGAAGTGCGCCTTAGGGTTTCCAAGCACGGCTGGTGGATTTGAACACCTGACTCTGAGATTAGCAGGCTAATGTTTAACCTACTGTGCAAACAGGGCTCCTTACTTTTCAAATAGCAAATTTATAGGAAAGTGAAAAGTGATTCAATCAATCAACCAAAATATCAGACCAATCAATTATTTTTTCCAGGTGAAAAATCATCAAATTTTTAACTTTATATTGTAGACCACAAAAAATATGTTCAAATGGTCTATTTAAGACATCACTCCCTCACTTAGCACAATTTCTGAATTCTCACACCCTTTGTTAGACTGTCCGTCTAGCAAGTATACTGTTGTCCAGGAGCTACTTCTCTGTGAGTTCTTCATTTCTTCCTGCATCAGTCCTTCCCTGTTCCTCATTTCTGTCTTACCTCATTTCTGTCTTACCGTCGACCCTTCTTTTCCAGCAGATCAGCTGTTTCTCTTTTCCAAGAAAGCAAGAAACAAGTCTTAAATGCTTTCAGTTCTCCTCCCCACTCATAGATAGGCATCTTATATATTTTCCTCCATTATCACCTCTATCACATCCTCAGTCTTAGAAAAAAAGAAATACCTTCTATCAAGGTTGATCCATCCATCCATCCATCCATCCATCCATCCATCCATCCATCCATCCATCCATCCATCCCTTTCATAGTTCCCTCCTCACTCACTTTCTCTTTCCTACAGCTTCAACTTGTCACTGTCTAAGAACCATTTCTTTCCCTCCAGCATATAAAATATTTATCTTTTACCTATGTGAATGAGTGAGGGCAAACTCCATAATCCATACACCATATTTGACAATTTTCATAGCCAAGCTTCACAAGTCATCTTGATTTACTGTCTTCATGTATTACCAAACAGCTAACCTGACACTGAATTGGGCAGATCCTTCCTTCTGTTGTGCATACGGTTGCCATGAGTTGAGTCTCACTTGACAGCAACTGTCAACTCTAACTATTGACTGAGAACCGCCTAATACAGACACTTATTGAGTAAATGTTCTACGTGACTTACCCATTTGAATTAATTTACTCCACATAAAAACCTCTACAAAGTTCTATTTTTAGTCCCATTTTATAGAAGGTGAGATTGAGGCACAGAATGACTTAGTAACTAGCCAGGCAACAGCTATTAAATGGTAGGGTTTGGGTTTGAATTTGGATGGTTTTACTCTAAAGTATTATGCACCATGCACTCATCAGACTTTAATGACTCAATTGCTTATACTATTCAATCCACTGTAATCTGGTTTCTGCCTTCACACTTGAAACAATTCTCACACAGATCGCTAAGGTCATTCTATTGTCAATTTCAATGGACTTCCATTGGCAATCGTTTCATTTCACTGCCACATGCGTCACGAGGAGGGACATGCGGGGAAATTGAACCTGAAAGGAAATGAACCAAAAAGAAAGAGTGGGGAGAGCTGTCTCTTGTCCAGGGTAGGAAAACACTGCCCGAGAAACCTTGTCCTTATCCAGCCTGGCTAGGACCAAGATAATGAATTATTTCTCCCATCCATCTAGGCCTCAGGTGTTTTAGACTCAATTTATACATGGATACATCTGAGATGTTAGTCAATTGAAATCACAAACACACAAATGAAAGCAAATGATCAGTGATATTTCTGAGTGACCTGATACTTGTGACATCAAGCATGGAACTTGCTAGGATCACTGAATATTTGATTCACTAATGGGCCTGCGCAGTCCTTCAGTCTCAGAAGAACTGTGTGAAATTCAGTCTGCTAACAATGGGTCAATAGCTTGGCATGTGGAATTATTGAGAAAAGTCACTAATGTTTTTCCCTAAATTTTTTACACAAAATTTAGACATACTTTTAAAAGACATGCTAAGAATTCCAATATCAAATTGAGTTTTAAGATGATGACAGATGAGAACAAAATAAGAAAATGATGTCAGAAGATCTAGGATAGTAAAACAAAAGAGGGGAAGTTCATCCTAAACCATTTAGATATTTTTATTTACTATCTCACTTAAACAGTCAGATAGTAAACGAACACTTGATAGATGTCAATGATTTGCACGTCACCATATTCTGCTGACAAGTCTGAAATAAAATAGGATCATAAAAGTTGATTCTTAATAAATGGAAAACGCTAATGAAAATTCACGAGGCATTTTCCCATTGCCAACTATGGATAAGTCACCACTTTTAAGGATCTTAATTTCAAGGATCTTGTTTGGATAAAAAGAAAAAAGCAAGAATGTTGTGAACAAAAATACAGCGTAGAAAAACATAATTATTGAATACCTAAAACAGGACTAAGCTCACAGTAAAATACAACAAAAAAAGATAGTTAAGTAAAATTATGTAATTGATCATTCAGTAAACAGGAAGTTAGGTGAGATAAATTTATGTAAAGCACTATGGAGATTAAACAGAGGAAACTCGTGGGCATTTCATGGATATGGTATTCAACTTGGCCCTTCAGAAGACTGAGCGCCAGTGACGGGTCCAGACAGACATTCCAGGCAAAGCTTAGGGGCGGGAGCACCCAGAAGATGGATGAGCAGTTGCTTCTGCCCAGATCGGGAGGTGGGTCACAGAGTGACCACGGAGTCAGTGTGTTAACTAAAAGGCAATGCGGAACAAGTAACATTTTGAAGATAGGTAAGGCATATTTAGCATTTTTCCTTAAGATGAATTTGGTAACATGGCATTAAGATAGATTGGTGGATGAAATTCTGGGAGGAAAAAGAGAACAACTCATGTCTTCCTCTGTAGCAACCATCTATATGGGGCCTCTCGTGAGCATGATTAACCTCCACCACCATTTACCTGCAAATCACCCCTGCCCGAGGAGGTGTGTGGGCCACTGCGCCTTACTCCAGAAGAGAATGAAGGACTCTAGTGCTTCCTTGGTCTTAGTGATTCCCTCTTAGACACGTGGCCCCGTTTGTACAAATGAGGTCAGGCTTGGTGTTTTTGAACAAACTGCTGGGAAAGACTAGTCTTGTGAGATTTGGGTGGGGGTGGTGAGAGAAAACGTTGTACACAGAGCCAACATAGAAGAATGCATATTTTCAGTTTGTGAGATAATAACCTCCTCTTTTGCTTAATTCCTTTTCATTTAGAGCTTTCTTCTTTCAGCTGAAAATGACCACGGCTGATGCAAGAAGAGCTTTTTATGTTTTTAGACTGAGTGGATAAACAGAACAATGAATGATTGGTTTATATATGCAGAAAGATAATAGACCTAGTGGGAGAGGACACTAGTCTTTGACTAGTCAATGTACCGTGTCATTTCTATTCCAGATGCCAAGAAGCAATTGGCCTCACTTAGGACTTTTTTGACCCATGTGCTCCAATTTCCACCCAAAAATATTACGATATGTTTGTAGTGAGTGAGTCAGAGAATCACATTGTTAGACACAGTAGCAACCCAATACATCATTTTCATTTGCTTAGTTTATTACTGAATCTAGGCTACAGGGAAAGCAAGTCATGGAGGAGAATGGTTTTTAAAAAAGCATTATTTCACTGCAACTAAAAAGTGCTTTTTAAAAATAATCATTTTATTAGAGGCTCATACAGCTCATCACAATCCGTACATACATCATTTGTGTCCAGCACATTAGTACATATGTTGACATCATCATTCTCACAACACCTGCTTTCCACTTGA
>NW_022104341.1:46371269-46373055 GCF_000313985.2 Echinops telfairi
CAAGCCTTTAAGACCCCAGATGCCGTATCATTTGATAGTCGGGCACCATATGCTTTCTTCACCACTTTTGCTAGTGCACCCCCTTTGTCGTCAGTAATCGAGTAGGGACAGGCTGGTGTGCTTCTTCCGTGTGGGTTTTGTTGTCTCTTAGCTAGATGGCTGCTTGTTTATCTTCAGGTCTTTAAGGCTTCAGGTGCTATATCTTTTGGTAGCTGAGCACCATCAGCTTTCTTCACCACACTTGCTTGTGCACTCATTGTCTTAAGTGACTTCAGGTGTTATATCTTTTGGTAGCCAAGTACCATCCGCTTTCTTCACCACATTTTCTTGTGAACCCATTGTCTTCAGCAATCATGCCAGGCAGGTGAGCATCTCAGACTGCCGAATTGTTAGAACAAAGTGAGTGGCAGAACATGATAGTATGACAAGAGGAAAGTACAAAGAAATTGAGGAGAGAACTAGGAGGCAAAGGGTAGTCATAGAGATGTAAATGCAGGCATATAAAGATGTAAATATATTTATATATGACGAGGGGGAAATAGATCTATGTACATATATTTATAGGTTGAGTATTAAGAAAACAGATGGACAGTGGGCCACTGCACAAGTACTCCCTTAACACAGAACGCCTTGTTTTAAAAAGTGCGTAATACTGAAAATATCACTCAGCTGTCTCAAATAATTATCACTGGACAAATGCTAGAGGTGTAAGAAGGGGCAAATTTCATTTGGGCTCTTCTGAAGCAATAATACCATTAATAAAAAAAATCAACTACCTGTCAGAACATTTTAAACGTGTTTCCTTCGAAGAGCATACTACAAACTAGTCACAGGCACTCAATATTCCCATAGCTGCATTATACTGCCCAGCTTTGGCTGTTCTGAATAAAGTAGCTGCTCGCCTTTGCCTTACCTATCATTAAATTTGTAGGCTTTCTACATCATTCATAAGCCTCCTGGTTTTATTTATTGTGAATCTCTCTGGTTCAAGTCACATCTGATCAACATACTGAGAAACAAGTGTTCCAATCCCGAAACAAAATTTAGCAAGAACAGATATGATTTGAATCATGCTCTGGGTTCAGCTTACCTTAATACAGCTAACTGGATTAGCTGCCAGAGATATGTCTCTTTGTGAATTATTTGATAAATTTGTAGCTTTCTTCCCCAGGGTTCTGAATTGAATTTATTCAGCATTTACTGAGAGCTGACACTATGCCAGACCCTGTGTTGGGTCCCGAGGCAATCTGATGTATTGTACTATTAGATATCATCTCTGAAATCCGCAAGAAAATAACAAAATAGGAATGACGAGGGGAATGAAAAAGGAAACAGAAGGAGGTGTGTTGTGTTCAAGGGTAGCAATAAATAGGCAGGGATAAATATGTCTTTCAACAACAATGTTTTATTTGGGCAAAACCCTCTCTTGGCTAAACTGTAGGCTCAATCATTGTAATGCATGTTGTTGTTATGAGTTGTAGAGTCCATTCTGATCAGTCAGGTGAATACAAAAGAAAAAGATGCAATAATTTTGACTTGACATAAGTAAGATTCTTTTACTGCCGAACTAATAATATGGTAATACATTACACTTCTGTGAGGCTTTCTCTTTTATACGAACTATGGAAAAAATTAGCGGCGGCAGGGGCGTGGTCAACGAAAGACTAATTAATGTTTTTCTTATGTGACACCAGTCACATCTCTGTTCTTCCTTCCCTTTCTCCCCCAACTTAATATTTATTCAAAATCACTAAAAAAGTTCAAGAGAAATTTCCACAGGTTTTTT
>NW_022104341.1:46374828-46376778 GCF_000313985.2 Echinops telfairi
TCAGTACTATACCACGGAGTCTTATAGCATAAAATTTTACATATGATTAATTATACCTCATTTATGTAACCTCAACCAGATTAACAAAATTGATTAATATCCATTGATGACTATTTAAGTTATTTCTAGCTGCTTACTCAAAAGTATTTCTATGATAAACATCTCAGCTTTTTTTATCTTTTCAATTATTTCCTTAGGCCGAATTCCCAAAAGTATTATTCTAAGATCAAGGATATGGAGATTGCTCAGGTTGCTATGAAGAGCTCAGGGGGCTTAGTGGGTTAGATGTGGGGCTGCTAACTGCAAGGTCAGCAGTTTGAACCCACTAGTTACTCCACCAGAGAAAGATGAGGTTCTCTAATCCTGCACTGGAAACCACAAGGGCAGTTCACTCTATTCTATCGGGTTGCTAAGAGAGAGAACTGACTTGCTGACAATGGTTTGTTGGAAGGCCGCTCTGAATTGGAATCCATTTGATGCAATGGGTAGTATTTATGTATTTGCTGAAACACTTCCCAAGGTAATTGCCTTCTTACTAACAGTTTATCTGAGGTCAGCGGTTTCACCAATATTGCATGAGTAGTGAATCATTGTTATTTTTTTAGTAGTGAGTACTACGCTTTAAAAATGTTTTCTAATTTGGCAGATGTAAAATACTACCTGATCATGGTTTTTAATCTGTGTAGAGTTGCTATCACAAGAACCCTGGGGAACAGTGTGTAAGATTCTTCTTGGTACTTGTCTGAACAGGTAGACAGAATAAACAGTTACATAAATAAAATGGGTCACTCAAGAGCAATTCCAGTTCATTGAGACATCTCTCCTCTACTAAATAAAAGATGATCCAGGGAGTTGATATGAGTCCACATCTCCTTATCTCTGAGATTGAGTTATCATCACAATGATTTCCCCAACTACATGCAGCTGAAGGTCAGTTTCTCAGGAGATTAACAATATTCGACCTAGATTTATTTTAGATTAAGGACATTATAAACTATGACAGGGAGAAATGTTTGTTACAACACAATTTATTTTTATATGAGCATTCTTTATACCCAGAGTCATAAAACATTTTACAGTGATACATAAGCTAATGGTCCTTGTAGAATGCTGATTTTTCAATGTTATTTAACTTGTGATGAAAATATGGCTGTTTTAGTTTCTGGCAGGTAACAGCCACCTTTCCAACAAGTATGTTACAGAAAATCATTCCGGAGGTTAAGAAAGACCACAGACCCAGAACATCATGATTTACCCTTTCCCACTCACAAAGAAGCAAGGAAACAGTTTTTTGGGGTGGGGGTGAGAGCAAAAAAAAAAACATTAGGGGGAAAAATGTAAAATCTCACCTACAGGGAAAATCTGTCAACCAAGTTATTTTTTCCCTAACAAAAAATTGAAAAATACTCTGCTACTAAAATCCTATGTATTTTCCCAGCAAATGTGTCACCATTCACCTGTTTTCCCTATATAACTGGTATGACATTTAAATGATAAAAGAAGACAATTTGAAGTTCCCCGTATCAAATACAGCAAGGACTCCCCAAAGAACCAGAATGAAGACTCAATGGCTGCTTTAGGCCTGTGGAATTATTTTCATAAATTAAATTTATAACCAGCTTCCTCAGAAAACAAAACATCCTAACTTCACGCTGAGAAGGCATTGTCAGTTTTCAGACAGGCTCCTTGGCTTTCTGTCTTCTTGCCCCAGTCTCTCACCCAGTGTGGACCCGTTTGGAAATGCTGCTTCCCAAAGGCAGGGACAGTTTTTGCTGAAACCATCTAGCAGTCACTCCGTTGGTCAATGGTCAAAGCTTTGCCTCTCCATTGACACAGGTCCAAATGCCAGAAATCATGAGGGAACAATTTCACTGGACCTAAGGGCAATGGACTCAATATGGAAAACACAGAATACCCCACTTTTGTTTTGCTTTCCATGGGATGGGGTGG
>NW_022104341.1:46377849-46389761 GCF_000313985.2 Echinops telfairi
TTATTTGCAGGAACTAGAAGTTGTGGTTTTAGATGTCCTTTCATATTGATTAATAAAGTGATCTACTGGGAGTATACATAAAAATAAGTCTTTTGAAATTGTTTTAACTGTGGGTGACAGAAAACCGGTTATGACGCAAGTCAGGAGCATTACAGGATCCTAAAAGAAAAACAAAAAGAGTTAAAACCCAAACTAAAAGTGGTGCGCAGTGAAGGCATCCGATATCAAAGGGAGCATGTGTAAAGGCATGGCTGTGATGGGGAGAAACCTTCTGGTCTAGTGCAGCCCCCTAGGCTGGAGACCATGGGATCGAGGGCAAGGGTGGTAAACAGGAACCCCGACACTGAAACGGCTGTCTTTAGCCCATTGTATATAGAGCGCTTTTTTTAGCTACTTTTGTGTTGGTCCCTACTTAATATAACCCTTCCGATCAGATAGCTGTGATCCCTGGAGCTTCATGAGTTGATTTTCAGGTAGATTTCCAAGGCTTTCTTTCTAACGGTTCCTCGTTTGGAAGCTCTGCTGGAAGCAGCAGTTCCTATGCCAGCCTTGCAGAGAGAAAGGTCTGGGACACAGAATTGGTGGAGGAGGGCGGATGGAGGCTCTCCAGCCCACTCACAAGTCTCTCAGAGGTACCGAGTCGATTTCCGCTCATCGTGACCCTACAGGACAGAGTGGGACTGCCCTGCAGGTTTGCAAGACTGTAGTCTGTACAGGAGAAGCCAGCCTCTCCGTTGTCCTGAGCAGCAGCTGTCGTAACTCACAGAGGAAGAACGCAGCATGAGGAACAGGAAGAGCAGCAAAAACAGGACAGGCAGTGTTACGTAGGTATTTGCTCAGTCTTGGATTTTCTAAGAGTGTTTTCAATTTGCTACTCTTGTTTCGCACTGCAGAGTGGCCGAGACATGTGGCAGGAGACAAAAGTTTGGCATGGAAAGTCAAAACTGTCTTATCTCCAGTGAGCTATGTAGGCCGGCTCTGCACCTGAATGAATTCCACAGCAGTCGGCTGCTTCACAGCAAGTGGAAGCTTCAATCCTGTATTAACGCCGTTGACTGTTGCAGAGAGCACCCACAACATGCCTCAAACAGCAGTGCTTTTAATGTAACACTTTGAGGAACATAGTTAAGGAAACGTGTGAAGTAAAGTAATGTAGTGAATTTCAGAATTGAGTTCTCATTCTTCAATTTAAAAACAAATCTGGTTTCTGTCTCCTGTCTCGATTCCCTGAAGCACTTGTACTTTGGATGAGATGGACATTGAGACAGTTGCACTAAGGTTACATTTCTCAGCCCTGGTCACACTTCTTCCACGGGTGCAGACGATGCATGCGACTTTACAAACTGTCCATCAGCGCAAGTGGATTTTGACCACAAGTAACATACTGGAATGTCAGGACATTACTGGACGGTTCATTTCAAACAATGGGTAATACATAAGGATCAGTCTAGACATAGTACAAGTAGGGTTCAAGTTTATACCTGAACGAGGTTTTTCCAAATAAAACTTGTTCAATCAGGTCTCTTCAATCAAGGCCTAATTACAAGCACGTTTTCTCAGTAAATCACTTGTCTTGCTCTCCTGAGGGTGCCTTCCAAAGTACACATGTCCAGTCCACGTAGCGGCTCTGCCGGCAATGCGCTGGGCCAACGTCATTCAGCGCAGGGAGCTCAGCACAGAAGGTTAAGGTGACTAGTGTGAGGGGTTCCAAAAAGTAACCCTGAGAGATTTTCTCAGAGAATTCAGGGTGATTACAGGCGCTTTTCAACAAGAAGTCTGATGGAAATTGAGAACTTGTGTTGCTGAGACAAGGGCCAGGAGAGTTGTAGGAAGGGATTTTTGGTTCTTTTTTCATCACGATAATGCTGCCCCTGTCCCTTCTTTGAAAGTGGAAAGGGCTGTCCCACAAACTTCCTTGGGAAACTTTATCCCATCCATTTTACCACCAGGACCGTGCCCTTCAGACTCCTCCTTTTTGGTTCTCTAACTCAAAGAACATAGAGATGGAACGCTATTTGATTTCGTTATGGATGCCAGACTACCAGTTTGACCTGGTGCAGATTAAAGAATGGAAAATTCATTAGGGAAGAGTTGGAGAGATGGAAAAACTATTTCAGAAATGCATAGATTTAGAATATGTTAAGAAATAGTACCTTCACATTTTATGCTTTCAGTTAATCAAACCTTTTTGGATTTTGTATCAGTGCTTTTTTACTTAGCCTCGCATTTCACATAGCAACTTAGGACACATTCAGATATGTATCAGGTAACAATGAAAAATACATTTCTAGTGTGGATAGTGGTCAAACATTTTCAAATGCATTACCCTAAGTAAGCTTTCTAGTGTAGACGTCTTTCTTAAAACACATCTTCATGTGCAATATTTTATCAGTACAGGTATAAAATAGACTACCAGAGAATAAACAAATTAGTCTTAGAAGACACAAACCAAACGCTCATTAGTAGTGAAGATAGTGAGTCCTCCATTAATCTCCTTCGGACAAGTTATCATGGAAGGTCAATTGCTAGAAAAGGACAACATAACTGGTGAAAGAGAAGGCCAATGACAATGAGGAGAACCCTCCGTGTGATGGACTGTCACACTGTCACACCAAGGATTATGAAGATGGTCCGGATGGGCAGAGGTAAGTTCTGTTGAACATGGGATGCCATAAGCTGGGGCCAAATCAATGGTAGCTACACGACAGCAACAGCCGATCCTTTACCTAGCTGCCTGACACGACCCTCCACTCACTGTGCGTGACGCAAGCTGATAAGTTTCATTCCTCTCTATCCTGTTTCTTCTTTCTTTTTCTTAAGGCTGACTCTCCCCTGCGAAATTAACTTCAAGACTCATTATTGATCGAGAACTACACTTTTAGAAGACTTTATTTGCCTTACTTTTTAATTAATTGCTAATTATGAAAAATAAGAGTGCACAGAGCAATCTAAAAAAGGAATGATGAGTATTTAAAGACTAAAGGGGAAAAAAAGAGCCATTTATCCGGAGACCTATGGAAATGGCTGGGCCCATTTGACACTGAGTTGGGAGCAAGAGCAGCAACAGATTATAGTTCCCTGGAAAACATATTATTCACACACACACACACACACACACACACACACACGCACACGCACACACACATTTTCTCATTCATTGAACCATCTATCACACAAATGTTGGGTCCCTGCTCTGTATTGTGTCCTGAGACAGAGAAATAAAGGAAAGCATGTATGATTTCAAGCACTTCAGCCTGCTAAAATGAAGATAAGAACAGGAATAATGAGTCTATTGATGGCAAGAACTGCTCTGGAGCCACCAAAGGGTGCAAAGGAAACAGGAAGCCACATGGTCAGACTGATTGGGGAAGTAAAGAAAGGTTATCCAGAGCATGTTATGTTAGAGGCAGGAATAAAAGAATAAAGGATTGGATCACTTGCGCACTAAGAGTTGGAATTGACTCAGTAGTAGAGGATGAATGTGTGTGTTTGTGTGTGTGTGTGTGTGTGTGTTCCCTTGGTAGCACAAATGGTAAAGTGTTCAGCTATTAGTGGAAAGATGGCTAGCTTAGGACCAACTAGAAGTGATTTGGAATATAGGCCTTTGGAAAGGTCACCTTCTTGAAAACCCAAGAATAACAGCAATATTTAAGAATGATAACAGGAAGGCTATATTCTTTTAAGTGACAGATAACACAAAGCTACATTAAAAAGCATTGCTACTAGGGATCCAGCTCATACACTGGTATATTCCAAACACAGCCCGTGCAAACACGCTTTTGCAATAGGGATGGCTACAGACACATTCTTTCAGCAATACACTTGTCTTGGACTCCTTGTTGTTATTGTTGTTGATGCCACTGTTAGGTGACATCAATCTACATCAATCTACAACCGAACAAAACAGAGCTTGGTTCTGTGCCATCCTCACAATTGTCATGAGGTTTGCGCTGACTGATTTAGACACGGTGTCGATCCATCTTGCTGAGTCGTCTTCTTTTTCGCTCCCTCTCGACTCTACCAAGCATGGTGTCACCCTAACCTTCCTAGAGCTGACCTCTATGCTTGGAATTAAACTGAATTGAACAGAAACCACTGTTTTGATTTGAACCATCTTTCTTTTAGTCTCCTCAGGGTACCTTCGAAAATCAAAAACAGAAGTCCAGTCAGAATAGTGGCTTCTGAAGGGGCTGGGTGAGTCACTTTCAGCACGTGAGGTTGTGTTATCTGATAGTGCAGATTGTTAATAAGTCTTCCTCCAATTCTGATGCTAAATTCTTCTTTATATAAGCTAGTTTCTCTGATTATTTACTCAGGATACAGCTTGAATGAGTATGGTGAGAGGACACAACCCTGACAAACACCTTTCCTCATTTTAAATCACGTTGTGTTCGCACAACTGCCTCTTGATACATGTTCAAGTTCCACATGAGCACAATCAAATGTTATGGATTTCCCATTCTTCTCAAGGTTATCCATATATTGTTATGATCTATATAATTGAATACCTTGGCATAGTCAATAAAACACAAGTAAACATCTTTCTGGTATTCTCTTCTTTCAGCCAAGATCCAGCTGACTACAGCTATGATATTACTTGATCCATGTCCTCTTCCAAATTTGGCCTGAACCTCTGGCAGCTCCCATTCAATGTACTGCTGCAAGTCTTGGATGATCTTCAGCAAAATATTACTTGCATGTGATATTAGGGATATTGTTCTAAAGTTTGAGCACTCTGGTGGGCCTCCTTTCTTCGGAATGGGCACAAATATGGATCTCTTCTAGTCAGGTATCCAAGTAGCGGTCCTCCAAATTTCCTGGCATAGATGAGTGAGTGGTTTTAGTGCTTCGTCAGCTTGTTGAAACATTTCAATTGGTGTTACATCAATTCCTGGGGTCTTATTTTTAGCTAATGCTTTCTGTGCTGCTTGGACTTCTTCATTTTTTTTTTTTGCTCATATGCTCCCTACTGAATGGTGGAATGTCAACTAGTAAATTAATTAGAATTTTCATATTATGCTGGTAAAGTTATCTTTAAAATCTTATGTGGCAGTCATCCACTCAGAATCCATTCAGCAGCAACACATGACAACAATATTCAAGTCTTAGAAAAAATATAACCAGCATGCTTCTGAGACCCAAGGATGGGACATTTTTTACTCTCTTATTTTGACCAATTATCAGTAAAGGCAATGGCTAGAAAAGGTCATCATGTTTGGTAAAGTCGAAGCCACTGAATGAGGAAAATCTTCACTAAGACAGATTGATGCTACAGGCACTACAGCAGCCTCACAACAGCAATCATGAAAATGCATAGAACCTTTCCATTATTCTGTGACGCATAAGCTCATTACGAGTAGAAGTCAAGTCAACAATAAGTAACAGCAACAACCTTCAAGAAGCTGTTCAGCTTACTTTTTCAAATCTATACTCCAGGTAACACAATCCTTATTCCATCTTTCACGAGCGGAATGACCTTGAACAACCTCCGGAGTCACAATATTTTCAAATGTGAAATGAAAGGATTGTAACACTTACCTAGTGGGGTTGTGGTAAGGATTGAGTGGGATGATGAAGATTATGAGCAAATACGGAGTTCTAGGGATCCACACATGTCACTGCTATCATAGCTGTCACTGTCGTCAACAAGATCATCATTTTTTCTTTCTCTCATCAGAGTGGAGGGCAGTATCTCCTTGATCAATGTTATCCCAAATTATTAGATGGTTGGAGTCTGGGTCACCTTGAGCTTAGAGCAAGCAGGGCAGCAGGGCCCGTGCTGGGACGGAAACCTCGCCCGGAGTCTTTCCGAGAAGAAGGACAGCAGACTAAAGCCTGCAGCTTGAAGCACCATGGTTCTGATGTGAATGTCTTTCCCTGACGTTTTAATGCTGCCATCTGAAGTGTTTAATTGTGTGTTTTTAAATATTTTGATGATTTTGAGGCTTAGGGGCACAGAGTATAATTACTTAGAGATGAAATATAAAATAAGGAGTGAAGAGATATCAAACTCCAAAGTCTGCCAAGGGCAACCACCAGGGGAGAAGCTACTTAAATATAAAACACAGCTTATTAGAGCTGTACTAAGATTCAAATGATAATTGTTCGCTGATCACTATGTGTTTTGCATAGTTAGAGGATTCTACAGAGAATATGAACTACCCACAGATAGAGAGTACCATAAAGAACACTTTTTGTAGGTAAGAAGAATAAAGCAGAGCCAGATTAAATAAGACAATGACCAATTTTGATGCCCAGGATTTAATTTCTGCCTCCAGCTTTTGCCAGATTGGATTAGTTTATACTATAGACTCACTTCAAAAAAATAAGGCATTCCAAACATTACTCCTTCTCATCCCACCCAAAGCCGTCAACCACTGTATAAATCATTCCTCATCCTTCATCTTGCCCATTTACTCAAGCTGCTTAAGTAAAATCAGAAAGGCTGGGTCTCCTACCTAGCCATATAATTCAAAAAGGAATTCATCCACATCATTAGGGTAAATGTTTCCATTGAGAATGATTTGGAAGAAAAGTAAAGCTCTCTAAAAGAGATCCATCTCTATGTATTAAATCAAATAAATGACAGACAATAGACTGCTGGTTTGGGTTATAATCTTGCTACTGCTTAGAGCAATTGTTAATTTCAATGAAGAATAATGAAGTCAGAGCCATTTAGCAATTGTCTTTAATGGCAATGCTGACTCCTGCAAACCCAGAATGATGAAACTTTTCAGATGCCATGTGAGGCTCAGTGCCATGGTGCTTCATTTATTTTCTGGAATCAAAGGTTGGTTTGTTTCTTGACAGGTGGAGCCAGAGGACCAATAAGCAGAGAGAGAGAGAGAGAGAGAGAGAGAGAGAGAGACAGATATCTCTTAGTGAAGAGCAGGTAAAGAATTTAGCAAAACTGACCCTTTAGACTTTTCTAAGTTGTGGCATTTCCAACTGATTAAATTGCTTGCAAATGCTCATAACCTTAATCTAGATTGGTGTTGAATCAAAAGCTTAGGCTATTTTTAACTTTACACATTAATCTTTAAAATTAATCTTCACTATGTTTAAAGGGATTCTGGAAATTTCTCAAAACCATGTTTGCAGAGCTTGAACATGGCTTTCATGTAAATTGGTTATTTATGACTAGGAGTGAGCGACTGATGGATGTTAGGGAAGGGGAAAATCTGAGAACAATTCAGTGATCTATCATTGACAAAACACCTTACTAAACTCATCAGTTTTTCAAATTTAAAATTATAAATATGGAACACTATTTTTTCAGTGTGGATACATAGATAATGTGATAGATTTTATATATTCGGCAGGGTTCATGGTTTATTGTTTTAAAGCAAAACTCACTTCCATTGAGTTGATGTTGACTCAGAGAACCTTTAGGACAGCACAGAACGGCCACTGTGGTTTCCAAGACTAACTCTTGATAGGAATAGTCAGCACACCTCCGGAGGAACAACGAATGGTTTTGCACTGCTGATCTTGTTGGCAGCCCAATGCTTAAACACTAAATAATCTGGTGTCAACAAGTTCATCCTGGCTCATAGTGACCCTATTTACAATGGCATGAAGCATTGCCTGGCCCTGCACCATTCTCACAATTGTTTTTACGTTGAGTCCATTGTGCAGCCACTGTGCCCATCCATCTCCTTGAAAGCCTTTCCTTTGTTTTGCTCCCTCTGTGTTACCAAGCATGATGTCCCTCTCTGGGGCTGGTTTTTCCCGACAACATGTCCAAAATATGTTAGATGAAGTCGCACTCTCCTGACCTCTAAGGAGCATTCTGGTTGTAGCACTTCTTTCAAGACCGATTTGTTTGTTCTTTTGGAAGTTCCTGGTGAGTTCAATATTCTTTACAAGCACCATAATTCAAATGCATCAATGCCTTTATAGACTTCTTTATTCAGTCTCCTACTTTCACACACATACGAAGGGCTTGAAAATACCATGGCTTGGGTCAGATGCACCTTAATTCTCAAAGTAATCTCTTTCTTTTTCAATATTTAAAAGAGATATTGTGTAGCAGATTTACCTGATGCAGTTTATCATTTGATCTCTTGACTGCTGTTTCCATGAGCATTGGTTGTGGATCCAAGCAAGAGGAAATCCTTCATAACTTTAATCTTTTCTCTGTTGATTGCGAGGTTACCTATTGGTCCAATTGTGAAGATTTTAATCTTCTTTACATTGAGTTGTAATCCATACTGAAGAGTGTAAGCCTTGGTATTCATCAGCATTTGCTTCAATTTCTCCTCAGTTTCAGCTAGCAAGGTTGTGTCATCTGCACATCACAGATTAATAAGCCTTCCTCCAATCCTGATACCACATGCTTCTTCATATAATCCAGTTTATCTATTTTCTCACATATAGGCTATGCTTCTTTGTGTAACGATATCAAGGCATGTTATCCTTATTCGTTTCCTAAACAAGCATAGCCTATATTTTCTGCTCCCAGTGTCCCCACTCTTTTCTTTTGCAACATGGAGACACTGCTGATTTTCTTATTCACTCCCCTGGTCACTTTTATTGTTCTATATAATAATATGGAGCAAGCATGTTTACACGCTTTTAATAAGCTACTCCCTTCAGCATCCCACAATCAATTCCATTCCATTCCCTTATTTCTCTGTCTATTAGAGAGCTTAGTTTTATTGTCTAAGGACACTATTTCAATTTGTCAGCCATTCTTCATTCTTATTTTACAAACAAGGAAATGGAACAAATACAATTTCTCATAGCTTATAGCTTAGAGTTCCCTTGTATAACTTAAAAGGGGGTAATGTGCACACCCAGGGACATTTACCCACATGCTGGGAGGCATATAAATCCCAGCAATTGTGTACAAAAAATAATACATCTTCTGACTTGTCAATTTCACTCCATGATAAGCAATCTTAAAACATTACTTTTACATTAAAGCAGATACATTATGGAGCAAGAAGCAAAATCTACATGAATTTTTAAGATTATATGAGACTTAAAAAGAAATCTCTCACTGTGTCCAGAATTTGAGACAATGGAAAGCATAATGTAAATGGGCTCACACAGCAGTGATTGTGCGGATGAAGTCAGGGCCAAGGTCTGCAGGACTTAGGGTCACTCTGAGTCACAAGGGACGCAGTAGCACCCGACAGCAACAACCACACTCACGTCTATGGAAATGCACCACCGGAGGAGCTGTGGAAAAGCAGGAGCCTCCTACCCAATGTCCTCTGGAGAAGGCTGTTTTCCAAAACTGCCCAGATAATTTTTACAACGTAGCAGACCGCATGCTTTCAAACTTGTTCACTCCAAGAAAGCTAAATCAGAGTCTACTTCACAGTCCATCCAAAGCTACTGAACATAGTGAGATCCATTTGGGAACGGCTTTATGGAGGATTGGGGTAGGAAAGGGGAGGTATAGAGGGCCAGGAGTCTCCTGCTGGCTTGGCACTTTCGAAAGAAAGTTCTTCCATGCACTCTGCATATGTAACTAGTAGAAAGTAGACATGGCATCCCAAATGTAGACCAAATGAACGGGTAGTATTTTGCTTTAAGGCTAAGCTTAAAGAGCTTTGCCTCTGGCCTTGCTCTGGCCAAGGTATTTGGATTCTGTAATTAAAAGATATGTGAGTAAATGTATAGGGATACTACCGAGTTGGTGCATTCAAGCTTATATATAAGAAAAGGTAGATTCCACAGAAGAGAAATGCTGAGTAATAATAACTGGTAAGCTATAGATGTAGTACTACAGCAGGAAATTACAGAAAGTAATTTCGAGAGTACAAAGAAAAGCTCTTAAACACAGGAATCTGACACACAGTTAAATCTTCATCACCAGGCCTATGTTGGGAAAAAAATGGGGGGGGGGTGTCAATTCAACTGGAGTCTGGTGGAAATAGCCAAATTGTTTCTACTCAAATCTTTGAGTCTTAAATTTCATTAAAGGTACATGTGCACATAATCATCTTGGCAGCTACGTTCTATGGCTGGAAGTCAAAAGTGGGCTGTAAAAGGAGACAGTTTTAGAGTGTCCATCCAGTCAGACACTTTGTTCAGTGGTTTGAAAAACATGCCAGATTGGTCTTCCAAGTGGTGAGAAACCACCAGGAGACATCATGCGCGAGCAGAGCCTCTGTTGAGGCGATGGAACCCAACAGGAATGTGTTCCTGGTAGAAGGGTACCTCCTACTTTTCTCCATGGCCACCGTGACTCGCTGTCATCTGAAATGAGTTGTGTCACAGTGCAGATAGATTGTCTCTTGGACATATGTGAAATCAGCCAAGATGGTCATGCAATGTCATGCTGACTAATGAAAGCAAACCGATGTGAATATTCCCAAACGATATGAAACCAGAAAATTGGTTATTTGGGTGATGCTTGATTATTTGGGAAGTATCAGGCTTACATTCGTGTTTTATTTAAAGAAATTTGAAAATGAGAATGTAGCCTATAAATACACATCAACTGACTGAGGAGAGAATTGGGGCTGCAGTTGTTCCCTATTGCCATCAAGTGGACTTCCACGCATGGCAACTGTGAGTGATGCTGCCCTGCTTGCACCAAAGGGTTGTCCAGGCTATGACCTTTGGAAGCAGATGGCGAGGGCTGGCTTCCAAGTTGCCACTGGGTGATTTTGAACTGCTAACCTTTTGGTTAGTTTTCAAGCGCTTAGTCATTTGCACCACTCCAGGGTAGAAGAAATCAATCAATCTGGGATGAACTATTTCTGTAGCTAAATCTCAGGTGGCACATTGAGAATTAACTAATCATGAGATGATAAAAAGTGAATGGACAAGACTCATTTTCTGAGAGGGAACTCTAACAGAGCCTAACTATATTTAACGGGGACACGCAATTAGAGATCCCATTTTTTATGCCCAACTCTGACATGCTTTCTACTGTGACCCTGTTCACTCTTTGCACGTGTGCATTAGTACTTCTCACAGCAGACTGCAAGAACACAAACAGGCTCCCAAAAAACTCTGATGAGTTGATGAGCGAGAGAGTGTGAAAAGATTTTTCAGAGAAATTAGGGTGGTTTGGAGACTGAGGTTGGCCTCAAGGGAACCCCCTCCTTCTGAAGTGTGCCCTCAGCAACTTTAACCAGAGGGAACCAGATTAGATGTAACAAAGGTCACCGGGGGGCACAAACGGTATCCTTGGACTGTGAAACTGAAGGTTTCCAGTTCAAATCCAACCAGTGGTACTGTAGAAGAGAGGTCTGGAAATCTTCCATAAAGATTACTGCCAAGGAAACCCAATGGGGGCTCATATTCATATGGAAACCAGACTTACTGGATCCACTGAGACTGAGGGAATCAGAAATCATCTTTAGACCTTGAACTCAATCTGTAAAACTAAAGAACAGCTTACCCTAATTTAAAAAACAAACAAACAAAAAACCCTATCGAGCAGCATTACTCTGTAATACACAGGGTCATCAAGCGCGGGAATTGATTCAAGAGCAACACGTGAATGGTAGTTGTCTTCATGTGAAATGGTTGAGCATTTCCTACTAATAGTCTCTGGGTGCACTCAGTATAGGTTAGCTAAGTCAGACGGCTCTAGAATCAGATCTGGGTTCAGAGTCTGCCTTGAACACATTTATCCCCTGTAAGTCTTTCTCCTACTCACCTAGGCCAGTAAATAATGTTTCCGAGACTCACTTTTCTTAGCTGTAAAGCAAGGATACTGTACCTCACTCATAGACTTCTTAGGACAACTGAATGAGATAATGTGTGCAATACAAAGGCAATTACCTGGGATATAGGAGAGTTCAATAACTGACATTTATTGTAACTGAAATAATAATTCTTTTTTTTTTTTAATTTATTTTTTCTTTTTTAACATTTTATTAGGGGCTCATACAACTGTTATCCCAATCCATACACACATCAATTGTGTAAAGCGCATTTGTACA
>NW_022104341.1:46391410-46395078 GCF_000313985.2 Echinops telfairi
AAATTCCATTTACTTTAAATAAATTAAGATTAATCAATTACGTAGTTTACAACATTCCTAGGTGGCTTAAAAGTAAAATTCTAAAACAAGAATTTGATCAAAAACAATAGGATTCTACCAAAAATCATTTTATTTTCTAGTGAAAAGAAAAGGATAAATCTGTAGTGAGCATTTTGTCCTCAGTTAAGTTATTTGAATTCAAACCCTGGTTCTTGTTTTCATTTCCTGGAAAACATGTCTCCTCCCTCCTGTTTCCATCATGTGTAACAGACTGTTATAATAAATAGTTCATCCTCAGAAACCTCTGCTACAACCCTTTATAAAACACACACAGAAACACAGACACACAGATACACACAAATCGTTTATAATACACAGACACAAAGTTCACTTTTTAAAAATATAAATATTAGGGTCATGTATTTTTGGTCTGACATATAATGCCCTTTCTCATCTGGTACCTAACTAATTTTATAGGACATCCCCTCCATCTCTTTTATTATAAGAACATTCCACTGACACTTTATACATTTCATGCCTTTGTGTTTTGACTCATGCTGTTAGCTCTTTGCCATTTGTTTTTCTAAAAGCAAATCTACAATCCATTTTGTTAAACCAATCCTGGTTATGTTTTATTGCTGCATACTACGTACCAGAGTCTGTTCGAAGCATTCATAACATATCATTTCATCTCCACTACAATACTATGAGGTAGGTATCATTAATATCTGTATGTACAAAGAGTAGCCTGAGGTACCAGGAAAGGACATATAGTCCAAAGTCACACAAATGGAAAGTAAAAGCCACTTAGTGATCAATTCAAATTCTCTCTGAATTAGGAATTTTTTTTTAAGACTTCCATTTTAGAGCTAGGGAAATGTCAGATGTGCACTAAATCTTTGTCTCATTTACCTTTGAATCCTCATTGCCCAGTGTTATATCTTATATATTCTTGATGTTAACTGCCATTGAAATGGCCCCCGACTCCAGGTCATCTCATGCACAATTAAAATAAATGCATCGTCTTAAGTCATCTCCATGATTGGTTGCAGATTGGACCATTGTATTCTATAGGATCTTATGGATGAATTTTTGAAGTAGATCCTCTTAGCCCCTCTTAATTTGAAAATTCTGCTGAAACTTTTTCAGCATTTTGGTAGTTACATAGTTTCATGTCAACTTGATAAATAGAGTGAAGGGGTGGAATTTAGATGGTCAATTGGGTCACAGCCTGATGATACCTCTTAGTGGATGTGACTTTCTCATGAGGATTCTGGGAACTTCTTCTCTTTCTCCTTGAAGGAGGGCCACACTCTCTCTCTGTTTCACCTTTCTGTTGAGGAGTCACATGGAGACCCTCACCAGTGCTCAGATGCTTCCACTACCACTGGATCCACAAGACTTTTCACCCACCAGCCTGTGATCTTCCTGCATTCAGCATCATTGCATGTGGTGTGTGAGTCTGAAGAGGAATTATTGACTAGTATAGGGCATATGGTCTAATATCGAACTCATGGACTTGACCTGGACTAGGCTGGGATGTTTTGCTCAATATGCAATTGCTCTCTGATATAAAGATCTCTCTGACACATACATCAGTGTTCCTGGATTGGTTTCTCTAGTCAACCTAGGCTAACACAAGCACCATAGTACCACATGTCTTCCTTAACAATTAGGTAGTGGGTGGACATGAGGTGCGCTGCCCAGGAATCCAACTCTGGTCTTCCATGGAAAGGCAGGAATTCTACCACTGAATCAGTAAGGGGTTGTCATGAGTTGAAATGAACTTAACAGCAATGGGTGACATTATATTCAGTTTGGGCTCCATTAATGTTTACGGACTACATGAATCCAAATAAGAAAAATGCAACAATGCTCTCTACCAATGTCCCCGATCTAATGTATGTTACTGGAGCTTTAGATGGCTGCAAACATGACTGCAACTGGATAGGAGTGAAGATGGTGGCTGAAAGGGTAGAAACAGTTTTAAGGAGAGTATGCTTTTGTAAAAATATATGCTCCAACTTACAGCAATAACCAAATGTCTTACTGCCCTCTAAATCCTGAGAAGTCACTGAAGCATATAAAAGGAGATTAAACACATAAAACTTAGCTTTTCAAAAATCCCAGACCCTTTTAAACAAAGCTTAAAAAATTATTTCTATACATTAGGTTTTATTTTAAGCCATCCATATTAGGGAGAGTTAAGCGGCCCCTGAAAACAGTTCAGTTCAGTACTGACAGTAACTCTGGACTCTTCTACACCACTCCTCCTGGGCCTCCTCTTCCCCTCGGGCATATTTCATGCTTTCCCTCCAACACCACCCATCACAACTAGCAGATTAGGGAAAGAAACCCCATTTTACTAGGGAAAACGGACATCATCCCAAACACTCTCTCGGTTTCTAATTCAATCCTCAAGAAAAATCTATCATGATGAGAAAAGAATAAAAATAAAACCCAAACCGAAAGCATTACTGTCAAGTAGACACTAACTCATGGCGATGCTTTAGTGACCCTAAGAGACAGAGTAAAATTGCACCATAGGGTTTTGCATGGTTATAAATCTTCCTAGAAGCAGACTGCCAATTTTCTCCCATGGAGGCGGTGGCGGATTTGAAACCCCCAACCTTTCAATTAAGTCTAGAGCTTCACCACTACATCATAAAGGTTCCTAATGTGAAGCAACTGGGTGTTTATTCCACAGAAAAGCTTAGTAGTTAGCTCCTCGTGCCACCACTTTTTGATTTACAGGTTAATATTTATTGAGCACGATGTCACTGAAGTCAGGAGGAAGAAAGCTGTCTCGGAAGTTCACGTTCTAGTGGATCTGGAAGACTAACTCTAATAGTATTCCACTCAGTCATCTGGCCAGTAGTTGACAAGTGTAAGCGTCAAGAAGAGGGAAACAGCTGCTTTGCATCGAGGCGGCATAACAGAGAGTGTTCCTGGAGAAGTACCCCTTCCAGGCCTCAGGAAGCACCAGATTTGGTCCAAGGTAGAGGTGTGCTGGAGGTGAGACTCAATGGAAATTATGTGGAGGCCCTTAAGTTGTTCGTAATTCGTAGCAAACCTATGTACAACAGAACAAACACTGCTCGGTCCTGCTCGATCCTCATAATTGTCCTTATATTTGAGCTCATTGTTGCAACCACTGTGTCATTCCATCTCCTTGAGCGCTTTCCTCTTTTTCTCTGCCCCTCCATTTTACCAAGCACGATGCCATTCTCCAGAGACTGGCTCTCCTGATAACATGTCTCCTGAGACAAAGAATCACAATTCTTGCCTCTAAGGAGCACCCTGGCTATACTTCTTCTAAGACAAATATATTTGTTCTTTAGGCAATCCATGGTACTTTCAATAAATATTCCTAGACGGCACCATAGTTCAAATGCATCGATATTTCGTAGGTCTTCCTTATTTAATGGCCAACTTTCACATGTATATGAGATGGTTGAATATACTATGGCTTCAGTCAGGTGCATTTTAGTGCTCAAAGTAACACCCTGGCTTCTAAGCAATGTGCTGTTTGGTCTCTTGAATGCTGCTTCATGAGCACTGTTTGTGGATCCCAGCAAAATGAAATCCTTGACAACATCAATCTTGTCTCCATTTATCATGATGTTGCCTACTGATTCCCTTGTGTAGGTTTGGAGTTTCTCTCCATG
>NW_022104341.1:46395178-46403529 GCF_000313985.2 Echinops telfairi
TGTTTGGTCTCTTGAATGCTGCTTCATGAGCACTGTTTGTGGATCCAAGCAAAATGAAATCCTTGACAACATCAATCTTGTCTCCATTTATCATGATGTTGCCTACTGATTCCCTTGTGTAGGTTTGGAGTTTCTCTCCATGGAATTGTAATCCACACTGAAGCCTGGGATCCTTGGTCTTCATCGGCAAGTGCCTGAGGGCTTCTTCACTTTCAGCAAGCAAGGCTGTGTCATCTGCATATTGCAGGTTGTTAGTGAGCCTCCAATCCCGATGTCACATTCTTCATATAATCCAGCTTCTCTGATTATTTGCTGAGCACACAGATTGAATAAGAACGGTGAGATGATATTACCTTGACACACAGCTTTCCTGCTTTTAAAGCATGTGATATTGGAATGGGAGTTATAAGTGGAAGGAAAAATATTCACAGCAAAAAATCATGAGAAACTAAAAGCATTATTTTGTTGGAAAACAAATAAACAAATGAGGAAGCAAGAAGGGGAAAGAGAGGCAGAGCTATGGTTGTGAGTTTGTATCAGGAAGCTACGGAGACATGCAGTAGGTCTACAGGACTCGACTGTGTATAAATGGTTTACTAGAGAACCAAAAATGTTGCTGGATAGCTTCTGAATTATCAACTCCTGGGTTATTTAGAGAAGAACATTAGGCCTATCTAAATGGAATGTAAAACATTTTGCTGATATCAGGTCGATGATGACTCATCGTTGAGGATGTCCCTATGTATGGCATTGTAGAATTGTGCTTTGAGGAGTTTCGGTAACTGGGATCATTTAGATATAGAGATCCATGCCTTTCTTTCAAAGTGCCTCTGAGTGGGTTTGAACCACCAACCATTTGGTTAGAAGCTAAGGACTTAACCTTTGTCGTACCTAGCGACCCCAAGTCTATAATACTTGAAAAATTAGGTAACATCAAAGTTTGAATCAAAAGAATAAAAAGACAAATGATTTTTTTTTTATTAAAATAAGTTTGGATTAAGCCTTTGTCACATCTTAGATGTTCAGGTCTCTTAATTTTTACATTTATCTTGACAATAAATATTTATTGGGAAATAGTGTTGCTGTCCAGTGTTGCTGACTTGATTCTCAACTCAGAGCAAGCCTGTGTGACACAGCAGGAGAATGGTGTCGTTGGCTTGCTAGGCTGTAAGCTTTTCAAACTGGCCACTTTCTGAATGGCAGGGGGGGACTTAACCATGGCACCAATGGGGTCCTTTCTAGATCAAGTAGGTTCTTGCAATTGATTTTAATAAATTGAGGAAATACAAAACTGCAAACAATAATTCAAGTGAAACTAAATAATCAATAGTGTTAATATTAATGTAGAATTATATGTGTTTTCTATGTGACATGTCATTTTCACAATAAAAAATAGACAACTTTTTATAAGACACTAAGCACAGCAGAAGGAATGTTATATTTTTCAGAGAACAAATCCACCTGGGAAATCAGAAAAGCACATGCGATTGGGAGGACCATCAGACAGCAGAACGTCTTACTGAACAGGGCTGATGAGAGGCGATGGCTTGAAAGCTAGCAATGTCCGAATGAGAATCCTGTGCATCAGAGGGAAGATTATGAGTCAGTGGCTTGAGAGACCTGAAGATGGAGAGCCGAAAGTCACTGTCCAAGGGCACAGCTCTCACATGGATGCAGTGGGACCTCATTTTACTAATTCAGACATAATTTTATAAAATTCCTTTGCATTAGAGATGTGAAGACTAAATTAACGGGAAAAAAATCAAACGGACAAGGAACATTTGCCTCATGCAGTGATATTGCCCACTCCGCTGGATCTGGGCACACAGTCACCCGGGCTAGCGATAGGGCTCTCCGAGCTCTGCGTTGACAGGGGTCAGAGCAGAGCACTCTGTTCACAGATGAGCTCCGCCTCCT
The DNA here is from genome assembly GCF_000313985.2 of Echinops telfairi. Taxonomy (NCBI): domain Eukaryota; kingdom Metazoa; phylum Chordata; class Mammalia; order Afrosoricida; family Tenrecidae; genus Echinops; species Echinops telfairi. The sequence goes on from NW_022104341.1 coordinate 46,397,096, forward strand.
GTCCACACACCGTCTGGTTTGGGAATGAGAGGGCAATGCTCCAGAATACGGCAAGGTTCAATTTCTACAAAGGACACCATCATCAGGAATTGTTTCCATCTTCAAAGTATGATACTTAAATAATAATAATAAATCCCCAAATATTTGATACCATTTTAGAAAAAATCCTTTTCTATTCTATATAAAGTCTCTAAGCCACAATTCCTTTACCCATAGAGACTGGAATACGATTTTTCTACATGGAGTTTTTGCAAAGCTGAAATGAAATTCTATATGAATGTGTGGGTGCTGTGATTGTGGTTAACGATCATCGATTCGGTTCCAAACCACACTGACCCACTGCACAACCAAAGGAAACCCTGCCCCAGCCGCACGATTGTCCCTACCCTTGAGCTCATTGTTACAGCCTGGGGTCGATCCATCTTGTTGAAGGCCTTCATCTTTCTCACTGCCCCCCTGCTTTACCAAGTATAATGTCCCTCTTATATGAAATCTCCAAACACAGTTTTCTAGCCAATTTACTGGTGGTGTGGTGGGCACACGCATGTGGCTATGATCCACATGATGTGCAGTACAAAATCACCAGCAGCTCCAGCGGAGAAGACCAGGCTTTCTACTCCATAAACTGTTATAGTCTCAGAAACCACATGCGGTTGCTATGCATCAGCTTCGACTCGATGGCAGTGAGAGGTTAATGTAGGTTAATGTAATATTTAATGTACTCTTATGCAACATAATCAGCTATAATATAGAGAATATAGAAATGTTGACCTTGGTTTATTAGGGTCATACTGTCCAAATTGAATTATAATATCATGACTCACGATACCTCAAAATTAAAACTGGTTAATTCATTGCAAAAAAAAGCAACATTCTTTTCGCCTTAAATTCACAGCCTTGCTGACTCGCAGTGTCCCAAGGTGGTCTTCTGATTGACTTCCAGGTTCTTTGGGACGTACTGCCACCCTCACTCAGTTGTCCTTTCATCTATTTTAGAACGTGCGCTTCTTTTATTTTGAGAAATCCGAGTTTAAGTGGGTTTTTTAAATTTTGTATTGACAGAGAAAATGTATACTTTTTGCAGTCAAATGCTTTAATGCAAAAGAGCTTATATTCCAAATGTGACTCAAAGGAGTTTTAAAAACAAAGGAAGGGATTTTAGTTTCATTTCATATGAGAAATTTGGGGAAAGGGTAAAACATAAGCCAATAGGTTTGTCATTGAATGATACTTTATGTGATTTGTAGATATTGTGCCATCACTTGAAAATAACTTACCACCCCCATCAAGATCACATAACACTAACATTAGTTTGCAGCTACAGTGGAATTCTGAGCTAACCCTATGAAAACTACGTATTCAGGAAGGAAAAAACACAACATTACTTTTAGGGGAATTATAGTTAAGTCTTTTTAGCTTTGGCCAAGTATTATTATTCATGGAGAGTATTACCAGGGTCTCAGCATACAAACTTCACATTTTTAGATTTATTCAGTTGTTTACCCAGAATTCAGAACATTCATTCTCTATGATCTATCATTCAAACATGAGAATGTCAAGCCACTAAAACTTCCTTTTAACCTCTGCTCTAGCAACTGAATACAAACCTTACTCATTTTGAGAAAAAAATAATGGATCATTAGCACCCATTGACCCCATATACATATTTGCTTTCCAAATATTTCTTTTACAGTATCTATGTATTTATGTACTTAATGGTTCATTTTATCCAAATAGAAATCACTAATAATAACAGTTCTGAATCTCTGTATTCAACATATATTCAAATAGATATTATATTCATAGTCTTTATATTGTCAATCAATTCATTGATATATATTTGTTAAGAACCCTAACCTAAATATATTTTAATATTAAATACATAATTTACCAAATCAACTTCAGAGATAAGGAAACAGATTCTAATAAACTAAGTGACTAAGAGTAGTAAGTATAAGTTACTAAAAATATGAATGGCTGTAAATTCATCTTCTAGTAATAGTTCATAAGATATATATAAGTTAATAGCAGTGAATTAAATACAATTTGCTCATCTGACCATTAAAAATTGGTTTAATATAACCTTTTAACATTAGCCTCTTCCTCTAAATGTACGGTGTAAATAGTTACATCTTCTACAATACTTTCTTGCATTTGTTAATTCAAACTTCCCTAATGCATGAGTCTCTTTAAGGGAAATTCCACTTCTTAATAATTACTATAGGATATCTAGTAGATAGTAAATATCCACATATGTGGTTGCTGCATGATTAAATGGAAATGCTGCTATGTCAAACAGTATGTGAGTTAGACTGCAGAAGATAGCTTATATTTAAAGAACAGTTTAATAGAGCAACATGCTTGGAACCTGACCGTTGATAATCATAAGCACTACATGCATGCATGATCACATGCATTCAATGAGCAGCCAGTGTTACGGACACACATGAAACTGGGCCTCTTCTCTGATCAAAGTTTATTAGCTCTGCCTCTGAGTGTTGCCACTCTAGAAAGAAGCTACCAGACTAACAATTCCATCAGTTGGAAGGAACTCTGGGACCTGGATTTCATTCAGGACTCTAGCACCTTAGTTTTGGGTAAACGCCATCATTTGTTGTCAAGTTTGTTAACTATGAAGAGTTATCAAGTTGCAACATTCATCGTGGAACTTAATGAACAGGAATACTACAACACAGAAATGAATGAATAGACAAAATAAGAAATCCCTTTCCAATCATACTGTTATGTCATTATAATGAACAATTCTCATTACACGGCTCTTTCCTATCTGATATCATCAGCAACTATCAAAAATAATTGTCATATTGGACCAAGCGTCTTGGATTGCCAGGAGTCAGCGCTGTTTCCCTGCATTTCTTGCCTTGGGGAATCGACAGAAGTGACCATGACTTGAAGTGTTGTAGGCTCCTGCTAACCATCACATCACTTTCAGCATCCCCAAGGGCCGCTGTCCATCTCAGGCTCGGTCAACCATGGCAGTGACACTTGGCGGTGGAGACGGACCAGGAAAAGGAAGTTTGATGGAGAGCTAAAAGCAAGACCTAACGCCAAGCACTTCAGAGTTTTTTCCTTATCCAAATGGAAGGGTTTTTTTTCCCCCCCTAACTACAAATATCAGTGTTCTCTCTCTCTCTCTCTCTCTCTCTATCTCTAGTGTTTTCTTACACACACACACTCTCAGAAAATACAGGATATGAAAACAAAGGAACTAAAAATCATGCATGCATAACCCCATGATCCAGTCTTGTAGCTATCCTGTTAAACCTAAGGCATACCATACGCCCACATCACAAAAGAGAAAAAAAGACCAGTAATAAAAATGAGGTACAAACCTTTTGAAAATTACCACTTTATTTATATGTATATTAGGTTAAGGGAAAATTAAAATCTCAGGAGAATGAAAAGCATCACCGAAAACCAAGAACATGCAGAGGAGAGAAGCAGCTTTCCAGGGAGGGCGAAATGACAGTGATCACCTCAGCGCGGCTCTGAAAGGCGATGGCACAGATGCCTAAGTGGCAGAGGCAAGAGCTCTGACCGAGAACAAAGGAAGAAAGAGAGGGAACAGAGGGAACTGCTCTGGCAGGAGAAAGGAGAGAAAAGAGCTCACGCAAGAGGCAGAAGACAGCAGGGGTGGCAAAGGGTCATCTTTAGGACATAAAAACCACATAACGAGAAGGAAGATGCTCCTGCACATTTCACCCGGAAAGACGGGCAGGAGATGCTTCTGAACTGCCCATTTTCTCTCTTCTATTTTCTTTGAACACTAAAACACTTCTAGCTGCTACGAATGAATGAAAAAGAGTTCCACTTATATTCATTCCATCTGCAACTCAGAAAAGTTAGATCACAGCACTGAGAAAGGAAAAAATAATAAATCACTGAGGGCAACTGAGCTACATATGGCAGCCAGCATGCTTTCTCAGGGACCCAAGAATACATTTAAAAGGGAGTCCACCTCTTGTGGCGCACTTTCTCCATGGAAATGAGCTCTCAGGGCACAGGGATTTCTAGGGAAAACTTATTGGATGAAAAGTTGTAGCGAGACAGAGAGAGAGAAAGAGAGAGAGAGAGAGAGAGAGAGAGAGAAAGCAAGTGAGACACAGAAGAAGAGAAGAGAAAGAGACAAAGCTGGGCCAACAGGACATACTGATAGTAGATTTGTCTCAGTGCTATGGAGAGCTATACAATATCAGGTGAGTACGTCTTCTGTTTTATGTATCAAAATGTGCTTTTCATTTAAATAGCCTCTGCTTTGAAAGAAACACAAAAAGAAATAATATGTCATTAATCTGTAATGCTGGCACTCTTCACCCACTACAGAGGCTGGGCGAGGGGATTTTGCTGGAGTTAGTGACAGAGTAGAAGCAAGAATGCCCTGTCACTTGCATTGCTTCTGGGGGTTGTTAAGCAGTGTCAGCTACAGGTGAGCCAATACCTGCTTACAGAAAGAATAAAAGAAGATTAGAAAGTCCCTATCGAAGAGTGAGGAATTAAGAATGTTGCCCTCTCAGAAAGCCAGTATTGCCAGGACTCTGGTGTTGATCCTTGTGTAACTGTCCTCTCCCACCAGCCCTCAGCAAACATGACACTCGCCCCCAGAGAAGATTTGTGAAATCAGGGCAGACCTGTGACGTCTGCAAGCATATTTTTTTCCTACTTGAATCTTGAACTCTGCGCAGCCTAATCTCTAATCTTTCATGTACCGTGCTGCCGGGCCAACCAGAGCAGCACCATGGGAAGCTTCTCAGAGCTGTTTGACAGCGATTCAAGCTCGATTCTGCCCCGTTTACAAGGTTGCCATAAGAAGGAGGCTCAGAAAACCTGACTTTGAAGCATGAAATCAGGTCTACAGACTCCAGTAGCTGCAAGTGATCTCTGGGGTATGGTATTCAAGTGTTTGCAAAATTGACATCCTCAGCAACAAGTATTTGTTGAAGATCTAATATACAGCAGGCCTCTGAATAGCCGTCTAACAACTTTGAGGAGCTCCCAATGTTGCTGATCTTGTCGGCCAGCCAGCTCAGTACACGAAAGGTAAGAGATTAGGCCATGCAAAGCTCAAGATTCAAGTAGGGAGAAATAAATGGGGGTGTTAGAACAGCTGCATGAAAGAGTTGACACTTGGGCCGTTAATGGCGAGGATGGGAAAGGAAGGGCATTTCAGCTTGGGACACAGAGCGATTCTGGACCGGAGAAAGCTCAGAATGTTTATGACGGGATAATGAGAAGAGGCCCATTTGATCAGGTTAGACAGTATGTGTCGGGACTGGAACCAAACAGTTGTCGTTGAATAGGTTCCAACTCATGGAGACCCTGTGTGTGTCAGCAGACCTCTTCTCCCGAGGTGGAGATGGGAGTAGTCTATACTAGTGCTAGTGGACATCATAGGCATGAATATTTCCTCTACGGAGAAATGCTTTAATTGTACCGAGCACATAAAAGGAACAGGAGAAAATAAACACCAATTGAACAGTTTCTTGGAAGGAGGGAAGAAACTGACTGGTTTGTCCATTTCTATCTGGATTTTCTTAGCAATCCATACTTCCTGTCTGGGAGGAATGCCACAGTCCTTTGTGAAAGTGAAACTTGATGTGCTCCACTCTCTCTTCCTCCCCCTTCATTTGCTCCCCTGTGCCTGATCAGACATGCCCCTCTCCCTGAGCTGCAGCCTCAGTGCCATCCTCTAAGGTAAATTCTTCAGGGGCAGGGGCAGTTGTCCACATAGCTGGTATAGGGGCCGAGCCCCTCTGGCCCACCAGGCCTGGAGGACTATGCCCCCGCTCTGAACAGCCAATGCACAGAGTGGACCATATGGCTGATCCCACTCCGAGACACGCCGTCCTTCGCTGGTCCAGGGCCCTAAGGGGGACAACACTGGAGACTCACTGTTGGGGCTGGCCTGAACTGACCCCGTGACACCGAAACAAACCACTAAAGGCGTGCGGCAGAGCAACCGTGGGAGCAGAGCAGGGAGCCCCTGAGGGAGTACAAAGGACAGACTCTGGGGCCAGAGCATGGACATCATCGGACCTGACTGAAGGACACGCCTAGAGATCAAAAATCAGACCTTGATCTGTTTACAGGTTTTTCTTTCTTTAAAATTTTTTTTGTCTTTTAATTAATCTATTCTTTTATGGGTCATTGGTTTTCCTTTTTGTAGTCATTGCTGTGCTCTCATTTGTCGCCTATCTTGCTATGGCTTGATTTTAGGTGCATATTATTATCTCTACAGATCTATCTAGATAAGCTAGACTGGATGAATAGTCTGGAGGGGGAAACAACGGGACCAATGGCTCCAGGGGGGCACAGGAGAGGGGGAGGCGGGAGTAAGGAGGTGCTGTTGACCAACCCAGAGACAGGGGAGCAAGAAGTGATCCAAAATCAGTGGCAAGGAGGGTGTGAGAGGCCTG
>NW_022104341.1:46405519-46420056 GCF_000313985.2 Echinops telfairi
CCACATATCATACAGTTCAATAGTTCGATCACATCAAGAAGAGTTCTACAATTAGCACCACAATCAGTTTTGGAAAATTTGAAAAATTTTGTTCCTTCTTCTACTCAGTTATTTGTTCCCCATTTCCCCCCAACTTCCCCTGCCACACCCCCAAGGAACCATTCATCTATGTTTCTATAGATTTACCTCTCCTGAATTTCATGTACAGGACAACATTAAAAAAAACAACAGTAACAAAGTAAAACAGATATAAACCTCCATGGAAAGAAAGCAGAAAATATTAAAAACTAAAACAAATTTAAATAAAGGAGATCAAATTGTGGTTGGTGGTAGGGCACATCTTCCAATAATATTCATTCACAATAACAAAACCATGCCTACCAGATTCATACATGTCAGAGTAAAGCAAGGAGGGCATTCAAATAATAAGTATATGGGAGTTTGGGGAGCATCATTCATTGAGCACCTTCCAGGCAAGAAATCTGGACCAAAGACCAACATCTGCCAGTCCTATACCCTTAGGCTAGCAGTCACCTTCTTTCACCCTAGGGAGTTTCAGCAGTTAAGGTCAAGGGCTACAGGTAAATTTGAAGTAAAGCCCAGTTCATTTATCCACTATTTTTAATTCCATTTTTCTGCACACAGTTTGAAGTCCCCACATCAACTTGCCTTAGGCTTCCTTTAAAAAAAAAAAAAAAAGGCAACGGAGGGATGGAGGTGTGTGTGTGTGTGTGTGTGTGTGTGTCCAGAAGACTGACTTCTCAGGTGATCTGATAAGCCAGTTAAATACAAAGCAGAGAGGTCAGCTTAAAATGTTATAGTGACGTCTTTTAAGGTTAAAAAGGGATAATCTTGATAGATTTTCTCAAAAGACACAGAACGATCAAGGGGATGGCTGTGAAAACGTTTCTAAATTCTGAAAACTGAATCGGTGAGAAAAAGGTCAGGAGTGTTGCACAGAGAAATTGTTCTCCAACACGACGACACACGTGCTCTTTCTTCAAGGCTAGCAAGGGTTGTCCTGGGAGAACTTCAATGGGAAACCTTATTCCACACATCCTACTGCCCTGGTCGCATCTCTTCAGATTCTGTTCTGGTCCCCAACGCTCAAAGAACATACGAAAGGAACATGATCGGAGTCTCTCTAGAATGCCAAAACTGCTGTTCTGATGTGGCGTCAATTGAAGATTGTGGGATTCCTTGGGGGAAGAGTGAGAGATGGACACAGCACCTTCAGAATTGCATAGATCTAGATGGGGGATAAAGGAGGCTTGGTAGCATAGACCTTATATGTTGGGTTTGGCTTTGCATGGCAGGCAGTTCAAATCCACCAGCAGCTCCACAGGGGAAAGATGGGGCTTTCTACTCTAGTAAAGAGTTACAGTCTCTGAAGCCCACAGAAGGTGGCTGTGAGTCAGCATTAACTTGATGACAGAGAGTTTGGTTTTGTTTTTAGATAGATGATACACTGAGAAGCAATAGTGTCATGATTCAATATTTTTGTTTAATAAAAATTTCTATGATTCTATAGCAATACATTTTGACTCACCACCATGTTTGCTTATTTTATTTTAAAAGTTTATCCCTTTTTTTGCTGAAGAAACAAGTCTATTACATGTTTCTACATTCTTTTTTCTTGAGGAACACTCAAGCTCTAAATGATTACCTGGAGGTACAATAATATGTCCTTGGAGGAAAGGGACACTCGCTTCAATTCTTCTCTTCACAGGATTTTTAGATATAAAATAATTAATCATGATGGGTAATATTTATTATTGCTTATCATGTACCAGGCCCTCGATAGGAAATCGTAGATATTATTGAATTTGTTTCTAGCAAGGGTCACAAAGGAAGAGAAGATCACTCTCATTTCACACATTGCAGCACAGATTGTTAATACTAGGCCTACAGCACACCAGCGTCCTGTACTATACTTTATGTTGATGAGTCTGAACCTGCTCTCAGCCAGGATTATACCCAAATGTGGATGGAATGTCTATCACGGAGAACATAGCACAAGTCCATTGTTAAACAAAATACACAGATGACTAAATATGTACACCAGACCAACCAAATGAAATGCACAGCCACGGAGTCCTTTCTGACCCATTGTGACCCGACAGGAAAAGGTGGACTTGCCCCTGTGAGGTCCTGAGACTGGACCTCTTTAAAGGAGTAGAAAGCTTAGTCTTTCTCCCAGAGAGCAACTCATGGTTTCAAACTGCTGACCTTTTGCCACCCAACTTGCATCCACTGCTCCACCAGGGCTCAATCGTACACACACAGACACATATTTGAGGGAGGGGATGAGTAAATGGGATTAATAATTGTATCAAACACACAAGCTGACCTTCTTATAAAGCTACCCTTGGTAAGAATTCACATTTCCAGTTCATTTAACAAAAAAGGCATAAAGTTATGACTTCTCATAGAAGTAATGGTAACATTTCAAAACTCCTAATAGAGCGGGACCTCGGATTCACTGATGTATCCACACACCCCATTTTGAACAAAGTATAGCCCATTCTAAGAAATGTTGTTAAACTTAATTAGAGGCAATCGTCACACTTTTATTAGCTATTAACATTATGTACAGATAAACTAATGCATAATGAGATCTTTCATGGTTGCATAATTGTAATTTTAATGATTGCATTATGACCATTATAATTCAGAACATATTTTCAATTTTCCTATTAGTGGCCAATTATTTATAAGATTTTCTATTACAATCTGTCTATAGAGACCGAGTTATTCATCCCTCCATTTTACTCTAATGATGACCATCGTGCTGAAACCAACATGAGTCACAGGATGCACTGCGCAGTGATATCGAAAGAGAAATAATTTATAACCATGCCTGAGGAAATTTCAAGATGGAGGAAAAATTAATCTGAGGGAGATTCAAAAAATTATTGGAAAAGCTGCATTACCTTTCATTCAATTTTTACCCCAAATTCTCTAAGTTCCCTCGTATTACAGTTCTTAATGAAAAATTCTAGTTTGCAAGGTTTCTTCAAATACGTTTTCCTTCATTTTCATGGCCTTTAATCTGTCCAACCCTTTTCTAGGACTATTTCCATGGTATAAAATATTCAATAGCCCATTCTTTGAAAAATGTCATAAGCGGGTTTCACCATTCAGAGAATTAAATTAACAGCCCACTAAGTCATTTTGAGAAATTTTCTGAATTGTTTAATTTCAAGGTTGAATAAGGAAATGAAATTCCGATGAACTTTATGATTCATTCTCAAAGAGGATGAAGAATGGAAGAAGTTGATTGGAAGAAAGGAAAAGAACAATGTGACAGAACAGTGGTTATGGCAACAAGGAACTGAATCTGGATCCTGTAAGATTATAGCATCAATGACAACAAAAATAGTAATGATGGCATCTAATGGGAACTTGCTTTTAATCTCCACCTCTGAGAACCAGTAGGCATCCTTGCTATTCTTGTGAGGGTCAAGGCTATGGTTGGACACATTGGTCTGGGGTCTTTAGAGGTGTCCAGACACACTCAAAGAGGTTTCACAACGTGGCCTACAGAATGACTGGTCTTGACTACTTGCCAGCCTCTGCGCCGAGGCCCTGTGAGAAGGCAGGATTGTGCCTCCTGCAGCGTTTCCTTATAGACTGACCTGGCTGCCTCAATGACACTTGAGTTAATCCAGTTGTCATTGAATCCCAGGAGCCATATCCTGCAGTGTTTGTAGAAAAATTAATGAACTAGTTAGATTTAAATCCAACATTTCAAAATTTCTCATAGCTTATAATATGCAAATTGATAAAATCAAGTATTTTAATATTCCCCAGTGTCCCTCCCTGAAAGGAAGCTGGGATGTAGCCTCCAGAAAAGCACTAAAGCTGCCTCTGGTGTAGGTTTCCTAACCCATTAAATGAGTGTAGGCAACTCCTGTTATAGTTTCTTTACTGAGATCTCTGGCCTCCTAAGCACAAAAACAACCCCGGTGCCAGGGAATCCGTTTCCCTTCAGAGTGACCACAGCTGCTTCATTAGGGTTCCCAAACTGTAACTCTATCCTGAAGCAGACAGCTTCTTTCTCTGGTGGAGCAGCTGGTGCGTTTGAACCATTAACCTGCAGTGACCAGCCCAAAGCCTAACCCACAGCACCACCAGGGCTCTTCTGGAAACCTAACAGGCCAAAGCTGACCAGTAGAAATTCTTGAGATAACAGATTTCGAATAGTCAAATAAGAATCATTCATTTACCCAGTGAAAAGCCTTATTGAAATATCTTCTTTAAAAATCTGAGGATTGTTATACATCTTGAATTTATAAAAATGAAGAAGTGAATGAAATATTGCTGAATAAATGTAGACTTTTTACTTATTTTGATGATTACATTATTCAAAGCATAAACCTCACAGGGAAAAATAGTTTTATGAAATATTTGTGGGAAAATATGTCACGTGGGAAAGGATTTCTTTATTTTCATCCAACATGAATAATTCTTGACAGAATTCTCTAGCAAAGCGGAACACTATATATGGAGAGAGAGAGAGGCTGAGCTTTTGAAGAATTGTCTTACATGACTGTGGAGATGGGCAAGGCCAAAATTGTAAGCCATGTCACAGACTGGAAATTCTGGTATTTTATGTCAGATTTTTATTTAAATTCTGATATACTATATCCCAAACAGGCAGTAGGCGGAGAGAGGAATTCTTTCAAGATGTCTACTTATTGTCTGGAAGCAGAATACTACCTTAAGCAAACTTTCTTTGTGATCTTAAGGCCTTCACCTGATAGCATGTGGCCCACCTACTATGCGGAGGGTAATCTGGTTTACTTAAGGTCATGTAACTTAAGAGTAAATATTTCTTAACTGCATTTAGATTGTCTGACTAAACTCTTGGGCATCCTAAGCTAGCCAAGCAGACCCATAAAACGAACCATGACATTGACCAATGTTGCCTCGTAATGCATGAACAATCACAGACAACCCAACCCCAGCCACTCAATAACTGGTGGGGGAGTGAGCGTACCTCTGTACCAGGCTCGACAGAAGAAAGCAGAGCTACAGTGCTGAGGAAAACACAGTCTGCTCTCATGGTGCTTAATCTAATAATGAAAAGAGACAAGAGCAAACTCATGCTATTTCAAGTGAGATAAAGGAAAACACAATGTGGTAAGTGGGATAGGGTAGGTGGAGTGGATTTTGGTTGTCAGGGAATGACTCTCAGTGGTATATTGAAATTAAGACCTAGAGTTATTAATTAAGCAAGTCATGAAGCTATCTTGGGGGAATTCCAGAAACACTGAGTTATAAACTGTGCCTTTCAAAACAGGAAGATGATCCATCTCCCATGTTATCATAAACTTGACTTAGCTAACATATTTATGAGCTCATCTTCTGGGCAGATTGCAGAGTTACAGGAAAAGCACATGGTCTTGATTTCTTAGCAGGCCCCGTGGGGTGTGCAGGTGAAATCTCCAGCCCACTGGTTATCTGACACTGAATGCCCTTTGGCACAGCACTCAGTTTTGCAGCTTCACAAACACTTCTTGTTCTAGAGCACATCCTTGCGGTCAACATATTTTTAGTTCACTCTGTGGTATGTTCAGCACTGGCAGAATTTCTCAATTGTTTTCATTTTCTACCTACTGACACTCCGATGAGCATGATTTATAACTATTCTAGATGGGGTGAGACCGGATGCAAAGAACCTGCCAACACATGCCAGTTCATCCGGTGAGTTACCACTAAAACTAGGAAATGGGTTTCAGACACCAGAGGATTCTTATTCAGGACAACGTCTGGCACCTAGTTAGCACTCAGGGAATATGTGTATGTCTTCAGAGAAGGGATGAAATCTTTGCAAACACCGGGGAGAGCTACACTGTGTACGGACGACCTCTCTCAAGAAACCAAATCAATAAAACCACTCTGCCTAACCAGAATTGCTTGGAGCAAGTGTATGTGGGTGGGCATGTGTGGCATGTGTTAGTAAATCGTATGTTTTCTCTCTCTTATGAGAAAGCAAGGCAGCTGTGTGCTTAGCTCCTATTAGAAGCTGCTAGTTTTATATTCATGAAAAGTCTCTATTTGCATAACCCTATATAGAAAGCAGACATTAGAAATAGAAATGGTATCTGATCACCACATCTCACTTGTGCTAGTACTTCTGCCTGTGGTTTGTGATTTCTGGAAATGTGGATGTGCTGACAACAAAATTAACTTCTTCAAAGAACTGAGAATTGCCTCCCCTCATCATCCCTCTCACTGAAATTTACATGGCTTGGCGAAATTAGGCTGTTATTTTCACTGGGATGATCTGCAAAATCATAAAATGATGTGTATTTTGGGAATGCTTAATCAACTCTTCTTAGTTCTACCACGGTTTCAGCTACTAATGTGAACATTGCAAATATCATGGAGGTGTTCATATTTCCCTTTGGTAACCAGGAAGAGACACTCAAAGAACTTAAAAGGAAAACGTCTCTACAAGTCAGGCAATGATGATGATGATGGAAATAAAATGGTGAGTCTATGGGATACAGTAAAATATATAAGAACGAGGCAAACCTTATCGTAATTACATCACATAACAAGCATACTTTTAGAGTTGAGGGCAATATTGATCATCAAAAGAGCAGAATTATAGACAAATAGATAGATACACAGTCTATCCCTGTGCATCATTTTATCACAAACATTAACTAATATTGATCTAGATGCTTGTCACAAAAGTGTGCTTTAGCATATAATCAGTAACTGAAGTGAGAGCCACATTTCGTAGACAATTGCCAGCACCTTGTGTCACACTTGTAAATAATGGGCTACTCCTATTGAGCACCATCTGCTTAATCGAGAAAAAATGTTCATCTTAATTAGGAAATTCTTCTTACTATTTAATATTTATTGAGCACCCACAATGTGCTTGGCAGCAAAAACACCAGAAACGAGCTCTGTGCCCACCAAGATCCACCTGCTTAGGAAATGTGATGGACTAGTAATTCAGTCGTGTCTGTTTTTAACATAGCTTATGTATATCTTGCCAAGTGACAGAGTTTTATATGTCCTACTGTTTAGAAGGGTCTTCTCTCCTAATTAAGGTGGGATGTAAAGCTATCAGATGAGTTATGAGTGAAGTAATGATAAAGGGAAAATTAATTACATTCACCATTGAGCACAAGGAACAGAAGCAAATTTAACAGATTCCTAAATAAACCCAATTGTATTTGTTAGGAATTGACGGATTCAGGAACATAGGATTTGTAGTGTAAGAAACACTGAAATACCATTCTCTTGAAGTTGTTTTAATGTTCTTCAGCTTCAACCTGAACTTACAAATTGATGGTCTATTCCAGTCAGACCCTGGCCTGGTTGTAGCTGCTGATATTGAGCTTACCCAGGATCTTTTCCCACAGATGTGGTCTGCTCGAGGTCTGTGTGTTCCATCTGGATAGGTCCACATGCATAGTCGCCAGTCGTGGTTTAGAAAAAAAATAGACATCTGCAATAAAGAAGCCACAGGCGTTGCAAGCTGTCATCATGTGATTTCCAGCGCGGCTCCTAGCACCAAGGCCATGCTTCCCAACTATGCTCCTTCCTCTTTGTTCCCGACTTTGCATTCCAGTCACGGATCATTACCAACGAGTCACTGATGATTAGCATCTTTTATCAGCTGCAGACTGAAGTTCTTGGTAGGATTCTTCAATTTCTGCATCACTACCTTTAATGGTTGGTGTATAAATTTGAATAATAGTTGTTATTGATTGGATTTCCTTGTATACAGAGAGATGCTGTCTTATGACAGCATTGTACTCCAAGATGGATTTTGAAATGTCCTTTTTGACAAAGAATGCAACCTCATACTCTTGATTGTGTCATTCTGGATACAGTAAACCATATGATTTTCTGACTCAAAATGGCCTATGCCAGTCTACTGCCACTCACAAATGCCTAGAATATCAATCTTTACACATCCTATTTTGTTTAACAACTTCTAATTTAACTAGATTCATATTTCGTATATTCCAAGTTCTAATTATTGATTGATGTTTGCAGCTCTTTCTTCTCATTTTGAGTCATGCCTCATTAACGAATGAAGGTCCTAAAGGTTTTACTCCATTCACATCAATCTGATTGATTCTACTCGAGAAGGCAGTCCTTTCTCCATCATATTTTGAGTGCCTTTGGTCTGAGGGGCTCATCTTCTGGCACTATTTCTAACAATCTTTCCATGACATCCATGGAAAGGGTTCTCTGTAGCTAATTCCTAAGAAGTGGATTTTCTTCACGATCTGTTCTTAGTCTGGAATCTCTACTGAACCCTTTTCACTTTGTGGCCTTGCTGGCATTTGAAAGACCAGTGACTTAGGACTACACACAAGCCAGCACATAAGCCAACACAGTAAGAGAGCACACAAGCCACCACAGTAAGACAAACTGACAGACAAGTGGTGCACAAGGTGCTAGTTACTCGCATAAGCTTGAACATACTTTTGGAAAATGAATTACTCTAAATGAAGTGTCTGGGTAGTACAAGTGGGATAAATGGATTGGTTGGTAAGCAAAGATTGGAGCATAATATTCCTCCTCTGACACAAGTGGTGCTGCCATGGTGTACAACTGAGCTGAGAAATTCAGTAATGGAATGTGGATTACATAGAGGTGACATCACTAAGCAACTGATGATTTTTTAATTGCATAAGCAATCTACATTCTTTAAATGAAGTTTTATTTCATCAAACATTAGCAGAAGAAAGTCATATAGGTAACACATCTTATATCTTAATTTTCAAAATATAAAAGGATAGATTGATAACCTCTCCCAGAAATAACAACTACAAGTTTATCTTCTCTCTCTCCTTTACTCCAACCAACAAAAGTTCAAGAAACATTCACATGTTCAAGATGACAGCTGCATCGAGAAACATGCTTGGGAGAATAAATGACTCATTCATATCAAGAGATTAATGTTACATATCTGTAAAAGTTCCCCTGAAAGAATTATCCATTAGTAACTTTCATCCTCCCTTAGTCCAAACATAAATAAAAAACTAGTTTTTTGTTGTTGTAACGGATTCTGTGATTCTAACTTTGGTCAGATCTTAAATTCTTACCAGTTTTCAACTTCATGTATGCAGCGTGTTTCTGGAAAAGTTTGCCATCCATTTTACCAATGTCTTAGTGAGCAGTACACACACCACAGCTTTCATTAATGTATACGCTTGCTTCACCACACTTTCTTAAATGAAGGCATACAATGAAAGAATAAAATGCTTTAATTTTGTTCATGTTGATTGTTCTCAAGTTTCTTCACTTCTCATAAATAAGCAATTCCAACTCCTATAGTGAGAAGCTCTGAAAGAAGAGCCTGAGTTATGCATTTGTAAAATGGGAATGAAATGTCACCCAGAAGTTAACATTATGCATGGCCACACTTCCTAGATAAGCACCTCCTACAGAGAATTGAGGCAAAAGAGAAATTTCATCTGGGTGGAGGTGATGTTGCGATGATGGCACTTGTCAAACAGTGCAAATCTGAACTTTAAATGAATATAATTTGAAAGAAATACATGACAGAGGGATGATGACTAGTTCATACATTGTCAGGGTAATAAATACCTAATGAGCACCAATGTAAAGCAAATAGTAAGTTGAACACAGAGCCAAATGTTGATTCTTGACTCAGAAGTCAGAACAGAATGATTCATCTTTCTGCCTCAAATGATAAAGCCTCCCTTTCTCGTGAGCTAATGAGCAGCACCATCTGGTATGATTACGGAGGAGCAAGATCTGTTCAAAGTGAAGAGTAAAGTGACAAGCTGCAGTAGGATTTCCATAGGAGGCTAAACAATTCCACACCATTAATAAAAATAGTTTCAAATGTTCGCACATGCCAACAGTAGCATAAAGATTACAGAACCAAATGTTTCTGAAATAACTGGATAGACTACCTTATTATCTTCAAATTTTTCTCAACTACAGTAGTTCTCAAAGTGTAGTTGCTATATTTATTAGAAATGCAAACTCTTGGATTCTGCCTAAGACCTAGAACTGATGATAGGAACAGTTAATATGTGTGACTGCTAACTAAAAAGTTGAAGATTTAAGTCTATCCAGAGGTATCTTGGCAGAAAAGACTGTGATCTACATCTGAAAAACCAGCTATAGAAAACTCCATGGAATACTGCTCTACTCTTGTATACATGGGTTCACCATAAATTGAAATAGACTATTTTAAACCATTAGAGAGTAAAAAGAAATCAGACAAGCTTGTTGCATGGAATGATGATCTCTTTGATTATGAAAACAGCCTCTTAATACCTGATCATATGTCATATATTCTAGTGAAAGGAGATAGACAATAAACATAATAAATAATCATATTATGTATAGAATGTTCAGAGGTAAATCCCGACATGAAAATAAAGTAGACGAAGATAAAGGGATCTGAAAATGCTAGTATATGTATTGGGAGAAAGAGGAGGGTTTCTACTCCCACCAAGATTTACAGTCTAGGAAATCCACAGGGACTCTGTCCTAGAGTCAGAATCCACTCCATAGCAGTGAGTGAGTGAGTGAGTGAGTGAGTGAGTGCGTGCACGAGCGAGTGAGTGAATATATGGATTAGGCTCTGCAGATCATTGTAAGAAATTACCTAAGGGAGGATTTTGAAATCACACACTAATGTATTATCTCACAGTTCAAAGCACCAGCAGAACCATGTTATCTCTGAAAGTCCTAGGGGAAGGTCTTCACTCTCTGCTTCTGGAAGCCACAGAAATCCCTTGCCTTTTAGGTGCCGCACAACTCCATCATCTTCCCTCTGCGTCTCATTCTCTTGTACAAGAAGACAACTCAGGTGGGATTAAACACCACTCAAATGTTACTGACTTTAGGGTACCTGATAACATCTTCAAAGATCCTTTATCCAGCTGCACAAGTTTGTGTGGGGGAGAATAACTTAACATATCATCTTGCAGGACACATTTCATAAATAATACTATACGAGGTGGAGATTTCAATTTTAAGGAGAACGTCACGATAGACTCACAGAGTGGGTGATAAACGAGTAAAAGACTGAAGGAGACATAGAATGTTCCATGCAATATAAAAGAGTAAAGGCATTCTTACAGAGAGCTAGTGCAAAGGCCCAAAGCACTAAGAATGTCTCAGGTATTAAGGAGCAGCTAGGAAGTCTGAGTGCCTACAGCACAGAGAGTGTGGGGGAGGTTTGCAAATGAAGGCTGTGGAGGAAACAGCAGACCAGATCAGCCAGTAAGTCATCACAAGCTGTTTCCAACAACACTTTTGCTTTTACTTTAAGGGAAATAAGGTCTAAGGTTCGAAGCTCCCCATGATATGCATTACATCAAAATGCTTTCATTCATTTTCCTAGAAATATTTTTACAAAGTCATCAACCATTTATATAGTATGTTCAAAATGGCACTGCTCTCTATCCGCACCCCCCGCCCCTTTCTCTCACTTATGTCCATCATAAAGCTATTTAAGAAGTATTCTCATAATGTAATTTCCTGTCTTCATTCCCCGAGGTGGAAACGGTTTCTGGGGGACAAAATTTGAGCAGTGACGCTCAGCTCGTGGGGCTGGAGTTTGCACTTCTCCTCTCCTGGGTCTGGTTTCCCACCCTCTGAGGCGGCTGTTGTATTTGCCTCCTAAGGCACGTGAGTTAACCTCGGACGTGGGTACTTGGACTTGGGTTTTTTCTCACCAAGCATCTGACAGTTAACAGATTGTGAGTGAAGTCCTGGAACCTGTTTTGCCATTAAGTGAAGCTAAAATGGAAACCTGTATTTGAGAAATGGCTCTGTCAGGGACTTATTAAAAACTCAGTGCCCAGTCACTCAAAGCCTAGAGAAAGTAATAGATTTGCCAACCTTTGGGTAACATAGAGCAAGAGTGGTCTCTATGAGTGAAAATGTGGACGTTTTTCTATCAAGATCCCAAATTAGGTGGAACTTGCTTCGTCTGGCATTACAGTGACCACTATATTCTGAAGAAAATATTTTGAAATTCAGAAGCATTTCAGCAAACAACAAAGGAAACTTTAAATTCAGAAAACTATCCGGTATTATTTAATTCACTGTTTCCCCTATCCTTCAATATTTCTTGGATACATAATGGGTCCAGTATTCTATCAGGTGTATGGGGAAACAAACACGCTGAGTTTTTTGACTACTTACAGAGGCTAGAAATAAATAGTAATAGCGCATGATCGAAAGTGAGGGTTTCTATGAAAACAAATCCAATGTGCTAGGAGTTCACAGAGAAGAGAATATAATTTACAATTAGGAAAACTGGAGAAGACTTTATGAAGCGGCAGCATTAGATCTGGTCATTAAGTAGCAGGGGGCTCCCAAAAAGTTGATGGGCAAACGGAAATGAAAAGACAACAGAACTTGGCCCTCGTGTGGGTTGCCTGTGTGTGTGTGGCGATGGAAGGAAGTGAATGCCAAGACAGAGGGAACAATCCCCAAAGCATAGACGCAGGACTAGAGGGACAGGGTAAGAGGTAACGTCGGCTCAAACTAGAGCAGTGGTAGTGGTAATGATAGAAGAAAGAGGAAAATGAGTTATCACTGAGGTCAATTCAACAAAACTGGAAACATTCCATGGGCCATTTAGCTGAAAGAAGTAGAGTGAAACACAACATGTACTTGACATTTGAGGGACATGATACCGCAGTGCTAGGTTTGAGGATAAAGTGGATATTTAAGAACTGTCCCATGAAGAAAATGAACAAATAAACTCAACAAACCCTGATAAATAATCCCTTTAGTGACAGGTCAAGGTCTTCAAGAATTCTGGAACTTTTGATTAATTGAATCAGGCTTAGGGCAGGTCTAAAAGCTGGGATCCAATTACAAGCAGATTATCGAGGCTATTTGGGAAGTAGCTATTCTTGATTTATGTACTTCTCTAGTTTATGGAACAATTAAATGTTATCTAGCCCCTTCATTCAAAGTAATCTAGAATAGGGTTATTCAAACTTTTGTCTGTACACTAATAGAATTGCTTTGGTCAGCGAGCTTGTTAAAATGCAAATTTTCAAGACCCACAGGAAAGCTACTTACTTAGCATCTGCATATTAACAAGATCTCCAGGTGACTGAAGTTTGAAACATACTGTACTAATCAAAGGAGCCATCTTTGGGTAAGAAAAATAATTAAGGAGGAAAGTCCACATAAAAGGTCAGAAATATCATATTTTGTAAGAAGTCTCTCATTTTAGATTCCAGAGAAATAAAAATTCAATTCAACAAAACTTTGCCGAACTCCCATAGACCCTGTGGAAGATGTGGCGAAATGGTTTCCAGGCACTGAAAGACTTAATAGTCCAACAGTAATACAGGATACAAAATCCCGTAAAACATAAGCCGTAGGGAGTTAATTTGGTTAATATTGTTTTTTAAGGTTTTTGTTCTATCACCTAGTTCAGAGGTCCTAAAAGCTTGCAAGGATCCATCTAAAGCACAATAGCTGGTCTTTATTTGCGTGATGAAACAGAGGAAGAAGGAGACAGGAATCGTAGAAAGAAATAGGCTGCTGGTCTAATTACTCCCGTGAACTTTGCCAAGAGAGTCAGAGAAATGGATGCCGCCGCATGACCATTACAGAACATTTTGATCAAGGTTATACTCCTGGTCAAAAAAGATGAAAAAATGTGCAACAGCATTTTGGGTTCTTAATGACAACCAGGTTTTCTGGATGCAATGAGGCTGGAGAAAGCCACCAATCTATTGCCTAGAAACAGCTTTTAAGCCTTGAACTGAAACTGTACCAGTAAAGGATCATAAAACTAAAGAAAATTTTAGCTGATTTAATAAGGACTGTTGGACTTGAGCATTGCATTCTTTTATAGAATGACCTTTAACAGGTTAGAGGCAGAGTCTAAGTGAATGTTAGTCAAACAATCTAGATAGGTGATTGTAAAAAAGAAAACATTGCCATTGACTCGATTCCAACTCACAAGAGCCCTATAAGACAGCGAAGAACTGCTCTTGTGGATTTGGAAGACTGTAACTCTTTCTCTCAAGGAGAAGTTGGTGGTTTTGAACTGCTGACCTAGTGAATAGCAACCCAACACATAACCACTATGCCACCAAGGCTCCTAGAATGGTGACATAGTGTGAAATAGAACCATTACAAAGAACTGTATATTTAAAATGTTAAATATGTTTTGTTGTGTATACTTTCACTAAGGAAAAAATATTTTGAAACAACCAATTCTGCTTAAAGCATGCAAGAATTAAGGGAAAAGATTGCACAAGGGCAATAACCATTGTTAATTACTTTAATTTAAATCTGAATTTGATAAATTAAAATCAAGATAATAACAATTGTTATGTACCTAGCCTTTAAAAGAAAACGAGCTTTTTTATCAAAGGAGAAGAGATATCTAAATAATACAAGGAGAGAAATAAATCAAGTGAAGAGACAAATCTCAAGACTTAAAAAGAAAGAAATCTTGAATGTCCTTATAAAATTTTAAAGCGTGGTCACATTCTAATAAGCCTTCTAATGTATAACCTAATTTTATTTGGCTT
>NW_022104341.1:46420537-46422126 GCF_000313985.2 Echinops telfairi
ATTTTTCCCAGTACGATCATTGAGCAACTCACTCTGAGTTAGTGCACCCAGTGGCATTGCCTGGGAAGGTTCTCTCTGGTCACAGTGACTGTTTTTGTAAAAGCAGTTTCTTCGTTCAAAGCTTGTTTTTTTGATGGCCAATTTAAGAGAACAGCATGTGGCTGTGAAATTTTGTTTCCTGCTCAGGAAAAATGTTGCAGAAACTGTTGTAATGTTGAACACAGCTTATAAGGACAGTATTATGGGAAAAACTAAAGTGTAATAGTGGTTTTCTCATTTCAAAAAAGGTGTAATGTCAATTGATGACAAATTTCATTCTGGATTCCCATCAACTTCCTGAACATATGAAAATGTCAACTCTGTAGTGCATTTGGAGCTCAGTCCACCTGGTCAGACTGTTTATCAAGTTTTTTATTTAGAGATTCTGAAAAGATAGTGTGCGACAAAAATGCTTGATTTGTGGCAGACGGGGGACTGGCTTTGCCACTATGACAACGTACCTGCACATGCAGCCATTTCAGTGGACCAGCTTCTTGGGAAAAAACAGCATGTCTTCCTTGCCCCCCACACCTCACTCACCTGACTTTACTCCGTTCCACTTCTTTTTGATTTCATGAATAAAGAGGGGCATGAAAGGACAGTGATTTGACCACATAGAAGAATTGAAGAAGAAAACCTACAGAGGTAGCCGGGCACGATCCGCTCTCTTCTCCACATTTGCTTATGCACCCATTTTGTCTTTGGCAATTGTGCCAGGAGGGTGAGCATCACAAAATACCAGGTCATTAGAACAAGCTGTTCTTGTGTTGAGGCAGGGCTGAGCAGAGGTCCAAAGTCTGTCCACGACCTCAATGTATTGCCATATAAATATATATACATGGGCCAATACCTCTAGTTTGAGGAATGAATGTATTTACATATGTACACAACTGGATGAACAATGGAAACCATGGGGGAAGGGAGACAGTGGCTGATGTAATATATGAAAATAATAATAATTTATAATTTATCAAGGGATCATGAGGGTGGATGGGGAAGGGAGGAAAAGGGGAGCTGATACCAAGAGCTCAAATAGAAAGTAAATGTTTACAAAATAATGATGGCAACATATGTAAAATATGCTTGAAACAACTGATGTATGGATTGTTATAAGAGCTGTAAGAACCCCTAATAAAATCTTTTAATTAAAAAATTAAAAACAAAACAACAACAAACAAGGGAGGTGCTTGTTGTCAGGCATCCATGAATAGATGAGTTTGAAAAATGATTCCAAGAAAGAAATCACATACATGACAAATGGATTCAATGTAATGGAGAGTCCTTTGAAGGTGATAGCTTGTTTTGTAAAAAAAATTGAGTTCATTGCTTTGGGGGGAAAATCCAGTTCTTTTGGGTACCCCTCGTATAGTAGGTGGACCCTATTTCCCTCAGTAGATTAGCCGCAAGCCTTGATTTCCACAGCCACCCGTGGTCTGCACAACACTTTCCTTTTAAAAAATTGTCACTGAGTTCTAGATGTTTCTTTGATTCTAACACTATAAACTAAGCCGTCTCGTCAAATACTCATGTCAGTTTCACCCATTGTGTGT
>NW_022104341.1:46422704-46427407 GCF_000313985.2 Echinops telfairi
GTGTTTTTCTTCTCTTAGAGCTCTCTGCCTTTCACTGACTTTACTGTATTTGCTCTGAGCTAGAAACAACTTTCGGAATCCAGGAACAGCGAAAGTACTTCTTGGGGTGAATTATGCCCATTTTTGTCTGTCACGGTTTTGTTGTGAGATTCAATTCCTGCTCAGTGGTCCTCTGCACAAAAGTATGTGCGTAGGTCCTACCCATCGAAGACCATCCAGACAATGGCTCCCATGCTTTAGCCCCCGTGTCATTCCATCGTGCTGAGGGCCCTCCTCTCTCTCGCTGCCCCTCTACCCAGCATCAGTGTCTTTCTAAGGGACTGGTCTCTCCTGACAACAAGTCCGAAGCCTGTGAGGCAGTCTTGCCATCCTTTCCTCTCAGGGGCACGCTGATCCTACTGCTCCCAACAGATTGGTGTGTCCATTAGCAACCCCCTGGCACTTTTTGTCCCCTTGGCTGATTCTCAAAGCCAATAGTGGTTTTCCTTTTGCAGTTTGTTTTGCGTTGTGGCCCCGTGTTGGCCTGCATGTTCTACATTTGTTGAGCCAGATCACCTTAGGTATGTCCTGACCGAGGGGGACCTTCAGAGAGACCCTATAGTTTTAGGTGAGCATGCTTGCAACCCCTCATGCTACTGAAGGCTTGGAAACCCAAGGGATAGGAGTCCATTTAATCTGGAAAGTCGATCAAGCAGGGGAACAAGAATCTTTCAAAATACTCAAAGTGAAGTAGTGAAACCTGAGCTGCACTTAAAACCCACGCCGGATTATAAACCCATCCCCCCAGAAGGCAGTGAGCAGCGACTGCTTGCTGGTTTCTGTCTCCACTGAAGAGTGGGAATGGTAGGCGGGCACAGGTAGAGATCTTGATATTGATGAATCAATTTGTCATTTTGTTGGGGTTTCCTGAAAGTGACTTCCATGCATTGTGTCCTAAACCATCCTTAAATGTAATTTCGCCCCCTTTTTGTCCCCTTCATTTGAGGCAGTAACCTCTTGAAACATTGATCTCTTTGCTGCTAGCTTTCATTAATTTCACCCATCGCCAAAGGCAGAGCTGCATTGGTACTAGCTAATTAAGACCTATTTAGGGCAGCTAAGGGCCCTTTATCAACCCAGAATTAGCATTGCTCTTTTTTAATGGGACTATAGTTTTCTCAGTTATTACCTAATTAAATAATGTACAGCACTAGCCAACATATTTCTAAAGAGGAATACAAGTTACGGTTGTCCACTTGCCTGGAGGTGGTGGCCTGGCTATCTCACATGGTCTCCTTATTGCTTCTCCAGGAGAGTTTACATGCCTTATGCATGCATACCTGGCCAGGCACACAATCTCCTTCTTCACATTTCGGAGTATGGTACCAAATCAATACTTGCAGATTTCAGTCTTAAGATGCATGAATGTACATGTGTAAATGTCAGCATGGGAATGCATGAATGTACATGTGTAAATGTCAGCATGGGAATACTACTGATACATGCCAATCACTTCAAAAGAAAAGATTCCTTTTGTATAGATTGGTTGGAATACATGATCGTTAAAGCCCAAGTTTTCTGGAAGGCATGAAATTGCTATAGAATTCACAATTCTTGTTTCCCACAAATGTATTTGGTAGGTGAACACCCACAATCAGCCACTGGCCAAGGTCCTAGAGCTCCAAAGCAAACCAGGCCCCAGGAGACAAAGAGCCAGCAGCTCTTTCTTTTTGTTCTTCCAGCCCTTCCCACAAGGACAGCCTTTCTAATTAACAAGCAAATAATGTTAGCAACTGATAAGAAAGCAAATTAAATTTCATTTGGTTTGAAAGGTTCTCCAATGTGCTTAGGAGTTGGCTGGAAACTCATCTTATGAAATTTAGCAATGTGCATACTTCTACCACTTCGATGGGGGAAGCTCTTGGACTAGAGATAAACTCTCTTGACAAAGGAATAAGTGCTCATCTTAAAATTAGCAAGAGGAATTTTGAAGAGGAATTTGACTATTTGAAGATATAAAGCAAGCTGAGACGACTGACTTTCTTTGAGGAACTGCATTTAATCATTTGCCTATCATGTATCACTTTAATTCCCAATGGCATATTTTTTAAAATTCTATTAATTATGTATCATAGTGGTGACATGATCTCCCCATTAAACACTTGGGAATGGAAATGAGTGCATACTAAAGAATTTCAATAATTATAAGCAAACCAACCAAAAATGCTTTACAACAAAAGTAAAATTCAGTGAACATTTGTTCTTGCCCACTCCCTCAGCACTACTAAGCTTTGTACAACTTACTTATTCCTACTTATAGCAGAGGAAAAGGCATTAAAAATGCTTTCTGGGATATAATCAACACAGATTTTTTGAACATCATTACTACACAAATACTGGGCATTAAAAAGATGATTGCAAAATATTATTAAAATGCTTACATTAATCATAGTACTGGTTTGCTCTTATTCTGATTCTATGATTGGTGTGTGTATAATGTGGTATAAAGCAGAAGAAAATTTACTGTGCTGTCTTTGGACCTGTGATTCTTGGTATTGTAGAGAGAGGGGAAAAAAAGGTAAAGATACATGAGGTAAAATAGAAACCGGCAGTACCTGTAGAATTTGAATTGGGAGTATCAGCTTGAATTCCGAATGATTTTACCATTTAATAAGATATACAACATATATTGACTACATACAGCTCTGTTTCCTGAAAAGGTTAAAAAAAAAAAAGAGTAGCTTAACATAAAACCAATAGGTACACAGAGGGTCAAGATGACATGCCGTGTCCTGCTCTACGGAGTCAGGGTTCACTAGATAAATATCGGAATCAAAGTCTGGCTCAGGGTATATCCATGAGCCTGAAATATTTTGTAATATTAGGGGGAAAAAGTTACCAAAGAGTCCTGAGGACATGTCAAAAGAACTTAAAACCAATCTAAAGGGATTCTCACAGCCCCAAACAGGACAACGGGTCCATAATGAAGAGTGATAATTTAATTGCACTTCTCCGGAGAGCTGTTAAGGAAATTATGATCTGCTGTAAAAAGTGAAGGCAGTGGAATGCTACCACATTTAGTGGCACCTCTCAGATCCCTCGTGTTGGGCTTTCTGTAATGCCAACAGATCGCTTCCTAGATTTCTAATAAATAGAAAGATTTCAGCCAAGAAAACTCCATGGCACCATCTCTAACACATGAAGTCACTCCAAGACAGATGTCCGGCGCGGCTCAGATGGGCGTGCTACAGGTCGTCAAAGTTTCTGCAGAACGCATCGCAGATGAGGGTCCAAATTAGATTTTGTCACATTAAGTAGCTGGGAGTCGATTGCTCATTTCCCAACATGGAGGAAAGGTACGAAATGGCCCACACCAGTTACAAAACGATTGTTTGTGGTATGTGTATGCACACACGCATTTCCAGTCAGCTATTCATCCCTTTGGTTGCTTATTTGGGGAGGGGGCGGCATTCCTCATGCATTTATACTTGTAATAGTATTCTAAACCTTGTGCATGGAGGAAGATAAAAGACACTACTGATAATTATGGCAACTAATTCTTTATGGATTCCCATTTTAAACAAGATAAATAATTTAATAACAACCACTTCAAATTTGTTTCAAATGGTATCATTCACACTGTCATCAAGGCAGTTTGAACTCATAGTCAACCTATGGGGCAGAGTTCCTGAGTTCCTTGAGTTCCTGAGACTTTAAATCTTTACAGAAGCCAAAAACCTTATCATTCTCCCTTGGAGCAACTGGTTAGTTTGAATCATTGATCTTATTGTTAGCAGCTCAATACTTAGCCCATATCATTAGAGCTCCTTAAAAAAGTTATAGCTAATATTTTAAAAGCATTAACTATAATAAATATATTGGTTACCTTTAAAGAATACTAGTGAGTCAATTCATGAAAATTGGTGAATAAAGTCCAAGGATTACCACTGAATTATGGATTGACTAAAGAAACAAATCCAGAGACCAGAGACACTGATATGTGTTTGGGAAAGAGCTTTACATACAAGAGCAATTGAATATAGAAAAAATATCCCAGTCCAGTCCAGATCAAGTCCATAAGTCCAATATTAGCCCATATGTCTGATATCAATCTGTAAATTCCTCTTCAGACTCACAGGCTTGCACAGAGCAAGTTGGCTCATAAGTAAAAATGAAATGATAAAATGTCACCCTTTTGTACTACCCACTGTGCTATCAGATCTAATCAATGATTATTAATTATTAATACTAGTTATAAATTCAAGCCAGGTTCAGAAGAGAGCATGAGGGATATAATTGCTGACATCAGGTGAATTTTGGTTGAAAGCAGAAAATACCAGAAAGATGCTTGTGTTTTAGTGACTATGCAAAGCATTTGACTGTATGGATCATAACCAACTATGGATAGCATTGCAACAGCATTGAGAAGATTGAGAACGCTAGAACATTTAACTGTATTATGTAGAACCTGTACATAAACCAGGAGGCAAAAAAAATGCATAGAGTTCAAACAAAACCAAATCAGAGGTTTTTCTCTGATCACCCTACATAAAATACTAACTCTCCCTCAAAGATCACTCTTTATTCCTCATTCTAGTTCACTTTTGTCCATAGTACTATGTCTACATATTGTGGTTTAAATGGTCTCTCCAAAATCTGTGTTAGAATAAGAATAACAAAGTGTAGTGAAGAAACTAGATGGTGCCCAGAATGTGGGGTGGAAG
>NW_022104341.1:46428798-46437136 GCF_000313985.2 Echinops telfairi
TTATTAAGGAGTTCATTTTATTTGGGATCCACAATAATAGAATAGATTGTCAGAGGGGATAAACAATCTATGAAATACACAGTGGGATACTAAACTAAAAGCCAAATCCTATTGTCATCGAGTTGCTTACCACTCATAGTGATTCTATATAGGATTTCTGAGACTCTGTAAATCTCATTTTCCTCTCCCAGAGCAGCTGGTGGATTTGAACCACTGACCATGTGGTTAGCATTCCAACATTTACCTGACAGTGCCATCAGGAATCTTCAAAGAAATACCATGCAACGCTAAAGAATAAAGATGAATCTGTGAAACAAAGCATCGATACACCTGGAAGACATTATGCTGAGTGAAATAAGTCAACCACAAAAGGAAAAATATCGTACAAATATACCATTAACATAAAAAAACAAGGAAAAGTACTAAGACTAAAAGGAACATCATTTTAGTAAAAATTTTAAAAAGAAGAAAGAAATTTCCAAAAGTCACATATAAATTTTCTGTTTAAAAATAATTTGGAAAATGAATGTTCATAATAAAATATACCTATCTGAAGAAATAGGCAAAATGTTTGAGTTAGCAGTTATTTTAATATATCCACCTGAAGTGATAGCTAGCTACCAGGAAGAGAAGGTAGGCCACTGGTTCTTGAATTTTCTGGGAATAACAGGGAATTTTCAGGCTTAGTTTCAATTGCTCTGTCATTTGGGCTTCACATCTTTTTTTTTTTTTTTTAAACCACTATTAATTAGAACATTTAGCACACATTATAGGCCCTTTTTGGTTCTGATCTTTCCTAATAGACTCTGACATTCTAAAAACAAGGAATATGTCTCATTCATTTCTGTAACCCCAAAAGCTAGCAAAGCAACTGCATGCCCAATTGAATGTTAATTATGTCATTAAATTAAATATTGTTTTTCCAATTACTTTACTATATGAGACTGGAAAGGGAAATGGTTTTGTTCAAAGTATCATTATTTTAATTTTGTCATTGTTGGGTTCCTTAGCTTTTCCTTTCCTAGCTTACACATGGCACAGGACATGTAGAGTCAGTACTGGGCACACACTCCAAAGGGAGCCCAATAAAACCAACATACGTCTCCGGTTTTAAAGCCAGGTACATTATAGACAGAATGAACATGGAAGCAAACGACTTATTGCTTTGGCCAAATATACTGAAAAAAAACTTTTTAAATTGCTAAAGAGCAAAGATGCCATTCTGAGGACAAAGGTGTGCTGAAGCCAAGCCATGGTATTATTAATTGCCTAAAATTCATGTGAAAGCTGGATTTTGAATAAAGAAGACTGAAGTAGAATCACTGCATTTGAATTGTGGGTGCTGGAGAAGAATATCGAAAGTACCACAGACTGCCAGAAGAGCAAACAATCTCTCCGGGAAGAAATAAACCAAGAATGCCCCTTGGAAGCAAAGATGGTGAGACTTTGTCGCATGTACCTTGGACATGTTACCAGGAGAGATCAGAAGAAAGGCGTGACACTTGGTTAAGCAGCAGGTCCATGAAAAAGAGGAAGACCTTCAGTAGGATGGATGGACACAATGACGCCAACAATGGACTCAAACACAGCAATGATTGTGAGGTTCACAAGAGACCAGACCATGTTGCAATCTGTTACACATAATAAAAAAGTCCTGGCAAAAAATGTGGACTTGAATCCATTCAAACTTTAAAATAGAAAGAAAGATGTCAAAGAAAATACTATGAGGGCAACCTGCTAGCACAAAATTCAGATTGAGAGAAACTCTACAGAAGAAATGATGAGTGTCTTCAACAACAGAGAGCATGCACAAGACGCCGCCCTCTGAACTAAGACCTGTAGAGACAAAGCAGTCAATTGTGGTGGATGCTCCTTCTGTGAATCCCTGGCTTGAGTATTTGAGCAATGGGTAGAATTTAGGCTTATCTGATTTACACAAAGTGATAAAAACATCTGAGAAAATTGGAGAAAAATTTTAATGGACTATATATATAAAGGAATTATTACTTGTTTTAAGATGTAGGACAATGATATTTTAATGTTTAGGCCTTATTTTAGAGACCTATGTAGCCATATTTACAGGTGAAATGAAATCATGTTTGAGATTTGCTTCAAAATAATCCAGAGGGAAGGAGAAATTGGCTAGGGAATGAAACAAGATTGGCCACAAGTTAGTGACTACCCATGCTGAGTGACAGATAAACCGAGATTCGTTACATCATTATTTTCTCTGCTTATGTTTCAGATTTTCCATCATATATATTTTTTAATTCTTGTTTAAAAGTTAGCAATGAGCTCTCACCCACTCTCTCTCTCACTCTCACTCTCTCACTGACTCACTCTCACTCACTGACTCACTGACTCATTCTCTCACTCACTCTCTCACTCATTGTCTCACATTCTCACTCACGCACGAAAAAAAAATTAGCAATGAATGTCAGATCACTAGAGGAAATCTTGAGACAATAAAATCTGCAAACTAACGTGAGACTACAGATTTAAATTATAGTAGAAATCAAAGCCTTGGGGGTCATTTTGGTCAATCTATTGTCATCCAATCAGGCTCTACCTAGAACATTCCTTCGGCCTATTGCTAAAACACCAGCACAGCCATCTCCTGTCTAATTGCAAAACTCCATAAACAACAGACAAAAAAGGAAGACACTCAATACAGATCACAGCAAGAAAGCTTCATGCTTACATACAACACATAAAATAAACACATAAAATTAATTATTATTATTTTATTTGCCTTAGTAGTACAATGGGCAATGATTAAGTATGCAGCTGCAAACTAAACTGGTTCAAATCCAACAGCTGCTTTGAGGGAAAAAAGACCTGGAGATGTGTCACCATGGAGATTCCAGCGTAGGAAATAGGACAAGGGCCGTTCTGCTCCGTCAATTGAGTCCACACGAGTCCAAATTGACACGCAGAAGAACAAGCACCACCTATTGATAATACCAACTAACTAATTCTATTGAGCAAGCTTTTTTGTCCCATTTTATAAACAGCTTTCCTGTTTATATATTGCTATCACAGCCAGTGGAACATGTCATCCCACAAAGCGATTCTTGCCCAGTTATTATACAAGCCACCTATTGGTGACAGTTTTGTCTCACTGCAAGCTCACAGCAAAGACCAAATACATTGGAATGAAGAGCATGCTAAGCTCTTCTCTGATAATCCCAAAATGATACTAGGGCTTATGGTTATGTCTTGGGGGTGCCCTGAGGGTTAACCAGGACCAGTGAAAAAGCAAATCTATCTAATTAATTGTATTACTTGAGGCTAGTGAAATATGAAAAAAACTGAAGCCCGTTGAGATGGTTATATTTACATAGAATAATGCTACAAAAGAGAGGATTTCATTAAAGCATCAAACTTAATCCTTTTTCTCTCCAATGACTTTTAGTTTACACTAAATTGATTTAAATAAAACCTGTGGCCTTCTTCTTCCTAACTCCAACAGTAGTCCAGTAGAAATGGCTGTTGCTTTCTTGCACTCATATGAAGTTTTGCATTGTTGGTTCTCAGAAGTAGGAAATACTAGAATAAAATTAACTCAAGCTTTCAATATGTGAGCTATTCACATAAAATTTAAAAATAATTATTAGTATTCAAATTATATACCAAGATATCAGAAGTTGTGCACATACACACACACACCCCCACAGCAAGTATGCATCCCAATATAATTAATAGTGTTGATTTAAAAATATGAAATAGTTAAGCATATATATTCTGAGGAAGTCAGAGAGTTAATATTGGAATTACAGCCAATGCTCAATGTATTCATGGCATTGCATAGAAAGTAAAATTTACAGACAATTTAAAACTGTAGTCGTTGGTTTCAAGATCTCCCTTCAGTAGTTCTTCATGGGAGCTAGATATATGAACCAATATTGATGGACTAGCAATCCACTCTCCTCCCTTAGCCTGTTTGCCTTCCACAAAAGCAAGGGGGAAAGACAGGCACAGTTATACGGTAAATGCAGGGAATGAGAAGGGAGAGGAGCAGAAACCCTAGGGGGTGAAGAATGAGGCAAGCAGGTCTAAAGAAAAGAAAGAGGGAAGACGTGTTTACAAAATGCTGTGAAAAAAGGTGTGTAATGAAATGAGAAAAACGGAAAAGTGCACACAGGTGTTCTAAGAATTGAGTGAATGGTATTTAATTTCTTAATTTCTTTTTAAAAATCCTAGCATTAGTGATTTTAAATGAGGTATAATTTCATGACGGTATTTGCTGAGTCCGATACAACCAATAGGTGACTCTCCTCATGGCCTCGGGTAAAACTTAACCACAATCTTCAAGGGAATTTAGGTCAGTGCATAAATCCTAAAGTTCTGCAACATTTCTATGCTTCAAAACAGAAATGTGTGGGCTTCTACTTTCATAAAAGTCCAATTTAATCAATAGCAAATTGAGCTAAATAAGAAAAGATTTGAAGATTTCTTGGGAAGCATCCAGTGTTTCTGAAGTCTCAAGTCAATCAAAAAGGAAGGAGAGCAGAAGGCAGTGTAGGTGGAATAAATGAGGCCTAGCTGCTGCCTCATCAAGTAATCATAATAGTCAAAAACATATAGCAATCAATTTGAAAAGTTACTCTGTTCATTTGTTAGCTGGCAAAAGGACTCAGAAAAGGTTTATCATAAAAGACAAGAAGGCTGCTTCCTAGAAGACTCACCTGTCTTTCCCAGTTTCCTTCTTAAAAACTCCATCGCAGTAGCTCATGCGCTTCTCGGTGGTCACATAGATTTGGGCATTCGAGTAGACGTCTACCGTCTTTTTCAACATGTTGTAAACAATGCCGTTGCCATCCTTCCTCATATTACGGAAAGGGCCCCAAATAACGTAAATAGTAGCATTTGCTTCCTTGAAAAAATAATCAGGGTTTTTTAGCAAAAGGGGAACGCTGGTATGGGATACAACTCGAATCATGGTCCTGTGCCCCACGTCTTCTTCATAGCCCCGGGTGGGGGCATTGTTCATTCTCCAAATGCAGGAGGATCGGTCTATCTCATTGCCCACCTTCTGGCCAGCCATCTGGCCTGAGTTTGACACTATGGCACAGAGGTCACAGTCCAGTTGCAAAGGCTGAAAAACAGAGAAAGAGAGCAGGGCATTAGAATATGTGAATTCCAACTATCACACAAACTTCCCCAGGAAAAACAAATTGTAGGTAAATTATAAGCCTCGGAATATCTCTGACAACCATATACCATCTTCGAGCCATTGTCAGACGTTATCCAGCGAGGGTGTGCTTTCATCTAAAAAGTAAACACACACAGCTACAATCGTTTAATACCTATTTCCATGTGTGGGTTTAAATTAAATGGAAAATAGCCATTTTTCTTTCAGCAGTGTAATTTCAAATAAAATGAGAAAATATGGAAAGATTTTATCTCTCTCTTAACATCAGTGACTTAGGCAGAAAAGTAAAAGGCCATATCCAATCATCAGCTCTCCATTCTATTTCTATGTGTGAATGGCTATATCATAGTTGAAGTGTTCAGCAAATAATGAGGAATCTTTGCAAAACCCATTCCTACTTAATCCCCAAACTAGGGAAATATTACAAAGACGCCCCCACTTGAGTTACCTTCTGAACTGTTGTCTGTGCCTATGTTTAATCTAGATGGATTAGGAATGATAAACTAAAACAAATCCCCTACCACTGAGTTGATTTTGGCTCATAGCAATCCCATAAGACAGAGTAGAACTGCATCATAGCATTCCCAAGGCTATAAATCTCCCCAGGCATGCCTAGTGGGTATGAGCTGCCAACCTTAGAGTTAGTAATTAAGTGCTTAAACACTTAAATCACCAGGACTTCTGGTAATGGGAACAACCTCATTTAAAAGCCCAGGAAAGAAGTTTATAGGGACAGTCTCTATAGCTAGTCTAGTGCACCATCTTTCTTTCATTACCTAATGAGGTCATGGAGATCCATAGATCTCAGTACTTGCTGAGATAATAAAGTTGTAATGCTAGATTCCATCCTAGATCTTCTACCTCTCCGGCCACTGCTCGTTCCATTAATCTCTCATGTCTCTCCTAAGCAAACCAAATGAATTACTTTGGGCCCTTGCTTCCCACTCAAAGCAAAGTCACCCTATCTTTTAAACAGTGATAAAAGAAGCAAATGTGTTTGATTGATATACATCTTTCTCATCCTCCTTCTGTGAGAGTCTACATTTTTATCTGACTCTGGATTTATTCTATGCTTATCCATCAGTGCCTCCTCTCACCAATTGGGTGGGTTTAGCCCTTATTTTACTTTTTGTGATGTACCTTCATTTATTGTTTAATTATATTTGACCATTAGACAGTGTGGCTGTCTCCCTCCAGGAGAGACCTCATGTGGGCCATCCAACATGAGCGCTGTCTGTACCTTGCTATGTTCCCATTGCCCTTGGATCCATGTGACTCTGCATCAGTGCCCTATGACCTTCCTGCATCCTGCTTCACCTTTCTGTGTCATTGGCCTGCAGCTACCTGAGTCTGAAGAGGGCTCCTGGCTAGCATTAGCCCCATGGACTTAAGCTACACTCGGCTGGGAGGTCTTCTTGATATAAAATTACTTCTCAATAGAAAGCTCCTTCGTATCCATAGATGAGGGTCACTCATTTTGTGTCTCTAGGCATCTCAGCCTAACCCCGACAGTTAACTTTCTAAGAGCAGAGCCACTGTCTGTCTTCTTGGCCTTATGCCCATCCCCCAGTAGTCCCTGGAATAATCTAAGAGCTCAATCTACAATGGCTAAAATGCACGATGAAAGTAATTGAATTAGAATAACTTATTTGTTGCCTTCATTTGTAGCGCTTAATCTAATATTTGGAGAAAATGGACTTTTGGTTTTATTCATTTGGAATCACAGATGAGGAGAGAACACCGCGGACGTAGCCATACTAAGCAGCATATTGACAGTTTCGGTCTAGACATGACAGTAGCTGGTGAATTGAGAAGTGCGACAGAAAGGTCACCTAGACAAGCATCAGAGAACTAAGAACCATCTTCAGCATTGATAGGAGGTCCTCGGAGTGCTCACTGAAACTGTATAAAAGCTGAAATACTGTTCCAGAGGTTAGGGTTCAGCTTGAAAAAGAAAAATTCCCGTCTCCATCGGAAGCAAGAAAGGGACCATAAGGGAATCAGTACAGCGTATAGCCTGTGACGTGGTTATGGGAATGGATGCGTACAACTAAAGCAGGAAAGGAGGTCAGGAAATGTGTGTGTGCAGGTGGGTGGCATTGGTGGAGAGCTCAGCAAAAGCCTCACTGAGAAAATGATCTTTCAGGAAAGACGTGTGTCCTCCGAGAGGGTGGGTCATGTGGACATTTGGGAAAAGAATATTCCTGGAAGAGGAAAAACAAATTGAAATACAAATGGCCTGAGGTGGAGGAGAAGCAACAGCGAGACTAGTATGGAAAGGCACTAGACACTGGCATTCAGAGAGAGGGCAATAGAGCCATCAGTGAAGGTCTTCTTCTTATTATTATCTTTCCTGAGTGAGATCGAGCTATAAGAGGGCTCTGAGAGAGAAGAGGCTGATCTGATTTATATATTAATAGTTTTAACTTCGGTGTAAATAACTGACATTCCGACTCACAGTAACCCTACAGGGCAGAGTAGAACTGTTCCTTAGGGTATCTGAGTCTGTAAATTTTTGTGGCAGCCGACATACGAGGAGTGACTGGAGGGGTTGAACGACTGATATGACAGCCAGTCCACTGTCTAAACCAGTCTTACCACGGCTCCTTGACACAGGAGCTAGAGGTAGAAACAGGGAGGAAGCTACTGCGATATTCCTGGCAAGACAGGATGGGGCTTTGGACCAGGATGAGCAGCAGCAGATGTAGGGAGAAGTTGGTGACATTCCGAGTATATTCTACAAGTACAGACTCCTGGATTGCCTGGGAGATTGCATGTGGGGTGTGATAGAAAGGGGACTGCAGATTTTCACCTTCAGCAATTGGAAGACTGGAAATGCCTTTAACTGAAGTGGAGATAGGACCATGAGAAGCAAGATCAGGAACCCCTTTTCAGACCTTTGAAATTTGAGATACCTGCAGCAAATTGTGTAACAAAAGGCTTTAACACCTTCTGTATTAGTCTGGGTACTTGAGAGAAACAAATCCACAGAAACTCATGTAAAAGAGAGAGTTTTCTATAAAGGTTAACTGTGCATCAAGAAAACATCCCAACCCAGTGCTGCCCAAGCCCACAAGTCCAACATTCACCCATTAACCCATATGTCTGACACCAGTCCACAAAGTCCTCCTCCATCTCACAAAGCAGAAGCAATGATGCCGACTGCAGGAGGAAAGCCAAGTC
>NW_022104341.1:46438423-46440544 GCF_000313985.2 Echinops telfairi
GCCACCCTGGAGTTGAGCACAGTTGCTTCTGATTCTGCCACTCAAGAGAATTGGTTGCTATGCAACGTGCCCCCTGCCCTTGGGTTTTACTTTCTACCAGGGGATCAAGCCACCCTTATTCCCATTTACCAATTTAGGTCCAATCTGGTTTCACTTCTCTGGTCATAACTAAACTGGGAAAATACCGGTTTGAAATTCTGCAAAGAAAGCAATGTTCTCCCTGCCAGGCAGTTTTCAGCAGAGCCAGACATCCGTTACATGCAAATAAGGCCTCCAAACTCAGCGTCATGCAAATCACTGCCTGGTATAAATCGTGTGTGTCATACGGCACATTCTAACTTATCCCTATGTGGCCTTGTGGTGCAGGGAGGTTACAGTCCACCATTTCTCCAAGTGTCGGGTATGGCCTCCGCATTTAAAAAATAAGGAAGAAGAATCAATCAATGCAATAACCTCAGATGTATTCTGATCTAAAAAATGCAGCAATTTTCAATGGATTTCCCAACCATTACTGTGAATTAGCCGGTTCTACTATAACAAGGCTTAATTTAACTAATAAGAATCAGCACACTGGTTGCACTTGACAAGCGTAACCTCTGAAAGTGATCAATTAAGACGTCACAATCTGTTGCCTGACAACAGACTGCGGTGCTGCAGCTGTGCAGTTCCTGAGGTCAGCAGATGACTAACCATTTGAGGGCAAACACTCAGAGCAGCTTCTTATGTCACAAATATGTACCAGCTTTAGGCTACATATTGCAGAGTGCTACAAATGCAATGGTTGTATGGATAGATGATGATTTCTAAATTGTCCCGTCCTTTTGCTGTTCATTTGGTCCTGCAGTTACTAAGACCTGAGTTGTCAGAAAACACCATTGGTCACAATGCTGCCTCGGTTTTTGACTTTGTGAGTGAGTTATCAGGAAACACGACTGAACGTGATTATTTACAAGTCTTTACCAATTGGTTTCAGAACTGACTTTAAAGCATAGCGGGAGAGCATGGCCAGGTGAATGAAATCTCCCTCATCACCATCAGGAGCTTCGGGTAGCATGATAAACTTGTTAAAGCCCCAGGGATTCATTTATACATTTGAAGGTACCTTCACACAGCAGTAAGCCATGGTACAAATAGACACAGGTTTGACCTAAGAGCTACGCTTATCTATTTATCTCAGTTCATTTTATTAGCTTTGCCACTGCATCTTTTGATCTCACCTGTCTTTGTTAAAATGTACTGTTGTTTCTTGAACTTGACTATATTAGTTGATATCAAGGCCTTGCTTAGAAATTTATTCTGTGTGTATCCACTCTCTCAGTTCTGCCCCAGGAAGCAGTTACTCTTTCTAGATTGTAGCCCTGGATTTTCGGAGACCTTTGGTAAGATTTGTCTGGTTCCACTTTATCAAACACTATATAAATTTGAATTCTCCTTTTGGGTTGACTTGTCACTTGTTCCTCTGCATTACAAATGAATTTGACCTCTTGCTTTTTGTCTATTTTTAAAAAAAATCATTTTATTGGGGGCTTTTACAATGCTTATCACAATCCGTGCATCCATCCATTGTGTCAAGCATATTTTTATATATGTTACCATCATCATTTTCAAAACATTTTCTTTCTACTTGAGCCCTTGGTATCAGTATTTCCCACCACCCCTCTCCCGCCCGCACCCCCCCCTTCCTCATGAGCCCTTGATAATTTATAAATTATTTTCCATGTCTTACATTGACCAATGTCATCATTCACCCACTTTTCCTGGGAGGGGCTTATATGTAAATCATTGTGATCGGTTCCCCCTTTCTCCCCAACCTTCCCCTTACCCTCTGGATATTGCTACTCTCATTATTGGTCCTGAGGGCTTTATCTGTCCTGATTCCCTCTGGCCTACCCAGATTTGTAAGGTAGAATTGGGGTCATGAGAGTTGGGATATGGGTTGGGGAGGAAGCATTAAAGAATTAGAGGAAAGTTGTATGTTTGGCTGGCTCATCTCTTCTTTGTGACCTTTCTGTAAGAAGATGTCCAATTGTCTACAGATAGACTTCAGGTCTCCACTTCCCCTCATCCACAATGATATGATTTTTTTGGCCTGAGTCTTTGATGCCTGATACCTAATCCCAT
>NW_022104341.1:46441273-46451565 GCF_000313985.2 Echinops telfairi
TATGCACTGGAAATATCATTGAGCCCATGTTTTGCTTGGATTTGGGATTTGTCTATAACTTGGAGAACATCGAAGATATTCTGTTGCTATTGTCTGGGCAAGTATTTAAAGAAAGCCCAAATGTCAAACACTTCCTCTTACTTGAATCCTAATGTTCTGATGAATACTGTAATGATGCTATGCTTGATTTGGGTATTTTTTCTCTCTGAGAAAGTATGTTCACTTTACACCAGAACATTTTATTATAAGAAGCTTGAAGAGAGTTAAAAATCCAGTGATATCTACTATAGACAGCTTGAAGAAAATTAAAAATCCAGTGATATATACTAAACAACCAACTATATTTTAATTTAGTATTTACCCTGGGACAAGCACTGCCAAAAGTACAGTAGTACTAAAGTTCTAGACAGTGTGTTTATTTTTTTCCAACAGTTTTATTGGCACATAATTCATGTATCATACAATTGAAGAGTTCAATCATTCAATCACATCAAGAGGAGTTGTACCGTCACCTACACATCTATCTTAGAGCCTCTCCCCTCCCCCTATGTTCACATTGCCTTCAAACTGAGCTGTGCAATCACTCTCAGTTCTTAGCCTCACAAAGCTCAGGTGGTGTAGTGGACTAAATCTTGAACTACTAACCACAAGGTAGGCAATTCAAAACCACCAGTCTCGCCACTAGAGAAAGATTAAGTTTTCTGTTTCTTTAAAGAGTTTACAGTCCTACAGCGTGACTATGAGTTGGAATTCATTTGATGACAGTGAGTTTGATTTTGGGTTTACCCGGGTCTGAAGGAGCTTCAGTGGTGCTGTCAGGTAAGTAATAGGCAGCTAATCAAAAGGTCGGTGGTCCAACCCCATCTGCAGCTCCTGGGAATAAGATGAGCCTGTCTACATAAAGATTTACAGTAATGGTTCTCAATCTGTGGGTCGTGACCCCTTTGGGGGTCGAATAACCATTTCATAGGGGTTGACCAATTCATAACAGCAGTAAAATTAGAGTTATGCAATAGCATTGAAAATAATGTTATGGTTGGGGG
Organism: Echinops telfairi; assembly: GCF_000313985.2. Taxonomy (NCBI): domain Eukaryota; kingdom Metazoa; phylum Chordata; class Mammalia; order Afrosoricida; family Tenrecidae; genus Echinops; species Echinops telfairi. The sequence continues at coordinate 46,442,317 of NW_022104341.1, forward strand.
GGGGTCACCACAACACGAGGGACTGTATTAAAGGGTCACAGCATTAGCAAGGTTGAGAACCACTGATTTACAAGATCAGAAATGCCACATAGGGTTGCTATGAGTGAAAATAAACTTGATGGTGGGTTTGGGGGCATATTACTCTGAGGTGTGGGAGAGGTCTATCACTATCTAGGAACAATTCATATGATATTTTAGAAATTCCAAGTTTTCTTTGAAAAACAAGTCTTTTTACTGCTAAGATGAATCTTGATATTTTGTCTCCTTATAAGACAGAATGGACTTTATTTGTAGGTGGGGCACCAAGGAAGGAAAGAGAAAAGTGGAGTGATGGAGGCATATATGTATATTTACTGATGTACTTGTGTTCGGCACGTATTATCATGCCAGTCATAAGTTCCAGAACTTTGTTATATACTTCAATTATTACAATAAATACTTCACTTTAGCTTGTTTTCATTTCCATTACAAAGTTCAATAAGTTGAGGTAAGCATGCCCACTAAACGCTAAATATCTTTCAGGTTAAAAAGAAGAGCATTTCTTATCTTTTGTATGCAATCCTTTATGTGAGTGGTCACATCAGTATAAAGAAGTAGGAGGTAAATGAATACAGATAGGAGAAGATAGTGGCCCGGTTAACAAGCACCAAAAGATATCCTACACTTCCTGGAAGTTGAGAAATTCATCTTAAAAGCTAAGTAGACTCAAGTTACGTAAACTGAGAGAGCAGCAACACATGCTGATAGACTTAACCTACACCGATGACCAACAACATGAGCCTCTTCTGTAAGCATGACTCCTCCCCAGCACTGCCAATTTTTCTCACCCCTGGGCAATCCAATCAATGAAACCTCTTATCTCACTGGCCTCTGGGAGATAGCCCAGTAAAGACATCATGAATTCCCAAGCTTAACTTTTTACTCCCCCCACCACCCCCTCGTTCTTTCCTGCTTTGCTCTCTAGTGCCCTACCCCTATTGCCCCACCTCCCTAATGCAGCATAGGTGTAGACAAAATAATACAACAAAAGAGCAGGAATCTGGACTCAGTAAACAGCTTTACTTTTACTTCATTTTACTTTTTTGAGTTTTGTACTGAGGTTCTGTTGTAATAGTCTCATTATATATGTGGAGTTCTCTAGCACTTCCTCTACCAGTGGCCTCTTCTGGTTTGACCGCCCTCCCCCCTGCCAGAATACCCATTCCCCCAAGGCAAAAACAGGAAGTTCTTTAGATCCTGGCACACTCTCCCAAACAAGGTTGCCCCTCCCCTCTGGGTGCACAGACAGACCTTCATTTCCATTGCCATAGCAAAAAAAAATGAGCACCCACTAGCAGACCATACCTGGGTCTTTTGTCCCTTGTCTCTATGCACATTTATCCGGTATCTCTTTCTGATTTTGATCTTTTTCTCCAAGAAACATATTCCCACTTATTAATTCTGATTAGCCCTCTCAAAAGATATTTTCCTGTATTTTTACAATTTTTTGCCTATCCATAGATCCACGTATTATTGCCATTATAACTTTTATTTTATACTTGTTCTTTCCCTCCTACTTCCCCGAATTACTGTTCTCTTTCCCCTCTTCTCCATTTCACCACCACATATTTTCCAGATCCTATTGGACATCTCTCATGTCACTAAGCAGAGCCAACTACCTTCAAATGACCCAGAAGCTCATGTACCACTCAGAGTTGTACCATCATTCATACAGAAAAGCAGTCAACTACAGTACACACACATACACACACACACACATATACAAACAACTGAAAAGCACCCACCCAAACCCAATCAAGAACTATAATGAAGAAGCCATAAAACTAATGGAAACAGAATTCAGAAGAATTACATTTATGACCTTTCAAGAGATGTGGGGAACGAACACTCATGAGAACAGAAGAAATTGAAAAACTAAAATCCATTAACCAAAAGGAATCCAAAAATACAAACAGTGAAATCACAAAATTAGTTAACATAGTAAACTTTCTGAAGAATAGAATGGAAGAGGAAGAAAATTCAATCAAGTAGCTTGAAGAAAATCACGTTGACTATCATTAATGGTAAAAACAATAAATTTTAAAAAAATGAATCAGAAGAAAGACTAAGAATGATGTGAGACACTCTCAAGAGAATCAATCTACCTTCTCATCAGGATCCTGGAACAAAAAGAAAAATCTACAGAGAAAATAATACCAAAGGAATAATAGAATAAAATTTCTCCATCATCACAATATTCAAGAGGAGAGAATCCCAAATAAGATAGAGCCGCAAGAAAAACATCATGACATATCATAGTCCAACTCTCAGGTTTCAAGGCAAAAGAGGGTATCCTGGGGGAATCTAGAAAAGAAAAAAAAAGAATAGTTATGAGGAAAAATCATGAGGATAAGCTCAGACTTCTCAGCAGAAACAACGCAGGCAAGAAGACAATGAAGTGACAGATATAAAATTCTGAAAGAAAAATACTGCCAACCAGCAATCCTATATCCAGCAAAATTTGAAGGAAAAATAAAGGTATTTCCAGGCAAGGAAAAATTAAATGAATTTGTAAAAGCAAGACTAGTATTGCCGAAATTATTAACTGGATCACAATATGCAAAGAATCCACAACAGCAGACAAATCTGAGAGCATCACACAGGACATCACAGCTCAGGAATCAGTATGATGAAAGCAACACAAAACAAAACAAAAATAACAAAAACAAAAACAAAAATCACACAGAAATGGAGAAACAAAGACATCAATAAAACTATAAGAAAAAGAAAAAGAAACCAAACACAAATACAACAAACTGACAGCAACAACATATGTCAGTAATGACAACGAATGTCAGTGAATTAAATGCACCCATAAAAAGACAGAAAGAAGCATAATGCACTTGGGGGGAAAAGACCCATCGATATGGTCCCTCCAAGAGATATCCTTTAAACTCAAAGACAAAAATAGACTAACAATCAAAGGATGGTGAAAACTAGCAATAGCAACCAAATTAATAGCAACCATAAAAAGGGAGGTGGAGCAATGTTAACTTCATGCAAGTAACATAATCTGAGACAAGAATGGGTACTACATAATGATTAAAGGAACATATACCCTTAAAAAATTTATACACACCCAGTGAAAGACCTTTGGACTACATCAATCAAATGCTTACAGAGTTGAAAAATGGAAATGAACAGTTTGGCAACCATCGTAGGAGAATTTAACACACCACTGTCATGTAAAGACAGATGATAAGGAATGAAACTCAATTAAGAAACAGAAGGGTTAACAACACAATTGACCAGCTTGATCTCCCAGACACATATTGAGCACTCCACCCAACAGCAATACAGTATACATTCCTCTCCAGTGCGCATGGTCATACTCTAGAATAGGTCACATGCCACAAGGCAAGCATTAATAAGTTCAAATATCCTGCGATCCTACAATCCGCTTTCTCAGATCACAATGCTATAAAACTGGAAATAAACAATAGAAAGAAGAGGACATATAAGACAAACACATGGAGACTGAACAACACACTACTTAAAAACGACTTCGTAATAGATTAAATATGAAATGCTTTAAGAAATTCCTTGAAACAAACAATAACTACAACCTGTCATACCAGAACCTTTAGGAAAATAGCAATGACAGTTCTCAGAGGGCAATTTATAGCAATAAAGGCACACATGGGAAAAGAGGAGACACCCAAAGTCAATACCTTAAGACAATACCTCCAACAACTAGAACAAGGGAAACAACATAAACTCTCGAACAAACGAAAAAATAAATCATAAAGAGAACAGCATAAATAAGTGAATTGGAAAGCAGAAAAATAATGGGAAAATGAAATAGGATGTTGTTTTTTGAAAGCATTAATAAAATTGACAAATCGCTGACAATGTTAACAAACAAAAAGAAAAAAGACGAAAATATCTAGACTCAGAGATTAACAGGGTGACATCATAACATATACAAATAAAATAGAAATAATAATAATGCAATTATTAATTAAATATTAAAGAAAGAGTAACCATGGACTTAGACTATTTCTAATATGTATATTGCAAATACCTCAAAATTTACTACATTCTATATTGAAATTATCTACTTGAGTGACAATTTAACGCTTTTAAGTATGCTAGTGGTCAAAAATTTTACTTTACCAGGAAAAATATTCTCAGGTGACGACGGTGTCCAAATGAATTGGTAGGTAAACAGAATCAATTCTCTCCTTTCTGGCAATTAAGCATACATTTTTTTCAAGAACTTCATTTTTAAAATATGGCTGAGATTATACCAAGATAAACCAAAAATGGTTAATTTTTATTAGTTTCAAAAACACTTTTCAATTTGTTTTCAAACTGTTCCCTTCATAACAGCAGTGAGTTGGTTTCTTTATCAAATGAAATATCACTGTCTTTCTCAGGGTGAAAAAAGTCCTTGGCAGATGATGTTACTGGCAAGTCAATCTCCGTAATTGTGGAGGAATATCACCCGGTCCCTGCTGGAAAGTCTTCCTGGGGTGAATTCATTTAGAAACCCTCATGGACTGTTTTAAAGACTTTGAGAAACGGTTATTTGGATGCTGCCAAGACAGTCTCTAATGCTTGAGGATCTTACGAAGATTCACATACTTAGAAAGACTGCAGTAGATCGGCAGCCTTAGTTACTATGCTCACACTATACATCATTTTCCAGGCCAGCCTTTATGGCAGAACATTTGATAGGCATGAAAACAAATAAACATGGGACAATAGAGAAATTTCTTTGTTTTCTGAGATTGTGGAGGGAAGGTACACAGTAGGAGAATATGAGCATTTTTATCTTTTTGTATCTGTGGCATTTTATTATAAGCCTTAATTTGCCTGTGTTTAACTAATGTATATTCTTTATATATACTTCAGAAATGAATACTTTTCATTAAAACAAAAGCCAAAACCATCACGTTGCTCACCCTGATGAGCAAGGTTTGCCTCTCACTGAGGTAGAGCTGCTTCTAAGTACAGCATTTATTCTTTGAAGAACCATTCTGTTTCTCAGTCATGAATTTACAAACTGATTCTCTCTCATGGGTATAGCTCACGCTCCGTGGCCAGGGATTTATCCTGCTCCTTACGACCCCTGGGAAAACACCCCTATACTCTCTTCTTAGGGTACGCATCTAACAAATTATCCTATCCTTTTGGAATGGTATTGGGACAACTGCCAAACATTTTACATTTTAATCAGTAGGAAGAATGAAATATTTAACCTTTATGTTTTCCCCTGGATAAGCTTATGTATAGACAATAGAAGAGATAATTAAAATCTGTGAATTATAACTTGCAAAACAGTGTGCTTCCCCAGCAAAGAGAAAGGGCTATGTACAAAAGGTCAGCTGTCAACCAGTGCTAGTTATTAAATCTCTGCATTTATCACTAAGGTGGTTCTATGGAAACCGAAGGTCAAGACATTAAATTATGAAACAGTCAGGATTAGAAAAGGTCACCAAAAACTCAAGTAAAGTTTAACCAGAGCTGCTAATTCTACACTCCAGAAGCAAGCAGAAACAACCAGAGATGAAACATAATAGCACTGGATACTGCTAACCTATTCTCCCAAATTCCATCCCACACGGAAAATGAATTTCTGTTTGATGTCTTGAAGTCTAAAAGGGACTTGTTTAAACGCTCAATAAAAACTAGAGCTTCGATGAATATTTCAGAATGAAAATCACATTTGAATTGAATGTGCCTAAATTATTTAAAATATTGTTTTACACTACTCTAATGTTTACTTTTATTTCAACCTTAAGAATACAATCCTCTTGAAAAAAAGGTGGAGACAGCACCCTTGCATCTGAAATGTTTTGCAGGACAATTAGCCCATCCGCACTCACTGATTCTCTAATGTTGGAACAAATGAGATATGTGCTTTTTGTCAGCCAATGTGAATGGACTCGAACAAGGCAGGCTGAACCGACCCCCAGAGCTACATTCTTCAGCTTACGCGCGTGTGTTCCTCTACTCCTCCTGAAGGTCTTTAGAGTTTTGCTTTCAGAGACTTCAGCATGTATAATGATGCCACTGGGGAAGAGATCTTGCCTTTATTCTCCGTGATGTTCTTTTGAGGTCTTTCAAATGAAAGGTACAAACGAGGCATTAGCAGTCTGGCATTGTTTTTATGGCTTCACAAAGAAAAAAATGTATTTTAATTTTTCCCGTGTTTCAGGAATGATTAAGCACGCTGTTTTCATCCGCACTGAGTCACTTTCAGCAGACCTCTAACTGAGCCAAGAAAGGCTGACTCTGCTAGAGAGAAATCAGCACCGTGCAGCCAAGCCAGCCTGGAAAGGGACTTCTTTGCCCCTCCACAAGCCAGCATTTCCCGGTTAATGCAGTTTTCAAAAGCAGTATATAAATCACAGACTACGAGTAACAGCACATAAAAAGACAGATTTGATAACCCACAGTTGGGCTCTCACTCTCTGTGGATTTGGGCTATGGCATTTACCTTAGTTCCTACCTAGTGGCATTACGTCCATACATAAAACTTAATGTAGGGGTGCATAAAAATGTTAATGTCAAGAAATAATTCTAAAACAGGTAACATAAAGCTATGCTTCTCAGTTGTTATAGATGATGTGTCCCCTTTATTTGGATGATCTTCAAGGAAAATGGAGCTGTATAAGCATGTAGCCAGGCTTGCCAAAGGAAAGCAGCTTACCTGGATTGCACTTGGCGGTGAGGTGCAAAAATAAAGTCTGCTGAAACCAAGAAGTTTTTGTGTATGGACATGAAAAATGGAAATAATTTATATTTCACTATAATGTTAAGCTAAAAAAATTGGCCAGTTTTGGAGTGAACTTTACCTCTGGCTTATTTTCCTCTCTTTTGGGAAGATGAGCCACGGAGGCATTGCTAGCAGACCATCTCTCTCATGTGAGAGAGAAAACGGATTCAGGCTTTAGTAGTAGTTCTTTAATAAGCTACACTCTTTAGAGGGTCCTCAGTGGCTACATATTAACTATGGTAGCGCTTTAAAAAAATAAAATGCCTGCACTACATTAATAAAACAAATCCTATGCCCACACATAAGAATTTTTGTTTCCTAAATTCCATATTTGATGCCAGTGGGCATACAGATTTGAGAAACATTGTCCTTGAGAAATTAAGAACTATAAAAGGTCCTAATCTTGACTCAAGGGGTCAAAATAAACAACAAATTGGGGTCTTGGGGTTCTTGGAGGAAAAGGGGCTAGATCAGGAAATTTTTCTAGCTATTTCTGAAATGCTACTGGGATTGGCAAGTAGTACTTGCACATGAAATTAAATTTCAAAACTCAGATGGTTTGAAAAGAAAACAGAGATAATGCTCAAAGCCTGACTGTAATATCACACATAAGAACTTCTATTCCCCACAACGGTCTTGATAGTTATAAAGCACCAGAGGTTTGTGTGTTATTCTGGCTAGATTTTTCTGTTGAATTAAGACAAATTATACTACCACATAGACTCTCTTGTAACATACATTTCTTCACTGACAGTAAGGCTAGCAGGTAATTGAACATGCACTGACTATTACTCGATACAGGGTTTTAGTTTTGCTTGAGAGATACTTTAGTAGATCTGCATTTTGAAAGGAATGGGTTCGTCATATATGTTATTGTGCAGCCCGCAAATATGTGTTAATATGGTTAGGCCACTATCCTCAGTGGTTTGGCAGTTATGCAATGATGTCATTTGGCATTTATGTTATGATATCCCATGATGTTCTGATGTGACAGTCCAATCATTTGTAAAAGGTTGAAGGGTGGGTGGCAACGCGTTTAATTTGATCACTGCCCTGGCCCAATAGAAGAACGAGATCCAATACCAACAGAAGAGCTTGTAGTGGAGCATGTCCTTTGACCCAGGTCACTGCACTGGAAATCTCCTAGATCCAAAGGAAGATTGATGGCTAAACTTGGAGAGATCTTTAAGCAATTCCAGAGCTACTGTTGCAGAAAGGAGATGAGGGTCTTCCTCCTAAATGGTGAGCCAATCGAGAAAGCCTTCCCCAAGAGCTGGCACTGTGGATTCAGGCATCTAGCCTCCTAGACTGTGAGAGAATACATTTCTCTTAGTTTAAGCCTTCACTTGTGATATTTATGATACAATATCACTCTTTAACTGACACAAGGATGATAAAGAAGGAGTAGATTAAGACTACAAGAGAGGGGCTATTGATAGGGTGAGACCCGGGGGATATAGAACTCAATCTGTTTAACAGTATATCTGGACAAGTAGCCTTTGAAGAAGTCTTCTTCTGAAACAGAAAGAAATATTATGTAGAGGTGGGGAGACTGGTGATCTTACCAGAAAGAGCTCCAATCTATAGTTCACACCAGAATCCCTTAGAATTCCACAAAGTAAGCTGTCAATTTGGTTACAGAGAGAGGATGTGCTTGGAAAGGTAAGATTGTGGGGGTTTCAAAAGACAGGTATAACACTAGGAATTATTTGGAACAAGAGATCTGAAGAAGAATCACGTGGTTGCCAGTAGTAGCTCTGGTGGAATTTAGAAAGTATAGATGTATGATAAAGCTATGTATTTTCTTCTATAAGATTCAAGAGCAAAGAACAAGAATGTAGAAAGAAGCTAGCCACCTTTATCTAGGTGTATTCAAGCTGAATGTATGTGGGAATAGTGGCAAAAACAGTAAGTGGAAGAGGTGGAATGCATTGATGACTTAGTGGAATTACAGACATTTACTAGAGACAAAGACATATCCTAAAATCATGCATATTTAGGACTAAGGAGAAAAATATAAATTGTGTAGACTTTGAGATATAGATCTATAATACTAACGGGGCCAAACTTCACAAAAGCAGTCTGTAGTATAAATCATTCCTTATGAGTTCTGAAATGCAAAACCAAAGCACAAGAGAGAGGTCCAAATTGATTATTGTTTTTAAAATATATACTAGACTGATTTAGATATGGTCAATTAATATAGCCCTTCTAGACACAATCCTTTTTGTAATGTATTGCAAATTCTAGCCTCCAGGTCTGTGGTGTACCACCATTTTTAGGGTGCTATGTGTTATGCTGTTGGATAGGATTAAGGTGGTGAACCAAGTCACCACCCTTTGTTTTTAGCACACCAGGGGCCTACTAGAAAGTAAAAACATACCTCCATCTGAACCATCTCAGAATCAGGACGAGAAGGAATTCTTGGAGCCATGAAGGACAAACACAAGCAGAGCAGATTTGAGATATGCCCCTGCTTGAAGTGA
>NW_022104341.1:46454983-46477285 GCF_000313985.2 Echinops telfairi
ACCTCGTGGTCACACAGGCTGGTGTGCTTCTTCCATGTGGGCTTTGTTGCTTCTGAGATAGGTGGCCACTTGTTTTTCTTCAAGCCTTTAAGACCCCAGAGGCTATATCTTTTGATAGCTGGGCACCATCAGCTTTCTTCATCACATTTGCTTATGCACATGCTTGTCTTCAGTGATCATATTGGGAAGGTGGGCACCCACTGATATGATTTTTTGTTCTTTTATGTCTTATACCTGGTCCCTTCTATACCTCATGGTCACACAGGCTGGTGTGCTTCTTCCATGTAGGCTTTGTTGCTTCTGAACTAGATGGCTTCTTGTTTACCTGCAAGCCTTTACGACCCCAGATGCCATATCTGTTGATAGCCGGGCACCATAAGCTTTCTTCACCCCATTTGCTTATGCACACATTTGTCTTCAGCGATCATGTCAGGAAGGTGTGCATCATGGAATGCCAATTTAATAGAACAAAGTGTTCCTGCATTGAGGGAGTACTTGAGTGGAGGTCCAATGAAAAACTATATTGTTAATGTTGTCTGATCCTGGCTTATGGGAACCTATGAACTTCTTGAATAAACTTCCATTAAAGTGAGTATTGTCTATGAGTTCTGTGTGACCACAGCAAAAGGTTATCAAACCCAGCAGAAAAGAGTGCTGTGAGAGGAATGGTTAGTGTCAAAATAGGTAAATAAATATGCAGGGTGGAGGCATGCCTGACCTCTGCCTTATGGCACTTTGTCTTGGGCAGATGTTGACATGGACTCTCCTTTTCCCTTATATAGCCAAAGGAGGTTAGACATCCCCCCCTCCCCGCCACCTAGTTACTATTTTCATACCTATATAACACTGGAAGCACTCACTAGTATATGCCACGAAATATCACAGTTGAGCAATCAGCTGGAAGAGATCTATATTTGTACCCATTCCAAAGAAAGGTGATTCAACAAAATATGAAAATTATGGACCATTATCATTCATAGCACATGCAAACAAAATTTTAGTGGAGATGATTAAAAATTTGCTGCAGCTGTACATTGATAGGGAGCTGTCTGAAAGTCAAGCAGATTCAGAAGTGGATGGGATATCACTGAAGGCGTCAGATGGACCTTGGTTGAAAGCAGAGAATACCAGAAAAATGTTTACTTTCTTGACTATGCAAAAGCATTTAACTGTGAAGAGCATAACAAATTGTGGACCACATTGAGAGGAATGGGGATTCCAGAACACTTCATTTTGCTCATATGTAATCTGTACTCACACCAAGAAGCAGCCATTCCAACAGAACCAGGGGTTCACTTTCTGTTTGAATGGCTTCACGGTTTAAAACTAGGAAAGGTGTGTCTTAAGGCTGTTTGCTTTTACTATACTTACTGGATGCTGAACAAGCGATCTGAGAAGCTGAGCTATATGAGGAAGAACAGAGTACCAGGATGGGAAGAAACCTCATCGGTTACAGTGATACCTTGGTTTTCAAAGGGCTCCAAGCTCAATTCTCGAACAGCAAAGTTCGGAAAAAAATCTACTCAGTGTTTTTTTGTTTGTTTGTTTTATCATTTTATTGGGGGAATCTTACAGTTTTTATCACAATCCATATATGCATCCATTGTGTCAAGCACATTTTTACATACGTTGCCATCATCATTTTCAAAACATTTTCTTCCTACTTGAGCCCGTGGTATCAGCTCATTTCCCTCCCTCCCACCTCCCTCTCTCATGAACCCTTGCTAATTTATAATAAGGTACTCAGTGCTCTAACTTTGCTCAATAATCTAACTCTAAACCCGACTTGCAAAAACCTGTATGAACCCAGAGTGAGTCACGAGTCACAGCTTGTCACAGACAAAGGGGGGACGCTGCAGTAGAAGCACTGTTCTTGTTTAAGTAACATAGTCCTTTGTTAGTGTGCCAAAACATTCATCATTGTGCATTTTTCACACTGTATTTGCATAAAATGTCATAACCATGGCTCTAAAGAGAGTGGTTAAGCCAGCAGTAAAGCTAAGGGTAAAACTGGAGAGAATCATAATAAAGTTCAAGAAAGAAGTCATTGTGAACTTTGAATCAGGTCACTGCTTGTCTGACTTGGCAGCTGAATAAAATATGGCTAAATCAATTAAAAACTTGTCAGCATGAAAAACCGTGATTAAAGGGGTTAAGTAGCAAAAAATATTAAATTGTTAACCATAAAACAAATAATCCAGATCATCAAAGAGGCTGAAAAAGTACTGTCCATTTGGACGAATCAGAACAACTCCATGGCGACAGCATATCTGGCACAGTGATGTGAAAGAAGGCCTCCAAAGTGAATTTTAAAGTGTAATTTTGAGGCCTCAGAATCAATTATTTGGGTTTCCATAATTTCTTATGGGAAAATATGTTCAATTCTCATACTGTCAATGTTCAAACATGTGTATTTGGAACAAATTGAGTTAAACAACCAGACCATCACTGTACTTGCAATATTCAGATGACAGAACTTGCTTTCTGAAAAGAAAGAGGAGTTGAAGCACTTACTAATGAAGATCACGCTGCAGTTTGCAGTGTGGCTTCAACCCCATGTGATGAGAACAAAAATCTTACAACTGAACCAGTAGACAGCATAATGATAAATACAGAAAAGGTGGAAGTTGTCGAGAACTTCATTTTACTTGAATGTACAATTAATGCTCATAGAAGTAGTAGTCAAGTAACTAAAGGACCTATCACATTGCCCAAAGCTGCTGCACACGACCTATTTACCATGCTAAAGAACAAACAGATCACCTGGAGGACTAAGATGTGCCCGAGACAAGCCATACATTTTCAGTTGCTTCCTATGCTTGTGAAAGTCCAAACCAGAGTTGAATTGCTTAATTTGAATTATGGACTTGGGGAAGAACAGGGAAAGTACCACCAGCTGCCTGAAGAACAAACAAGCATGTCTGGAAAGAAGGATAGCAAGAACGCTCCTCAGAAACAAGGATGCCAAGACTTAGTCTCATGTACTTTGGATATGTGATCAAGAGAGACCAGCCCCTGGAAAATGACAGCAACGATTGGTAAGATACAGAGTCAACAGAAAAGAAGAAGATCCTTGCCTAGATGGGTAGCCACAGTGGCCGTTCAACAGTGTTCTCAAACATTAACAATTGGGAACTGGGGCGGGACCAGGAAGTGTTCGTGTTGTACAGAGTTGCTATGAGTTGGAGACAACTCATAGGCACCTAACAACAAGTAGCCTGAGAAATTCTGTTTCAATAATAGTAACTTCTGCAATTCAGATCAACTTTCCCAAGGACAATAACTAAAAGAACTGGACAATATAGAAAAACCATCTCCTCTAAATCATCAAAGGCTTCACAAGACAGTGAGCAGTTACAAGTCCTATGGCATTTGGCCCATGGCGAGGCTCTATCTGTTATTCACTGCCCCTGAGTCCATTTTGTAGCACAATGGCTTCCTGTGACAGAGTCAAATGTCTCCGTTGCTGTTCTTGTCTATAATTGTGATGGCAGCAGATCAAGAGGTTTCTCTTCTGCAGAGTCTCTGGGTGGGATAGACCTGTCAAATTTCCTGTTAGAGGCCAAGTGCTTTAGCACTGCACTGCCAGGACTCCTTAGATCCAGGATTTTTTCTACCTTAGGAGCAGTTGTAGCTCTGGGGGAAAAAAAGGTGGTTGAACTTTGTATCTGGAAAGGTAAGAGAAAATAAATCAGAATCTGGGGCCCAACAACACTACATCAATATCCTATTTGGACTTGGACTAGGGTTTCTAAGATATCTTCTGATAGTAATTTAAACTGGACACAAATAAGTTTAGCGGAATGTACCAACCTATTTCATATTGATACAATAGCTCTGAAACTTCAATGATAGAAATTGCATTCAATGGTTTTGAACTGCTAATAACCGTAGCCCCCTGGAAAAATAAATACATAAACAATCTCCTCTGGGGGAAGATATTTTAAGCCCAGACTCGAATCTTGAAAGTGCCATGGACTGCCAAACGTACAACTGTCTTTGAAAAAGTACGGCCAGGTGCACCTTACAGGTAAGGATGGTGGAACTTCATCTCCCGGCCTGTAGACATGTTGTCAGGAGAGACCAGTGCCTAGAGCAGGACATCGTGCTTGGTCAAGTAGAGGGGCCGGGACAAAAAGGGTAAAACCTTTGACTGATTGATACAGCGACGGTCGCAGTGGACTCAAACAGAGCAATTGTGTGGACGGCCGAGGACTGAGGTAGTTTTGTTCTGCTGGCCCTAGGCTTGCTGTGAGTTGGAACCAACTCGATGTTACCTAACAACAACAGATTCAAATTTTTGCTACAAAGGAATTTCCAAATACAATGCCTATTGCATTATCCAAGAATCCCAGATACAAGGAAAGTAGACCCCACTAACACCAACAGAAATAGCTCTCTGGGGACTTCAAAGAGAGCTGTATTTAAAGTGTTCAAGGCAAGCTTTACCTTTTGTGCATGGGACAGAAAAGTAAAAACTGATGGGGCAGATGTGAAAAAGAGTCACTTAGAAATTCTACTAATGACACACATTGGTACAGATAAGAGCTCACGATGCATGGCAATCAGGGCAGAGAAAACCCTCAGGAACAGGAGAGGGAGCATGGGTGCCGTGAGGGTGGGGGTGGTGCAGGGAGGAAGGGGGAATCCATCACAAGATTGGATATATAGCCCCCATCAGGGGCCAAAAGTAACAGAAATGTGGGTGAAGGAAGACAAGGAAAGTGTAAGACATGAAATAACAATAATAATATCTAATTGATAAAGGATTTATGAAGGTGGGAGAGGGAGAGGGCAAAAGAAGAGCTGATACCAAGGGCAAGTAGAAAGAAAATGTTTTCGAAATGTTGATGAAAACTTAGGTACAAGTGTGCTTAACACAACTGAATGATGGATTGTCATCGATTTTGTAAGGGAGCCCCCAAATAAAATGATTAATAATAAAAATAATAAATTCTAGTAACAACATAGTACATAAAATAAATAACTCAATGATAGACTTAACACAAAACAGACAAAGCTAAAAAAAATAGTCAACTAGAAGGGAGAAGCAACTTTCAGGATAAAATAGTAATTTCAAAATGTTTTTGTTTTTTTTTTAAGGTAGCATGCAGACAGAGAATACAATGAGAATAGTTTGCCATTCACTTATTTGCAGTCCCAGAAGCAAAAAGGGGAAAGACAATAGACAGAGGCAAGGACTAAGAATTACTAGGAACTTAATAAAGATGTAAATTTATAAATTCAAATGATCCAGTGATTCTAGGCAAATAAGTAAATAAATAAAGCCATACATAGCATAATAAACTCTAGGAGAACAAAAACAAACAGGAACTTTTGCAAAACAAAGAAGACAGCAAAAGCAAGCTGTGATACAACAAGATATAGGCTTATACTTCAAATTCTAAAAATATACCTAGGGTAGGAATAAGCAGGAAATGGAGCAAGGACAGCTTTGCACAACAGAGTCTGATCTGACTGGGGTCAGGCTTCACGAAAGAAATATGTCACTTTTCTATTTTTCTGGATTGGGAAATGAATGCATCAAAGTACAAAAGAGAGTCACCTGCAGTATCTTTAAAAAATAAAAGCCTATAACACAGGTCATCAACTTTGTAACCTATCTCTCAAGGGAAACAATGGAAATCACAAGAGAGTAGAGTGATATCTTCATCATGTTGATCAACATAATTTACAATGTAAAATTCCATTCCGATAAGAAATGTCCTTCATGAAGCAATCTGAAATAAAAATATTTTCAGATGAGCAGATACTCAGAACATTTTCATCAAGAGATACGTGCTGTAAGAAATTTCTAAAGGGCATTCTTCTGGCAAAAAAAGAAATTATCCCAGTGAGACGATGAGAGAGACAGAAAGCACGAGGTCTTACAGAAGAATTAAAAGAACAAGAACAGCTCACTGCTGTCAAGTCTATTCTAGCTCACAGTGACTGTAGGGTTCTGTTTCCGAGACTGTAACTCTTTATGGGAGAAGAAAACCTCATCTTTCTCCTGTGGAGCAGCTGGTGGTTTTGAACTGCAGACTTTATGGTTAGCTGCTGTTTATGGAGGAATGGGTGGGGATAAGCTTAAATGAACATTGTTCATATGAAACAACACAGCAAAATAGTCATACTATTTTAATTATAATTCTTAATAATTTTATTATAAGTCTTAAGAGGTTTTAAAATTTGCACACAAACCCACATGCGGGGTGGGGGGGGTGTTTCAAAATATTTATGGAACATTTGAATTAAAAGATAAGGGGATTTCCCCACAGCGGCAGGGCTTCCTGATGATCGAAATACACATGAGTATTGTAAACATAGTCAAAAAGTTGAACTTGTGTTCACAAATGTTTTATTACAAAAGTTCTGTGATAAAAATATTAGCAATGAGGACAACAGTGAAAATAGCTGCTAACGTTGTTTATGGACAACCAACCACCTTGGTTTCTTGGTTTGGAAGTTTAAGGTCATGGTTTTGTGGGATATCCCAGTTAACTGGCTCAATAATGTGTGTCATGCTTCTGTTCTACTTCCAGCGTGAGACGCAGTGCCTGTTAGTTGCCATCCGAGGGACAGCAATTCTATTCATTGCGCTCTCATGTTTTAAGTAATAAGCTAGACTCATAGGTTTTCAACTTCATTGAGCCTACTGCCCCTTTTAGGAAGAAATTACTGTGTCCCCTTGCAAAGAAAACGTTTGTACTATCAGCCATCATTTTTGCATGAAATCCCATAAAGTATAGGTATACAGCAATTGTAGGCACCATGTCTCATTCCATTGCCCCTAGTGGGTGGTATTGCCCAAGCTGGGGACCCTTGACCTAGAGCAGGGGTGTCAACCTGGTGGCCCGCGGCCCCCGAGGTAATTTTTTGTGGCCCACGATGCTCTGAAATAAAATGAAAATAGAAAAAATTGTTATGAAGAAAAGAGCGCTTAGGGGAGATCGAGGCAATACTGTACACACAATTCCCTCATTACATTTTATTTCAGAGCATTGTTGGCCACAAAAAAATTACCTCCAGGCTGCCAGTTTGACACCCTGACCTAGAGGAACAGGGGAAGAAGAACCATGAGTAGAAGACATACTTGGTATGTGTGGCTAATGGCCTTCACGAACAACTGCCTTCTTTGACATGACAGAACTGAACATTTTGATCAAAGGTTCCAAAGAAGAACCCTGATTAAAAGGGAGAGGCAAAGAACAGAATTTCAAATTCTCTTGGACTCCAAATTTTCTGAAGACATAGAGGGTAGATGAACCCCTGAAATTATTGCTCTGAGATATCTTTCAACCGTAAACTAAAATATCCCATGGAGTCTTCCTAAAACTAAATAGTAGTTTAGCTGAACTAGTTTAAAAAAATGTCTGCCTTGAACATGATGCTCTTTCAGGCACTATCTAAATGGGATCAATTTCATAACAGTAGAAAGAAATTGTTTTGGAATCGTTGATAGCAACCTATGTACAAGTGTGCTTAATACTATTGAATAATGGATTGTTAGGAGATTTGTAAGAGCTCCCCCCCCAATAAAATGAATAATTTAAAAAGCAAAAACAAATTCATAACAGCAATTTTAAATATGAGATAGGACTGTTGGGGAGCAGATTGCGTATTAATGACAGAGGAGCAAGAGGGCATGAATAGTCGCATAGTGTAAAGACCATACTCCTTAAGAGTCAAGTGAATGTGTAGAAACTGTTGAATCGATGGTCATTTTGCTGTGCATATTCTCAACAGCAACAAAATAAATACATTTCAAAAGTTAAAAAATATAAATCAACATAAAGAAATAGGTATAACGTGGAATTAAAGAAATATAAAGATGTGAATTCTCCTCAAATCAATGTCAGAGGTCAATCCCAATCAAAACCCCAATTGACTACAGGTATTCTTTGGTCCAGTTTTACAAATTGAACTAACACTCTTGCCAAAATGCAACTGGCATAAGACTACTAAATTTTTAGAATATAATAAAGAGCCCCCAAAACTCAATTTTTGACATACATGCTAACCATCATGGAGGGGAAAAAACAGCATTTATAAAAAGTGAAGCTGAGAAAACTGGATAATCTCATGTGAAAAAATAAGAACTGGACCCGTATTTATAACACACAAAAATCATTCCCAAGTGAGTCAGAAACCTGTTTGAAAGACATGACAATAAACTTAGAAAAAAAGGAAACATAACATATTTTCAATGACTGCACAATGTTACAAAGAAAAAAATTAAATAAGATACAAAAGGATTAATAGTAAGAGAAAAAACACTATAATTAATTATATTAAAATTGAGAATATGTCCTTCAAAAGACATTAAAAGATTGAAAGACAGAAAGAAGAAATATATATGCATGTATCTGATGAAGAGCTAATGTATAAAATATTGAACATATTCCTACAAGACAGTACCAGAAGACAGCCAAAGCCAAAGCCAAATGGACAAAGAATTAGTCATTACATGAAAGTGAAAATCCAAATGGCAAATAAGCATAAGAAACGGTGTTGGTCATTAGTATTCAGGAAAATGTTAATTAAAACCCCAATGAGATGCCACTGCACATCTAGCAGGTTTCCTGAGATGAAAATGTTTGACAATACTAACTGTTCAAAAGAATATGTAGCAACTGGAAATTTCATACTGGTGAAATTTAGGGTTCACCTTAACACATTAAGAAAACAAGGTATTGTGTGTATTTGACAGGATTGTTCCTGGGAGGCGTTCCCAATTTGGTTCTGACTCATAGAAACCCTCTGTACACAAGCATGAAATCCTTTAAAGTCCTATACCGTTCTCATAATCATTGTTTTGCTTGAGCCCAATATTGTAGCCTCTGTGCCAACCTACCTTATTGAGGATCTTTTTTCCTGAGGCTCTCCTCTGTGAAGTGTGCGGGCCTTGTCCAGCACTGGTCTTTCCTGATAACGTGACCTAAGGATGTGAAACAAAGTCCTACCATCATCGTCCCTGCTGTGTTTGAGTATGCTGCCTGCACTTATTCATGACCGACTTGATCATTCATTTGGAAGTCCACGGAATATTTAATCATTTTTGTCAACTCCATAATTCAGAAGTATAATTTCTTCTTTAGTCTTCCTTATTCATTTTCCAGCTTCCCCACATATCTGAAGCAATTGAAAATACCATGACTGGGGTCAGAAGCACCTTCGTCTTCAAAGTGACACCTGTGTTGTGTTAACACTTTAAGTCTTTTGCAGCAAGCTGGTCTAATGCAATATGCCATTTGATTTTCTGAATGTTGCTTTAAGTGAATGTTGATCATGGATCCGAGTAAATTGAAATCCTTGACATACATGTATTCTCCATTTGTTATGAATCTTCTTATTGTTCCAGTTGTATTTTTCATTTCTCTATGTAAAGGTGTGATCCATCTGGAAAACTGTACTCTTTGATACTCATCAGTGTTTCCAGTTAACTTTATTTTTAGCAAGCAAGATGGTGTCGTTGGCATATCTAACATTGTTCATGAGTCGTCCCCTAATCCTCCTGTCTCACCTAGTCTTCATACAAACATAGTTCAGTTTCTCAGATTATTTCCTTGGCATATACATCAAGTAATTATGGGGGAAGGATACTATTCTTTTAAAAAAATAATCATTTTATTGGGGGCTTGTACAACTCTTATCACAATCCATACATCCAACCATTGTGTCAAGAACATTTGTACATTTGTTGCCATCATCATTTTCAAAACATTTTCTTTCTACTTGAGCTCTTGGTATCAGCTTCTCATTTCCGCTCACCCCTCCCATCTTCCCACCCTCATGAACCCTTGATTATTTACCAATTATTATTATTATTTCATGGCTTACATTGACCGGTGTCTCCTTTCACCCATTTTTCTGTTGTCCATCTCCCTGGGAGGGGTTATAGATAGATCATTATGATCAGTTCCTTCTTTCTCCCCCCACCTTCCCCTTACTCTTCTGGTATGGCTACTCTCAATATTGGTCCTGAGGGGTGTCCTGGATTCCCTGTTTCCAGTTCTTATCTGTACCAGTGTATATCCTCTGGTCTAGCTGGATTTGTAAGGTAGAATAAGGATCATGATAGTGGGGGGGGAAGAAGCATTAAAGAATTAGAGGAAAG
This sequence comes from Echinops telfairi, assembly GCF_000313985.2. NCBI lineage: Eukaryota > Metazoa > Chordata > Mammalia > Afrosoricida > Tenrecidae > Echinops > Echinops telfairi. The sequence goes on from NW_022104341.1 coordinate 46,465,104, forward strand.
CTGTATGTTTCATCGATGCTATACTGCACCCTGACTGGCTCATCTTCTCCCTGCGACCCTTCCGTAAGGGGATGTCTAGTTGCCGGCAGATGGGCTTTGGGTTCCCGCTCTGCACTTCCCTTCATGTACAATATGATTTTTTGTTTTTTGTTGCCTGACGTGATCCTTCCTATCAACACCTCATGATCACACAGGCTGGTGTGATTCTTCCATGTGGGCTTTGTTGCTTCTGAGTTAGATGGCCACTTGTTTATCTTCAAGCTTTTAAGACCCCAGATGTTATCTGTTGATAGCCGGACACCATCAGTTTTCTTTGCCACATTTGCTTATGCACCTGCTTTGTCATTAGTGATTGTGTTGGGAAGGTGAGTATCATGGAATGCCAGATTAATAGAACAAAGTGTTCTTGCATTGAGGGAGTACCCAATGTCCATCTTCTACATTAATGCTAAACCTATAAGTATACATAAATAAATAAATCTATTTCCCCATCGTCATATATAAATATATTTACATATGTACATGCCTCTATTTAGAGCTCTATAAATGCCCTTTGCCTCCTAGTTCTTTCCTCTATTTCCTTTTACTTTCTTCTTGTCCCACTAGAAGTTACAGAGGAATGACATCTCATTCATTGCCAAAGAGAACATTCAACAACCTACCCTGAAATATAACACTGCCAGTAGTAGAATCACAGTCATAAGCCTATAGGTGGCCAGTTAACAGAAATACTGTTCAAACTTAGCCATCAACCACTGATGTCAAAGGTGAAAAAATAGAAGATTGTTACCAACTTCTGCAGTCTGAAATTGATCAAACATGCAATCAAGATATATTGATAATTATTGGTGATTGAAATATACAAGTTGCAAAATTGCATAGATAAATAGCCATACACCATATTGCCTAGGAATTTTATCCTCAGTTGTATGAACTAGAGAAAATGCATTCTTATCTGTAGCAGGATACATGTAGAAGAGTAACATTATTTTTTCATAATAACATGTCCATTATTACAAAGTGTATAGTCAGGCATAAGAAACAGGCATGCTAGGAGGTGAAAATTTGCAGAACTATATTAAAATGCACATATATAAAAATATATTAATTATATCAGTATTGTTTATAACACCTTCAAACTGTAAATAACACATATATTTATCAACACATTCCTGTAAAGGAATACTATCCAGCATTGAAAATAAATGAGCAACAGAATTGAATCTTAAAAGCAGTACATTGGACAAAAGCCAGATACCCAGGAACACATAGTTGAAGGTGTTGTTGATATAACACTTTTAGTAAGTTAGGATATACTTTCTAACATGAAAAAGACTACCTATCTACAACCAATTCCACATAACAGTGACCTGCCGGTGAACTGTGGAAATATTGTTTTATAAGAATGTTAGTGGGTACTCTTTAAACACAGTGTTCTTTGAATACATCTGGTGGGCAATGCTTCATTCATTCTATACCCCTTGGGTATGGCCAATGGACGGCTAAAATTAAAGGCTAGAAAAGGTCACTCACTAAGAAATCTCTCTCATTTTGATGAATGCAGAATTCCCGAGAATTATTTAGAAACTTCACTCTTTCTTATTATCCATATAGGAAACTGATTAGTATCTTGTGGTGTAATGGTAATAATGTTTGGGAGCAGTTTGAAAAGGCTGAAGTAGTCAAATTCTTGTCAAGGCTGGGAGTGAGATGCACATGTCTATTTACACCTTTATGGGTTAGCATTATTCTGGGAGTATTTTTCAATACAGTATCAGAATCCTGGTGTGGGGTCAGGAGAGGAGAAGAAATTATTACCAGCTAATAATAAGATCATAAATGAGAGATCGCCTTCTTAAATATGATCAAGCAGTAAAAAACTATTAGCTCTAATATCAGAGTAACAAATGGTAGCCCACTGCTAGGTGGGTATACAAAATCAACAATAATACACTAACAGCAAAAATAACTGCAATGGAAATAAATCATGTCTACAAAACAGACAAAAAACACAAAATGCTTTGGGGGAGGTGGGGAACAGAATATGAAAGGTGGGAATGCTCTAAGAAAGGTGCAAGGTGCGTGCCTTACAAGAATGAACTACTGGGGTGCCAGACACAGCGATTTTATTACAAGTGTTTTTACAGAAATAAATGAAATAGAACGTAAAACCCTAAATCATAAGTTTCTACACCCAGGTGAGATGCTCACTGAGATGTGAAGTCTAAGATCTTGTGATCTAGTATTGGGCACGCTAAGCCCTCTGAGTTGTAGACACCAGATAGTAAGATTCAAACATAACATTTGCACTTGCTTTGGAGTCTCCCATGTTGTTACTGCTATGCTAATTATTGTTTGAAATCCCTTTCTTGTGTGAATAATTATTTTAAAGTGACTTTAAATCTTCTAGATGCCATGGGTTATTGACCCAGTAAATGGCAGTATTGAGCGCATGGTATTGTTAATGTCACAATGAAGTGCCCTTCTAAAATGTTCACTCCCGTGCCCATGAAAAGCATAGCAATTAGCTAGAATAGAAACGTGTCGCCCTTCCCGCACCTAAGAATAGAGAGCGTCGGCAAGCTGAAGATCCTCCTCTGTCTTCAAAACACAAAAACACAATTATTCAGAAGACTGAATCAAAAGGCTTTATTAAGAACTATGATGTACATAGTCAGCATAATTTTAAGAGAAGATTTCAGATTTAGGGGGATTTCTTGATGTTTTCTCTAAAATCCTAAATTCCTAAACCATAGTCTAGGAATCTTAATGGAATAATGTTGTATTAGTCTGGGTAATTTGGAGAAACAAATCCACATTAACTCTTGTGTAAGAGAGAATTTTATGTAAAGGTTAAGTGTGCATCAAGGAAACATCCCAACCCAGTGCTGCCCAAGCCTACAAGTCCAACATTAACCCATTAACCCACATGTCCAACACCAGTCCACAAAGTCCTCCTCCATCTCACAAAACAGAGGCAATGATATCGACTGCAGGAGGAAAGCTGAGTCAGTGAATGCATGAGCACCTCAGCGCTGGCAGGGGTCTCCACAGAGCTGCTCCAGCACCCAGGGCTGCATCGGGGTAGGTCCATGTGGTTTCTCCTTGGGGATGTCTTGCAGGAAGTCAGCCTTGCAAGCTGGAGCAGGGAACTTCTAAGACAGCTGCACCCTGGTGCAACCAAAAAGCAAGAGACCCGAGAACTCTAAAGGCGAGGCTCACCAAGCCATTTATCCCTCCACTCTTCAATTAACCCCACATGTGTTTATCAGCCAGGTTGGCACAATAAACTAACTCAAATGTTAATAAACATCAATACTAGCAACTATTAAGCAGAGAATACTGTGGTAATTTCATATAGTTACCAAAACAAACTAACTAACTCACTGCCATGTAGTTATTTCCAATTCATAGCAACCCCATAAAAAATCGATTTTATGTCAAAACCAGATCAGGGGCCATAGTAATAAGTTGAACCAAACTCACTGCGGTGAAGTGGATTCTGATTCACAGCGACCCTATGGGGAGAGTAGAGCTGCCCTGTGGGTTTCTGAGGCTGTCAATCTTTGTCTCTTTTGGAGCACCTGGTGGTTCTAACTGCTGACCTTGTGGTTGGCAGCCCAGCTCTCAACCCACTGCACAGCAGGCTCCTCAGTGAAAGAGGAATAATGTCAAATCTTGTAGCTCAAAAACTCTCATCATATTTAAGTAAATTCCAATTTATAGCAACTCTATAGGACAGTGTAGTATTGCCCCTGCAAGCTTCCAGGACTGTAAATCTTTATAGTAGGAGAAAGTCTCATCTTTCTCCCGAGGAATGACTGGTGCTTTCAAACTACTAAGCTCGGGGCTAGCAGCCCAGTGCAACCAACCATGTCACAGGGCTCCGAGCTCTTGTTGGTACCTGCCCTCAAGTTGGCTCTGGCTGACGGCAGCTTCATGCACAAGGAACAAAATGTTACCAATGTCTCTCCAATTAAACTAGTTTTCTGCTGATTGTTCTTTTCAAAGTAAAGGAGTCGAAGTCCTGCCATCCTTCAAGAAACTTTCTAGTTCTATTTCTTTTAAAACAGTTTTACTTGTTCTTTTGGCAGTTCACAGTGTGTTCCATATTCTTTGGCAACATCACAGCTGAAAAGTATTGATTCGTCTATCTTCCTTAGTCATCGTGATAACAACCTTTAAGATAGTTTTGCAAACAGGTAACACCCATGAAGAAGAAAAAACAGAAGCCAATCTGAACCTGGCTTGTTGGCTGCCCCCCAAGACATACATCTGCAACTATATCTGTAACCGCATATCAGAAACATATAGTCTAATTAACAAGCGAATGAATTATGTATTAGTTTTATTAGCAATATTGATCACAGCAATAAATAAACATTCTTTGAATAGCATATGGTTAAATTCAGGGCATTTTGTGGGCGCAAGGGGCATGTGGAGTAAAGAGCCAAGTTAAAAAAAAAAGAGCAATGGCTGTATCTTCAGGCTTTCATTTAAATCTCTCTTTGGCCATTTGTAGTGGTTAGGCATTGGGCTGCTAATCATAATGTCAGCAGTTTGAAACCACCAGCGCGCCTCGGGAGAAAGGTGGGCTTTCTACTCCCCTAAAGAGTTACTATCCCTTCCTGTAGGGTCGCCATGATTCAGAATAGACTCCATGGGTGTGACGTCTGGTTTTGTCACTTTGGAGCTGTGTGCTTTTGCATGCATTTCTCGGTACGACAGGTGTCCTTGTAAGAAGAGGAAAAGAGACAGATGTGCGGGGAATGATGTCATCTGACAATGGAGGGAGTGGACGGAATGCTGGACCTCCAGGCCAAGCAGTACCACTGAAACTATGATGAGGTTGGGAGAAATTCTCCCCGGGGTCTCAGAGGAAGCACAGTCCTTATGACACCTTGATTTCAGCCTCTAGAACCGTGAGAAAATGAATGACTATTTTTTTAGCCACCCAGGTCGAAGTACCTACTTTGTGTATGTATAAATTCAAGGACACGAACACACCACGCGACAGCGCATCGGCGAGATAGGTAAATTTCACCAAACGTGTCTCTGGGATCTGGATTAGGGCTTTGCTCTCCCAAATCTCCATGCTGCCCAAGCAGCACACTTAGACTTTTAAATCATCTACATGTCGTTTCAAAGCAATTTGTAATTTGCTTTGGTTCCTCTACTTATACTCAGCACAGTAAAAACACTTCCGTTACCAAGTACACCTTTCTTAGAGATTATTCACAGCCACCGAGTCGTTTCCAAGTCAGAGAGAACAAGCACGCACATAGACATACATTTTTGTTTTCCATTGGTATCACGTCACGTTTCCCTCCAGGGCTTCTCTTCTGATGTAGTTTGTTTGTAACTCTTTGCTATTTTTTCCTAGATTCTAGGAATAAAATTAAACATTTTTCAGAATGCTTCATATATTTGTTACCTTCATCCCCACCCTCTACTCAGTTTGGTAGAAAAAGTAACTACTTAGAAAGCACCTGGAAGTACAAATGTCAAAAACGCTGGACTGATAGAGACACAGAACAAAGGCTACCCAGCGGACTGGATCATGAGTGGAGCGCATGAATTGTGAATCAAAGCACTCCTCCATCTTACAATGAGAAACAATTCTCAGACTTAGATCCTCCCACTACCTATTGAGGAAATGAGTAACTATCACTCTCTCCTGCAGACTAGGCTTCAAAAGACCGACACGGCCTGGAAAATTCCACTGAATGGGTACCTGCCTCCTCTGAGTAACTAAAGAGTGGGTAGTGGGGATGGGGTGGGATTTTTTTGGGGGTGTATATATATATATATATATATATATATATATATATATATGTGTGTGTGTGTGTGTGTGTGTGTGTGTGTGTTCAAGGGACTAATCACTAAAATCTATGGAAAACTTCAACAGCTCAATAAGAAAAAGACAACAAATCGAATTATAAAAGGACAGACAACATGAATAGACAGTTCACTAAAGGAGACATCCCAGAGGACAATAAAAAGAAATGCTCACTCACTCACTCACACAATGATGAAAAACCACCTTACCCTAGCATTCACTGCAAGGTTAAAAAAAAAGAACAAATGCTGGTGGTGAGGTTGTGGAGAGATTGGAAGCCTTGTACACTCACTATTGGTAGGACGGTGAGACAATACAGCTGTGTTAAATTCTTCCTCAAACAATTGGAATTTGAAGTATCCTATGACCCAGCAATCTGATCCTTCACTTGGTAAGTGCCCTAAGGAAGTAAACAATCCAGCACACCCATGCTCATCACGGCACCATTGAAATAGCAAGAAGATGGAAAAAATGTAGATGGCCATCAGTGGCAGAATGGATACACAAACACTGGTACATACACACAATGGAATACTGCGCATCCTTAATGAACAATGGTGAAACTGTGAGTCACTTCATGATATGCATGGGTTTGGAGGGCGTTTTGCCGAGTCAAGGTAATCAGCCAGAAAAGGATACCTATCGGATGAGACCAATAGTTCCACTGTCATAGGAACAGAAATCAAGATAAAGGTTCTAATACCAAAAGAAACAGACTTTGATGGTCACCAGGAGTGGGTGGGTTCGAGAAGAAAGAGGAAGTAAAAGGCTCGATGGCAAACAGGTATTAACTTCAGTGAAGAGGGAGATTGTATCCTACTATGGGGAGGCAAAGCAAAAGGAGGTGGGTAGAGGAATGGAGAAGCAGGGCAAGCCAATGGGAGATTGCTAAGTCATTTATGTTGTTAATGCAGAAGTGGTGATCTAATATGTAAATCCCCACTTACCCACTTAATTAAATATATAGTGTTTAGTATATAATAGGGGGGTGTGTGTGTATGTATGTATGTATGTATGTATGTATCTAAAATGTGTGTGTGATCCCAAGCTGAGATCATTCTAGAAAACTTTCTAATATTTTCATATTAGTAAAAGGCCATTATCTAGAAACTAACGCCAAGTCCAAACACCATAGAATTTGTAGCTTTGCTGTGAATGTGTTCTCACAATGATCGAGTTGCTGCAAGTTAAATAACAGCGTAGCCTGTGACTTCCCAGCAGAGTTTTGGTTTTTATTCAGGCCCCTTGACCTGTGCTCTGGTTTTTGACTCCCACATTAGGTTGAGCAACAAGAACATCCTGGGAGAATGAGATGACATTGCCAGCAGACCCAAGTTCTCAGACTGAAAGTCGAACCTCTAATTTGCTTTAGTCCCAGGCTGATTAGACCCATTATTTAATGAAGTCTCTCTTGGTTGTCTGTCTATCAAATTATTTGTATTCATGGGGAGAAAGTGATAAGCCAAAATGCTAATTATTCATTTTTCTAAAATAAAAGGTCCATGCTAAGAATAACAATGAGTTATTAAAATAGCACTTTTCATCTGACATAATACATCTTAACAAGCTCTTTAAATCCAGGGATTTTCATTGCTGGACTTCTTATCTAATAAAAAGGAAGATGTTTACTTTCTATCTATTCAGACTTTGCTAGCATTGGGAATCAGCTTTTGAATTTGAATTTGAATGTTAGAATAATGAGACAAAATGGGATAATCCAGTCTTTAAAAATAGATTAAAAACAAAAACAAAAACAAACTTAACATAGTGATTTATATCAGCATATGTCCAACTTTAGGGGTCTAAATCAGTGGTTATCAACTAAGAATTATTTTTCCCTCAGGGCACACTTCATGTTATCTGTACATATTTGGGGTTGTCACAATTCGGAGGTACTTCTGGCATGTAGTGGGATACTGCTAAAGATTATACAACACAGAGAACAGTCATTCAGAAAAAAGTGGGACTCAGCCAAAATATTAATATTTCTGAGAGTCAAATATCCAAGTCAAAAATAAACTGAGAGTCTTGGGAAGGGCACATGGATACGTGACTACAGTAAATCCTCAGGTCGTGGGTAATGAAATAGGAATATTCTGTTCCAAACAGCTTCCCAATGCATTTCTAACAATCTCCAGGTCTGTGAAGAGTTTTGTTTGGCTGGCCCATCTGCCCTTTGGGGATATCATCGTGTACTGGTGGCCATCAAAGCAATCTCAATTCCTGGTGACCCCAGGTGTATCAGAATAAAACCATGCTTCACAGGAGGTCCAATAACTGACTTTTTCAGAAGTCGATCAGGAGGCCTTTTATTTCTCCACACAATCCACACTCATTTATTTATAAGTATTTTCCCGCCACTCCCTCACAGCACCTCGCACCCACTCACCCATGGAACAGTGCACGCCCAGAGACGGCCTCAGCTCAAGAACTTCAGTGACGGCCACCACAACAGAAATTACATGGGTCCCCCCCCCTTTTTTTGGTAAATTAAACCCTTTTGATAACTGAGAGCAAAGTGATTGTTAGAGCCTGCATAGTCTCTAATTTGCTATTTTGTTTTCTGCATGGTGATACAGTATTAAACTTCTGATGTAAACTCCTGAAGAATCTTCTAACTACAAAACAACTTACAGGCTGACACTCTCCTCCTCTTCTTAGAGGAAAAGTCCAAGAGAAAACAGTTTATTTTCTAGAAAGGTTTCTGTTTCCTTGGCACAGTCGCCTGGCACTGGAGAGCTGTGAGGCACACCGTGGTTTGGGGCTGGCAAGCTCTGTGCATTCAGTTCCCAGCAGCAAGCCTCCTCAGAGGCTGCCAGAGCCACCAAGCAACACATAGTGTTTAGTGCCAAAAGCCTATGGGAGGGAACCAGTTTCTATGCAAAACTCAATATAAGCTCCATTAGCTAAAAGGATGATAAGCAGGAGCAGAATTTTTGGTAAACGTCACACTTGTCATCTAGAATATCAGGGATCCAGGAGGTTGGCATGTTAATACATAAAGTAGATGGAAGATGAAAGCAATTTTACCAATAATAACACAAAAGATTTAACTCAGCAAACTCACTTCAAATACCTGAGGACAAACAAAAACGTCAGGTACAAAGGCGACAATAGATACAGGTAAAGGTAGAAAGAATTATAAGCATCTATTTGTATTGAACCACTTATCCCAAATCTATGTATACTCAGTGAAGAGGTGGCTCTATCAAAATAAATAAATAATCCCCAAATCAAACCAAACAAACAAAATCCTCAGAAGTAACTAAAAACCAGACTCATTTGCATTGATTCCAACTCATACGTGACCCTATAGAATAGGGTAGAACTGCCCCTGTGGGTTTCCAAGACTGCAACTATTTATAGCAATAGAAAGCTCCATCTTTCTCCCACAGAGCAGCTAGTGTATTCGAACTGCCAACCTTAAGGTTAGCAGCATATAACCACTATGCCACCAGGGCTCCCTAAAATCAATCGAAATCATAGATCAGTTCTATAAACAAACACAGAGAAATCTAGCATAACCCATTAAAATACGAATCATTACACAGAACTAAGGTTGTGTGTGTAGATGCTAGATTTAAGGTCAGTATGGTACCATGATAGGAAATGGTATCAAATCATTTGTAGGGGAGAAAACAAATATTAATCTGCTTTAAATAGCTGGATATTGCAAAAAATAAGTTATAACATTCTGAATAAATATTAGCAAAAAGTGAGAGCCGAGTATCTCTCACTGCCATTGAGTGGATTCCAACTCATGGCCACCCGACATGACAGAGTAGAAATGCCCCTGTGGGTTTCCACGGCTGCAACTCTTTAAAGGAATGGAAAGGCTCATCTTTCACTCGCAGAGCAGCAGGTGGGTTTGAGCCACTGACTTTTCAGTTAGCAACCCAAGCATAGCCCACCACACCCCAGGCTCTGTCAAGGCTGAGCCCTAAATTATTCAGAAAACATATACATCACAATGTGTGCCATTTACAATTTTTTCTTAAAAGTATGATACTGTAAAAAAAAAAAAATCCTTGATTGTGTCCAACACAAAAATCTTTCAAAAGAAAGTCATTAAAATGTTGTTGATGTGTGTTGTACTTTTTTAATAGAAAACTTTTATTCAGAGGATGAATTATAAGTGATCTCAAAGGTTAAATGCCATGAAGTATATCTAAGATACACAGTGTCCAATTAAAAGCATATATAGGATCATTAGCATTCAAAATAAATGTGGAGATTTTCAGCTCGGGAATCCACAGCTGATAGCCACACAAGGCATTTAGAACTCTAAAATTCACTGAATCAAAACCCTACGCACACAAAGCAAGACACTACCCTCTGGGATTCCTTGGAAGAAGAAAGCTTAAGGAAACTGCTGTGTTACTTGTGTCAACGGAAAAATCAACACCAGCCTCACCGCACTTGGAATAAACTCCCTTCCCTCATGTTGCTTAATGCATTCTGGACTCCGGCCCACTCAGCCATCATCCACCAGCACAATGAATTTCCATTTCCTGAAAATGCCATGTTTAACCCTAGTCTCAGGGACTTGGAATACTGTTTCACTTTTTCTAGAATGCTTTGCCATCCAATATTTGCCTGTTAACTTCACAAAATACTGAGTCTCAGGGGTTGGCCAACGATTAAAGCGCTCACCTCCTCACTGAAAGATTAAAATTTGAGTCCACCCAGAGGCAGCGGCATACTGCCAGAAATAGGCATTGGAAACTCTATGGAGCACAGTTCCATCTGATATACGATGGGACATGCGTACACAAAACCCGAATCCTCCCCATTCTCACCCCCCAAGCTATGCATTTATTTATTTAAACAAAACCAGCTTATCACCGTCAACGTACTCTCCAGTACACTTAGAGCATTTGTCAAATCTGCAATCCCATTCTTGGAAACAGTTTTTCAAACTCATCTGGATGGCTCACAGCACCTCCCTGTGTTGTTTTGTTTTGTCATCTCTTCTACATGGTCAAATAACTGTCGTTTCATGTCCTTTTTCATTCGCAGAAACAAAAAGAATTCACATGCAGCAAGGTCGGGTAATAAGGTGCCTGGGACAAGAGAGACATGCTTTTTTTTTTTGCTTTTTTCCCCAAAAAACTGGCTCACTGAGATGGCTGGATGAGCTGATGCATTGTGGTGGTGACAAACCCAGTCTCCTGTCTGCCACAAGTCAGGCTTTTTTGGTCTCACACTGTATTGCTATCTTTTCACAACCTGTAAATTGAAAGCTTGATTAATAGTCTGGCCTAGTGGAATGAACGCCAAATGCAGTATCCCCATTACATCAAAAAACAAATGAACATCGATTTTGGGGGTACCCCGTGCACATGGGCGTGATAAAGTGAGCATATCTGTTGTTGCTTTTCTACCCATAGGCTTTGTCATTCCCACCCATGATTGGATGGAGTTTTGCAAACAGACTGTGTGAAACTCTAATAGAGGGGTTGCCTTATTCTTGCCATTCCACTGGGAATAACATTTCAGGGTTGGAAACGGATATGCTGCAGAAAGCAAAGCTGCAAGTGATCCCTGGTGAAGATGTGATAGCAGAGATCGTTAAGACTGAGCTGTGGGCTTTCTTGGCTCCTGCATCAAGGAAAGGTGGGCCCTTCGAGCATCAGTCATGGTGAATGCCTTTTGGAACCCTTGCCCAAGCAGGGCAGAGGTCACAGAATCACATGGCTGGGGTGCAGAGGATCTGAGGGGGCACCTTGCTTGAAAAACAGAAGAGGTGCTGCAGACAAAAGAACTCTCTTGCCCTGACATTTCTTATCCCAATTCATAACCTGTTAACTTCCCTAATGAATCCACACAATGGAATCTTATCTTTGTGGCCATTGCAATAGCTATCAAACCCAGCAGAGAAGTGGAGTGCAGGGATGTGATGATGGCTGAATCTCACCATACAGGATTGAACTTCAACTTCACCTTCTCAAAGAGTACTCACTTCAACCTCCCAACCAAACTGCAAGTAAATTCTACCCCCTAGGCCCTTCCATAACACACAATGTTGCATCAAGACACTTATGAAAATATTTCTTGAGAAAGGAGAATATTTTGTCTGTCGTTATAACAACAGCATAAACAAGGTACTTGACTTAAAGCAGGTGTTCAATGAGTAGTCTTTAATGTATAAAAGTAGATTCAGATACACTGGCTAAAAAAGTCAATGTGATATGTATCTATAGACTGATTTTGACACATTTGCCAACAAATAGGGTGTTAAATAGGGTCCCATTTAATGTGCACAGAAGTTTTTTTTCAGGGTATAAGTATTCAGTTTTTAAAGTGCAGCCAGTTCTGAAGAGCCATCAAGAATCTGGAGGCC
>NW_022104341.1:46478145-46490512 GCF_000313985.2 Echinops telfairi
CACTGTATATACACTGGAGGGATACACACTTTATCAATACACTGTATATACACTGGAGGGATATACACTTTACCAACTTCTTCTTCGGTTGAGAACAGTCAGTGTAGTCACTGCCTAACACATCCTACCTGTCTGTGTGGACACAACCTAGGCAGTGGCCTCTGCTGGACCAGCTGTCCTAGGACAGGTGAGGATTTAGCTTTCCAGTTGTTTCTGTTACTAAACTTGGGGGAAAAAATGGTTTCTTAACCTGCAATTTACTTTAATATTCATGAGGTTTAATATAAAATTCCAGCTACTTACTTAGAGGGACAGACTCTACAACAGACTTGAATTTGTAATTCAAAGGTCATAATAGTTGGGTGCAATGAGGGAAGGAAGGAGAGGCTGGGATCACAGGGTTTGGTTTGAGCAGGCCAGTCCAAAAGGGAAGATGGCTTTGAGAGCCAGGGGACGAGGGAGTAAAGTAGTAATATTATTCATCTACATAAGAAATTATGAAATTATTTTTAAATTGCTTACTTAATGAGGGAATAAAGGGAAAGGGAGATTCTCTGTTGTTAGAAATGAGTACAGGTTTCACTTTCAATTGTAATTTTAAAGATAATTATAAGTCACTTAGAGACATCATAACATCAGCAAATTTGTTTTGTTCTCAGCGTAATCCTAGCACCTAAAACAGTGACTGACACTTAAGAAGGTATTCAGAAAAGACCCGTGGATGCATCAGAACCCACGTGTGGTGGTGTTTTGATTACCATCAAGTGGATTCTGAGTCTTAGGTAACCCACGTGCCCCAGGCTTTGCTTTGTGTTGGCGTTTGGCTGTAATCTCTATGGGGGCCGATCGCCAGGTGTTTCACACAGAGAGACACTGGGTCGGTTAAAAGTGCCAACCTTTCAGTGAGCAGACCTATCGCTCCACCAGGGCTCCTTCAGAACAAGATGGCAACTTCCACTTATCAAACACTAATGCTGTGAAAGACTGTGTGAACTACTGCCCAGACCACACCGATTAACCACCACACGCTCTTAGGGCGGAGACAGTATGACTGTCATTTCATACAGGCGTTAACAACATTCAAATCATTTCTCAAGGACCAGAGGCAGAGGCCAGCCTTAACCCGAGGATTAGCTGACGGCAGAGTCTGCCTTCTTAACTGCCACACTGAACAGGTCTCGAGGACTGCAGAAGGGCACTGGGGGTCGGTGGGAAATGTGACTACAGTTAAAAGGATGTGCAGGAAAAAATACCAGACTGTTGGGTGTACTCGGAGCTATCAGAGCCCACGTGTGGGCAATCAGTTCACTGAGGCTGCAAGACAGTGCCACCGGCTGTTGTGGAGGTAGCCAAAGGCAAGGTGGGGCCAGGAACAGGGGTCCAGACACATGTACATAGCACATGAAGAGCCGTGGGCGGATTTTCCTTTCCATAGTAACAACTACACCTCAGGCCAAGACACTGCCATTGTTGTCAGAGGAACCTTCCAGAAACGAGGCAGACCCTGTTTTCAAAAGAGTAATAACGAGAAAATGAAGTCCTGTGGTGTTTTTCCTCTATCGGCCCTGCTTACAAATTCATAGCACAGCATGGAGGTTATTAAAATCCCATATGTGAGAACCACACACAGCACAGAGAGATATGAATTGGTGTTCCACGGAGATAATGCTATCTAATGGGCAAAACAAGTAGTGGGGTTTCATTTTTATTCTGAGTACATTTGAAAAGGGCGCAGCATCTGACTATGGTGCACGGAGAGCTGACCATCCAAAGAGCACTTCCCTCATCCTCCTATGGATTTGTAAGTGGGATAGAAAGAGCAGGGCTGTTATCCGGCCAAATCTGGATATTCCCATGACATTTTTTTCTTTGCTTGCAACTGTTTAAAATAGAATGGATTAAAAGCCTCTCAGGCTGCCTTGACACAGAGGGAGGCAGAGCGGAGCTCCCCTGCTCCCTCTTAGAGCGTTAGGCAGGCCAAGCAGTCCAAGGAAATTCACAATCTAAGGCCCAGAGTCCACTAGAGGCTAACTACGAGACTCATGGCTAGCTGGCTTCTGAGTTCTTTGTTGTGGGTTCAGTTGTTACACACACACACACACACACACACACACACCCCTGCTGTTGCTGAATGTCCTTCCAGGGAATTCCAGATACAATTAGCAGTAACAAATGCTATAGTGTATGAGGTAACAAAGAGAGCAGAATATAGCACTTATGCGCAAAAAAACCAATTGTAAGACTATTCTATGAGCCTAGTCAACAGAAAACAAAGCTTCCCTAAATTACCTGGTACAATGATTTAATTATTAAAACAAAATAATAACTGCTCATTGCCTCCAAAGTCCAATCTTCAAAAAACAGGTGCATTTGTAGTTATAGACACTTGGGCAAGAAACTCTCCTGAGAACTGAGTAAGTTTATAAAACACTTAGGCAGGAAATTCTACCGAGAAGCTAATAGGTTTAAAACCCAGTCAGAACATGAAGTAATTCCTCAGGCTTTCCCAAGCTACCTTAAACAAAAAGAAGCAAATAAACAAACCAATCTAAACTGAATCTAAACTAAATTATTAATCTGTGGAAAACCTAAAAAAGACATAAAATTTAGTAAAATGTGAAGAATTTCTGAATCGAAATAGTATTCAATAATTTAATGAATATTTGATGAGCACCTATTATGTGCCAGCCAGGCTCATGGCTTGGGGATTCACAGTGGAAACAAAGTCTCCGACTCACAGTGCTTATGTTGTACAGATGTTGTTGTCAGATGCCATCAAGGAGGTTCTGCCTCACAGTGATCCTATGCACAAGAGCTCTTGTCCCTTCCTCACCGTCAGTCCTGTTGGAGACACTGTGTCCACCCCTCTCTTTGGGGGTCTCCCTCTTTTCCCTAGACCTCCCACTTTACCAAGCACAATTTTCTTCTCCAGGTACAGGATCGTTCTGCCAATGTGTCCAAGGCACAAGAGTCTTGCCATCCTTGCTTGTAAAGATAATTTTGACGGTTGTTATAAATGTATCTAGGAAGATACATTTATAAGTGGTACATAAAGAGCACTAATGGTATATTTAATATTCTTTTCCAACATCATAATATAAATGTTTCTATGCTTAACTGGGCTTCCTTATTCATTTTCTTGTTTTTGCATGCATGTGAACAGTTAGAAATATCATGGCTTTAATTAGTGTGGAGCCCTGGTGGCATAGCAGGTTGTGCACTGGGCTGCTAAACTCGAGGTCAGCAGTATGAAACCACCAGCCATTTAAAAGGAGAAAGATGAGCCTTTCTACTTTTGAAAAGAGGCGTAGTCTTGGAAACCTGCAAGGGCAGTTCTACCCTGTCCTATTGGGTTGCTATATAGCAGAATTGACGCAGAGGAAGTGAGTTTTTTGAGAATTTTTAATCAGGGGCATCTCAGGCCTCAAAGTCACGTCTCTCTGGAGAAGATTCACCACTACAGTGGAAACATCCCCACAGGCACAAAGAAAAATGAAAGGGACTGACAGTCACCTCAAGTTTTCTCAAAGAAACACAGAGCCCTCGGCAGGAAAATAATCATTACTCAGTGCCAACCAATGATTTTAAATAAGGAGCAACAAACTTAGAAACCATCAAATGTGCAGTCACATAGGCCGACGACCTGACAAAGCCCACCTGAGTGAGAAGACGCTGAAAGATGAGAGATTAAGTTGGGGTTAGGTTAAAATTACAGTGCGCTTTGTTGAGAGAGTAAGTAAACTGGGTACAGAAAGAGAAAGAGCATCATTAAGTAAAACTTTGAGTCAATAAATGCTTTTAACACCCCCCCCCCCACTTTGACCTATGTCAATCATCTATATACCACATCTGGAAAGACCTGAAAGATCAGATGGTGCAATGGGTTATGTTTTGGAATACTAACCACAAATTTGGGGGTTCCCACTCGAAATCTACTCCATGAGGCTACGTGCTTCTATAATGATTTATAGCCCCAGAAGGCCTTTTGAACTATCCTACGCTAACCTGTAGGGCCACTAAGAGTTAGAATAGACTGGATGCGGTGGGTGGGTTGAAAAGGTTTAAGGGTCTAGTAATTTAGGCTCTTTACTCCTCTTTCATGAGTCTTGTACATGGAGGTGATAAATTCTCTTTCACTGATTATCTGATTATATAAACTAAGCAAGCAAGATTAAAAGAGCTGGCTTTCTGGAGTTCTGAATTCTAAATTCAGTTCAAACACCAATAATTAAGAGATTTTCAGGTACATTGCTCTATCTAATTGTGTTATTGTCTCTTGTGACAACTGAATATAATAGAACCTACGCCAGCAAACTCAAAGGGTTGTCAGGGCAATTAAATCAACGTGTTTTTTTTTAATTGGGAAGATTATATTTTAAATGTTTACAGCTAATTCTGATAGTTTACTTTAGCCTGGCTTCATTCTCTGGAACAAAGAAATAGAAAATAAGCAAACATACAAAAAACATATCCACGATATTAGTAATGGTTATAATCTTCAGGGTACAGTAGGCATGTGTATGAGGCACCCACCTTATTTAATATTTGCCTGTGGAGTTCTTATTATTGTTACTCACACTTTGTAAATAAGGAAACAGAGCTTAAATGTCTTGTGTAAATTCACTATCTGGTAAATACTACAACCATAAGTAAAATTCAAATCTATCTAATTAAGCCTACAAGTTGCACCATGAAGCTATTCTATTCTATTTCTTATCCATCTCAAGATTCATTTTAATGCAAGGCAGCACAATTCAACTTAAGCCACACACATTCTTTTCAGAGTCAGGATAGATCACGCATTTGCAGAAAATGAGACACACACACCCCCTTGCCAGTAGTTCCCAATGTGCTTGGCTATGAATGAAGTGCCCAGTGAAATCCAGGTGACAGAGAAGGGGCAGATGCTGCCCTCACTGTTTCATTAGCCGAGTGCTAAGCTGCTGGTGACACTCCAGATTCCTAGAGTCCTGCCAGAGTTGAGAAAACAGTCTTCTAACCTTATGTTTAGTGCTTACATACATTGGTGCAGATCTATTGAAGCTCCTTATTTATGAGCCAAGCTTTTCAGCAGTTTAAGCTCATCTTTGTCCACAACAGAAAACAATGCATTAAAATAATCTCTTTCTCCAGCTTTCTAGAAGGCTCACCTTGATTTCTCAGTATGGTTCTACGTTCTGCAAGGATTTAAAATACATGCACCCATTCCCACAGATAGACCTGGTTAGGTTCCAAATGCCTGGCTGTTGTGTTAAAATTAGCATTACAGGACAATGGAGGATGACCATATCAAATGACAAACTGGAGGAAATCTGCATCACGTCATAACTGCAAAAACTCACACTATTACATAACTGCTGATTTCATCATTACATAATTGCCCAACCACTGAGTATTAAGGCCGAGGCAAGTTGACACATAACCTTAACAATTCCAGAGTTACTCTGGCCTCAAAACTTGCTGTTCATTATGGTCAGACAGACTCTGCTAGTGAATACAAGAGTTGAATGCGAAAGTTTGTACTATTGTCATAAATGTGAAATGTCGGATGAGAGAGTCGATAAGTGAGGAGTAGGTATTAATAATGGTCCAATCCCACAGAAAAAATTATAGTAATAATCACAAACATTTATGGGATATTGACTTTTGTGCAAGACCCTGTTTTAAGCAGTTATTGTCTAAATTCATTCAAATCAGCACCTTGAGGTGGGTACTGCTACTATCTCTATTTTACTTCGAACAAGCTGAGATAAAAGTCACTAACTTGCACAAATATTTAGGCTGAGACAACCAGAGTGCTCTGCTTTCAGTACGCCTAAAATCTAGATGGGGAGAACAGATCTGGGACCACTAAAGAAGACTATGGTTTATGTCCATAATAAGGACTGGACAAGAATTGTACCACCTTCAAAGTAAGCTCATGAAGATGTAGAACTGGTAGAGAAAACTCCTCGCCTCTAGCGCCTGCCCATCTCTCTTCACCTAAAAAGCATTTGTGCACTTTTTCGATCTACAGATATTTTCGTGCACATTTTAAAGACTTGTGCGCGCACAGTGAAGTGTTCACATTGCATACCTGCAGCTCCATGACTGTTCGAAAGCGAGGGCACTCATGTAACTACACTCGGATCAAGATACAGAAAGGACAGTCATCCTGGTCCCCTCGCCGGCCTCCTCCTCCTCTACGAACAAAACGAAAGAACACACTGTCCTGACTTCCCAGACGGTAGCTTCCCTTTACCTGTTGTTAAATGTGTAATTGGAAACATCCAGTATGCATTCGTTATGGCTGACTTTTGCATTCATATTTAGATCTTCAAGACTCATCCATTGTGTGTGCTGCAGCAATTCACCCATTATTCTATGATATGAATATATGACACACAATTTTATGTTTATGGGCACAGGATTATTTTTCATTTGAACTATTATAAGTGTTAGTTTTATTAACACTATTATGTATTTTCCTTCATACTAAATGGATCCCTTTGAGTTAGGTACCTAGGAATGAAATTACTGATTTTGGGATATGTGGCTGTTCTCATTATCATTCTGTTATTGATTTAAAGCTCAATTCCACTATGATCAGAGGAAATACTCTGTGATTTCAATCTAGCAAATTTTGGAGGACTTACTTTATTGACCAGTATGTAATCAATTTTGCTCAATGTCTTATATTTACATAAAAATGTATATTCTGCAGCTTTTGGGTGCAAAGTGTGGCTCAAATCATCTATATCATTATTCAGGCTTGCATTTGCTAATGCTGACAGTTACAACCATGATTGTCAGACTGTGCACATATCATTTCAGTTTTGTCACCTTTTGATTTAAACATTTTGTTATTAAGCACATGCCTTTTATAATTATTAAATATTCCTGTCGAATTGCCTAGTTTGTCATCATGATTTTGTGTTTTTCGTAGCATTCTTCCATGGAAAGGCTGACGGATTTGACTTAACCACTGTGCCACCAGATTTTCTTAGGTCTCTTTAGTTCTGTCTGATTCTGTCTTGGAGAAAGTAAAGTAAAACCCGATACGCCTTAGCAACAAGGATAGTGGATTTCATTTCATGTTTCTTTCTTCTTCCTTTTTGTTAATTAAGTTTTTTGGTTCTGCTTCCTGACAAGTCTGGTAATTTCTTATTGACTCATAGGCACTGAAACTAAAACAATAGTTAGCTCCTTCAGTGCTGTAGATTATTTATGGATCCTCTATAGTTATTATTATTCCCCTCAAATGACTTCCTAATGGGTCTGGATAAGAAAGTGAGGGATTATACTGATTGTATTATGTATTCATTCAGCTGTGCATAATTGCCATCCTGCTGAGCATAGGGAGAGCCAGATGGTGGGATCTCACTGCAAGCAGGAGAGAAGAGTCAGGAATGGAGTGGGCCATTTGGATTCCAAGATCCCCCGCTCAAACTCCTTGATCCAAGAGACAGCCTGGACACCAGAGCAGCTAGCAATAGCAGAACTAGGAAGAAGCACATGCGGAGAGGGCTGGGCTTTTACAGTCCACAGAACAAGTAAAGCTGAGTCCTTTCGAGCAGGAGGCTGATTAGAGGTATAGGGTGCCTCTGGGTACTTAACTGGGAAGCTGGGTTTGCTGACCTAGAGCTGAGTGCCTTTGAGTTGAGGCTTATGGTAGAGTAGCATGTCCTTTTGGTATTTATTGGCAGCCAGAAAAGGGTAAAAATCTTCGTAACATTGCATGCGTAGGGCAGAAGCCAGGCTAGGGTATGACAGAGACTGTCCCGATTGAAAACTTGTGTCCTGAATTATAACCTATTAACTTTGTTAATAAACCCCATAGTCATGAGAAATGTCTGTGTGTTCTATATGGTCACTTCAATGAATTAGAGGATCTAGCAGAAATGTAGAGAACAGGGAAAGTAGAGGGAGGGCCGTGGAAGGAACAGTTGGTGACAGAATAAGCGTGAAAAGGCTGGAAGGTGGAGGTGTGTCTGATCTCTGTTTAGTAACAATGGGCCTTGAGAGCTGGAGGAGGTCAGACATGACCTCCATACCATTTACCACGCCCTCCCATGACGTCATCTCCCCATGGGGAGGGTTTCATTTCCTTCCAGATGACTGCGCATAGACAGATGACCAGGATCCAGTTGGGAGTGGTGTCTTTCCGGTTCTCCTTTGCAGTTGGAGTCTGGTCGCTTGGACTCCATATTGATTGATCAGGGCACATACTCATTAGGGAACTCTGAAGTATCATTTATGTATTTTCCAACCGATGACCTTGAAGTCACTTCTGACTAACAGTGATCCTGTTGGGTTGCATAGACAGGGCCCCATCGCGTTTCAAGGTGTAATCTTTATAGAAGCTGAATGCTACACCTTTCTCCCACAGAGGTGCTGGTGGGTGCCAGCTGCTGATCTTTCTGTTAACGCCACATCCTTAACCACTGTGCCACCAAGGTTCCCAACACACCCACTGCCATAGAGTCAATGCTGACTCTTAGTGACCCCCTTGGGGTTTCCCACACGGTTACTGCTTGTGGGAGTAGAAAGTCCAGTATTTCTCCCTTGCAGCTGCTGGCGGTTTCAAACTGTCGACCATGCAGATCGCAGCCCAACACATAACCACTATATCACCACGACTCCTCAAGTTTCCTAAGGTCTCTGCCAAATTGCCTAATTCTTCCTTAGAATGTTGACCCCTAAACTACAGTATGGATCCAGCATTGTCTCAACCTGCTTGTGTAGAGCTGAGAAGTGCACAACTGCCTCAGGGAAAACTGAATGCCAAATGCGGAGCTCAGTGTTTCTCCAGGATCTTGGCCACTCATAGCTCTGACCATGAAGTTTCTATAAGGTCTAAGGCACAGGTTGCTGCTCATCCCCTATGCCCCATCCTATGCATTGGTAAATGCTTCACACACGGAAGCCACTCACCTCAATACATTTCCTCCACTCAGTGATCTTGACCATGCAAATGGCAACTCCTTTAGTAAAATATTTTGATGCCTTCAAACATTAATTGACCCACTTCTTGGCAAGAGGGTTAGTCTAATCCCAGCTACTTGGTCAGGGCTGCAAGCCAGTGGTTCTCAACCTTCCTAATGCCGCGACCCTTTTATACAGTTCCTCCCGTTGGGATGACCCCCCAACCATAAAATTATTCTCATTGCTACTTCATAACTGGAATTTTGCTACTGTTATGAATTGGACGACCCCTGTGATAGGGTCGTTTGACCCTCAAAGAGGTCGTGACCCACAGGTTGAGAACCACTACTAAGCGATGGGCACTTGTGAGGACTAAACAATGTATTTAAGAGATCTAACAGAACTTAATAATAAAAAATGCCCCATAAATGTTTCATACTAAAATGATTAGCTATTATGATCATATCATTGTCCTGGTAGTCTTTACTCCATTTTCCCAACTCCAAGTGTTGTTCACTCCAGCATTTAAGCCCTGGCATTTAAGTGCTAAGATGCTGTCTGAAGTTGGTGGTGGTGATATTAGGTGCCATAAAGCCTGTTCTGACTTGCAGCGACCCTGGCTGTTCTTGTGCCATCCTCACAAATGTCAGGCTTACTCGTCTAGTGCTGGGCGTTCGCTGTGCCTCCTAAGCATTTGTCAATACACAAGCAGATCTCTAAAGGAGAGGTTGTCCATTTTTAGCTGCCCAAACCCTTTTCCCCAAAGTAATACCTTATGCATGTTGTTGTTGTAGGTGCTTTCGAGTAAGTTCCACGGCAATCCTCTGTACAACAGAACGAAGCACCATCCATCCTGTTCCACTCTCACCATTGTTCTTGGTTGATCCCATTGTTGCAACCACTGTGTCAATCCATCTCTTTGAGCGTATTGCTCTTTTGTGCTGCCTCTCCACGTTAGCAAGCATGATGTCCTTTTCCAAGAACTTGTCTCCCCTGACAAAATGTCCAAAATATGTGAGGAGCTCTCTGACTGTACTTCCCAAGACAGATGTTTGTTCTTCTGCCAGTCCATGATACTTTCCATGTTCCACGCCAACACCATCGTTCAAATGCACAAATTCTTTGGTCTGTCTTATTCATTGCCCAACTTTCATGTGCAGATGAGGCAATTAAAAATATCATGGCTTGGATCTCTAAAGTTGAAATCTATTCAGTGGCAGTGGGTCAGGTACACCTTAGTCCACGAAATAGCATGCTCCCTCTTTTAAATAGACCTTGTGCAGTAGATATTCCCAATGCAATATACCCTTTACTCTGACTTTCATGAACATTAATCACAGATTCCACCAAAATGAAATTCTTGACAATGTCTATTTTCTCAATCTATCATGATTTTGCCTATCAGTTCAGTTGTGAGGATTGTGGGTAATTTATACTGAAGGCTGCAGTCCTTGATCTTCATCGACAAGTGCTTGAAGTTCTCATTCCTTTCAGCAGATAAAGTTGTATTATCTGTACCTCAAAGAGTTGCTAAGCCCTCCTCCAATCCTGATGCTGTGTTCTTTACACAGTCCAGGTTCTTGCACTACGTGCTCAGCGCACAGATGGAATGAGTGTGTTGAAAACATACAACCCTTATACATAGGCTTCCCCAAGGATCCCGCACTGCCTGCTCTGCTCTCTTTGATCGCAGCCTTCCTTGCAATAGACAGATAGCTGGAAAGATTGACTTCGTATAGCACTCTTAATGATACAGTCTTACAAGTTGAAAGATCTGAAAAACCCTGTGTGAAAATGAATGCCATAGTCGCCATTTCTGGAAACGACAAGTTTTTAGAAGAAAGTCATTCTGAAACATGAATATTCTGCAGATCCTCTCCTTATGTGGAAAACTTTACCTGATATTTTCTTCCCTTTAGGCTCTCTAGAAAGGCCTAGTATAGCTCAATAAAAAGTTCACTTGATTTTTATATATCCTTCCAAATTTTCAGCACTCACCAGTGCCCCAGTTATTATATTTCTTCCATAATATGCTAACTACCCATCATGCCCCCCCAATATTATGCCTGTTTCTTAGCCAGAATACAGAAGCACCAGACAAAGCACCAGAGTTAGCTCAGACATTCAGCATGAACTTGGGCTCAGCACAGTCAAAAGTCTTCATGAATGAACTACTCGGAGAAAGATGTAGCATAAGAGCACTGGGAAGGGGTAAAATGAGTAGCTGAACATGTTGTTGTTTATAAAGATAACCTCTCTAGGTCTTTCAGGGTAATACTTGAGCACAATATAATATTCAAAGGAATAGAAGTGACAAATGAATCAAACTAAAAACAATTCCAGTCTCAGATCTCAAATTACCATATATTTTGGTCTCAAATAAGCTTTTAAAAGTTAATTCATACTTTTACTTCTCATTTTTAATAGACTTTTAAATTCAAGTATATATTTAGAAAGTCACAAATTATGAATGTGCAGATTACTGGATTGTTTCAAATTGAACATAATTATGT
The DNA here is from genome assembly GCF_000313985.2 of Echinops telfairi. Classification (NCBI taxonomy): domain Eukaryota; kingdom Metazoa; phylum Chordata; class Mammalia; order Afrosoricida; family Tenrecidae; genus Echinops; species Echinops telfairi. The sequence continues at coordinate 46,489,563 of NW_022104341.1, forward strand.
AACCCAGCCAACAGGGATCAAATAAAATGTAAGGAGAGCCCCAGATAACTCTCATGCATTTTCCTGATCTCTACCCTATCCCTACTCCCAAAGGCAAACACTATCCTATACCTAGATTAGCTTAGTCTGCTTTTGAATTTTATTTAAATTGAATCATATAGTATGCAACATTTTAAATCTTATTTGCATTGCTGTTATCTTTGTGAGATACAAAATACATTCATATTTTGAATATTTTATTCCAATGAAAAGCTTCCATGTAGCATTTTATGATAGAAATATGTCACAATTTACGTATTTGATTGTTGAGGGACATTGTTATTATTTCTCAATGTGGCTATGATGAATAAAACTCTTATAAACATTTATATGCATAATTCCAGTGCTCGTATGTATTCATATAGATTGAGTATATATCCGGCAGCAGACGTGTTCAGTTATAGGGTATGCACATGCTCAATTTTGGCAGATAATGATAAGCTGTTTACCTCTACTTATAGCTATACTACTTATAAGCACGCCAGCAATGTAAAAGAATTCTAATCCCTGCATATCCTGGCCGACACTTGGCTGTCAGTCAGTTTGGGGTTGTCCATGGTCGTCCTGTGAGGTTTTAATGTGAAGTGTCTGACTCAGTGACGAGATTGAGCACATTGCACTCCTTGGAAGGTTTGCTAGGTGCACTTCTTGACCATCTGAAGAACACTTCTCGAAGGTGCCCTCCACGCTTGTCCTCTCCGCCCAGCACCTCGCCCTCCTCTCCAGTCCCTCTCTGTGGCCAGTGTGACGTAACTCTTCACCCCTCACCTCCTCGGCTTGATTTTTCTTAACTGCCTTTGTTTTTTCTTTACTGTTTTCCTTCTTCCCATACCCCATTTTCCCTACCAAAGGAAGAGCCAGAGAATGAACACACACACACACACACACACACACACACACACACACACACA
>NW_022104341.1:46490612-46495460 GCF_000313985.2 Echinops telfairi
TGCCACTGTTATCATCATCCTATTTCTGCATCCCCAAAGCCTAGAAAATTCTCTTCAGAAGTTTCTTGAAACTTCTGTCATTAAAAAAAAAAAATCCCTGTCATGCCTCTACCCCCCACCTCAACCCCGTGCCATGCCAGGCACCTGGCACAAAGCATTCCTGCAGATGGGCTAGTGGAGAGAGGATACACACAGGGGGGCTACTTGAAAGTCTCTGATGCCAAATTTGACCATTTGCCAGGAGAAGTCTGTTTTTCCGGGAGATGAGCCACACATTACCGAGAGAAAGAGCTGCTACCAGCTCCCCTCGTCTTTCTCCAGGGCAGACTCATTCCTCAGTAACCCCAACTCAGAAGCCACTATCAGATTCTCTGTCTTCCTCCACCACGGAAAACTACTTGGCCACAGTTTGACAGGCACAGATGGTACCACCAGCTGCAAGGTTTTTTAGTTCTTGTTGACTGTGAACTGCCCTTAGTCTTAATCTTTTTGCAGTTTGCTCAGCAGAATGGAATATGGGCCAAGTTGGCGATCCGGGAGTGAAATTCATGAGTGGGGCTCAGCAGGGTCTGGTGAAGAGTACCATGAGGTTAGGATACTGGCACGGTGTATACGGGATGGGAGTGGGGGAGGGAGGGAAGCCCTGGAGAGAAAACGAATGGAGCGTCAGAATGCTTGAAGATTGCTTAGACAAAAGATCAAGACCCATGAAAGCAGACCGGAGGATAGGAAAATATGATTAGATCCGATGACCATGTTGTTGCTGATCTGAAAATGAGACCAGGGCTTGACACCATGCACACATGGTGTCAAGCAGGGGATGCAATAGAAGAGACGTCTGTTCCACAGAAGCTCTCTTTGATTAGAGGGGAGCCTGTGCTGACCAGGCGGATTATGTAAGTGCCATCCAACAGATTTGGACAGGCATTCATGCTATGAAACCAGTGAAAACAGCAGCCCAAGAGTCATTTACATATGCCCTGTGTAAAATAAAATATCTCTGAATAGAGATTCTACCCAATGGCCCTTCGAAAAGAATTCAAGGAAAGATGAAGAAAAATGAGTCCTATCTCTTTTGGTCAGGGGTCACACATCCAACTTGGGCACCTCCTCTCATCTCCCAAAGGAAAGCCTGTGAATCCATAGCCAATTTCATTTTGCTCTTTGTCACTCAGGTCCAAACTGCTCTAAAATACTAAGGTCATCAGTGTAAGGGTAAGGAAATGAGGTGAGAAACCTAAAGGAAACCATCTTTTATCACAAACGTGGTTATTTTTCTGTTTTTATTGTTAAGCACCATCGAGTTGGTTCCAATCCACCAGGGCATAAAACAAGGCTCTCACCAACGTTATCATGTTGGAGTCCATGGTCGAAGTCACTGTGTCAATTTAGCTCATTAAAGATCTTCCTCATTTCCATTGACCTTCTCCTTTACCAAGCATGACATCCTGCTCCGGGGAATGGTCTCTCTTGAGAACAAGTGCAGGAGACACCATCTTGCTTTTTTCACTTCTCAGGAGGATTTAGGCTGTCCTTTGTCCAAGACAGTATTATTTGTTCTCTTGGTAGTCCACAGCACTTTCAATATGCTCACCAACCCCATAATTCAAATGCATCATTTCTTCTGCACTCTTCCATATTCAGAGGACATTAGCACATTTAATTTGTGTTTTGCAGTAGATTTATCATTTTAGTTAGGTCTCCAACTTTGTTTTGTTTTTTTCTCTTTGTCTTTAAGTGTATCCTCACACATACAGTTAAAACAGAATAGTGGGTTGAGGTTCAGTAACTGTTGCTCTGAAGTAAGAGCAAAAGGAAAGGTGACCATAATGTCTACTGCACGGAACCACACTAAAATTCACTTTGGGGTGTTCATTTATTTTGCTTTTATCACCAAAGTCATGGCTCAGCTGTTGCACTGACAAGTGACTGCATTTCTGTCAAGAAGCTGGTGAAGAAAACTGTTGATTGAATTCCATGTGTGTGTGTGTGTGTGTGTGTGCGTGCATATTTGACTAGATTAAAATATATTGATGAAAAAGGAAATGAATGCCTATATTGACAGATTTCTCTGTATGGGGAGACTCACAAAAGTCACTGGCCATTGTAGAATGTACCCCAAAACAGATACACAGAAATGATGTAGAGATATGGTGACTAAGATGTTGTCCAAGATCCCCCTTGAGACACAGGCATCTGTTAGCCATAAAAGAGCTCAGAGATTTTTGTATGCCCATGATGTAACTTTAGGTAATTTCCTTTCATTGCTGAGAGATAACTCTGAATTCCCTCAATAATTGAAGTACTCTTATTATTTCGAAACCTCCAGGCCATCCCTGATAGTTTGTGAAAATAAGGGTCAGCCAGGCAACAAAGATCCCTGGTGACTTGCTTAGCCAATCCGGTCAGTTTTCTATTCTGTTTCTTCCTTCTCACCTTAAAGGCTCACTATTAAAGGGTCTAGAGTGGGGCCTCCTGTTTTGTGTGTCTGTGTTTGTTTTTCTGATGTAGAAATCTCCCTGAAAGTACAAGATTAACTGCACTAAAAAAAAAAAAAACCTAGATGCTCTTATTTTGTTGTGCTTCAATGATTTTCAGTAGGTACACGAGGAAATGACATGTTATATGGAAACCCGTAATAGTTTTAAAATTACCCCACATAATTTTTAAATGCATGCCTCCAGTGTCTAGTGAGTGCTCAAAATACATATCTGCTGCATGAATGTGAATGAGTGGAGTGAATGAATAAATAAGAATGCATGTTATTGCCAATGGATTCTTCTTGGAGTAGTTGCGTCTACATGTCAGATGTGGTTCGTTAGTGTCTCAGTGCCTCTGAGTACATGAAAGTTTAATAAAACTACGTGATAAAACTTTTCTCTGGGTTTTCCTCTTTAAGTAAATATTCTGCAGCCCTTGCAATATTCCATTACGTTCAAGCTTTGCCTTATCCCTAATCATTATTACTCTGCACTGCAGGACTATTTTAAAGCCTGATCTATTCCATCAGGTGATGCAAACAAATTAGACAGAGCACTACAGCTGCTTGATATAGGTTGTCGTCGTGTTTTTTGTTCCCTTTTTTAATACACCCAAGCATCACATTTATTTTTTCAACAGCTGCTGCACATGGAGCAGACTTCTTAATTAGCTAATGTTTGGAAAGTCCTTTGAAGATAAAAAGCCCTATAGAAGCGCTAAGTGTTATTATTACCTTGACAAACGTGTTCTCCTTTACCGTGGCTCATTGCAAAATGTGTGGGCCTTCCTTCTCTCTCACTAGCAGATGTAAAAGTATGGGCTACACAAATCATGGGGAAAATAACTTAGAAATGTGACCGTGGTACCTGAGGACAGGCGATCGGACCCTCTGGAGCATCCTGATGTCACCTGCTCTAGACACGAGAAGAAAAGAATGCTGAGAAGGGGAGGGGAATACTTTTAGGGGATAAAAACACCTACAGGATCCTGTCTCTTGAAGGGGTTTCCAAACCAATATTTTGCTTCTCTTAACTTAATTCTAGAAAGCAAAGCAAATGTTCAGCTAAGCCCCGTAGTCAATGAGTTAATAGCGACCCTGTGCAGGGTTTTTGAGGCTGTAAATCTTTAATGTGGCAGACAGCCTCATCTTTCTTCCTCAGCGAGGCTGCTGGGTGTGAACTGCTGAGCTTGCAGCTAGCACTTCATCTGACAGTGCCACCAGGGCTCCTAGATTGTTCCCTTGCAAATAGATATCCATGGCCTCAAATAAAACAAATCGGAGCTATGGCATCAGTTTTGGCACACAGAGACCCTTGCAGTAAGCTTCCACTAAGATTTAAGCCTAAAACCCCTTTAGAAAATTCTACTTTGTTCTATAAAGCCTCTATGCGTCCCTAAGAGTGGTCCACAGTCTAGCAACAGTAATGATTTGTCTGCAACAGATTCATGTATTATTGATCTCCCACATTGTCAGAAAATAGAATACAAAAGAAAACCTATCAAATGGCAGGCATAAAGCAAAGAAAGGTTTCACAATTCAGTGCTCACACCTAATCCACAACCTACACACTCACCAGAAATATTCCCATCTTCATGGGTGTATAGGATAGAACTATTATCTTTGAGAATCTTTCTATCATGCTATGTGACATATGTAATACCTTACTTATGCCTCACAATAACCCTGGGGAAATGGTTATGATCACCTTCATTTTACAGTGAAGAAAACAGACCTCAAGAGCCCAAGTGACATGTCCCAGGCTGTCCAGTAGGTAGTAAAGTCGTACTTTGAACCCACGTTTGCAATACCACCAATGTGATCTCTTCCAACTCATGTCTCCAACGTCACCGTGCTAGTGCCCTATGAGTGGTGCACATGTGCAGTTAGTGTTCGCAAACATTTTAAGGACTATAGAAACATGCATGTCTTGCTGGTTGGACCAGGGAGACCATTGTGAAAACCACTCTTTTGAGGAGATACATTTGGTACATATATGTGAGAGCTCCAACTTAAGCTAAATTTTTAAACTTAAAAAAAATAAACCCTGCTTGTGTTTTGTATGCTTTTTTATATACAACATTCAAGATAGGTAGATCTAGAGCAGTGGTTCTCAACCTTCCTAATGCCGTGACCCTTCATACAGTTCTCATGTTGTGGTGACCCCAACCATAAAATTATTTCATTGCTACTTCATAATTGTAATTTCACTACTGTTATGAATTGGGTGATTCCTGTGAAAGGGTTGTTCCAGCCCCAAAGGGCTCGTACGCACAGGTTGAGCACCACTGATCTAGAGACACAGTAACTGGATTGATAATTGCCTGGGGGCATGGCAAGGCAGGATAGGGGCAGATGGTGAGCTAACA
>NW_022104341.1:46496435-46511576 GCF_000313985.2 Echinops telfairi
AAATGCTCCCATTACAACCTCCAAACTGAAATGAGGTAGGCAAGGACCACACGAGCAGGGGCTTCAGCACAGGCAGCCCGTGCAGGGCTCTTCATCCTTTTGTTTCCCTGCCACTACTTGAAGAGCTTCCAGCATCACTGCTGGGCACCACAATACACCGATGGATCAAGGACACACTCGGCCATCTCACATCCCAAGATAAAGTACTTTTCTGTGTCCTCCTGAAATGGGGCTAGGAGTAGAAAATAATATCTACTATTATGCAGTATAAGGGCCAGAAGCTAAATATTTGTTAGGGTAGAAATTCATACTCTAAACCAACTTTAAAGCTATCTCAAGGAATTTGGAACAATTCATAACCCCCCATTGAAGAGCAAAAGAAATAGAGGGGTGCTTAACAGTAAAAGTATCTTTGTGGGCAATCTATTAGATAAATTATTCAAGAACAGCATCCAAAGAGCTGATCTTGTTGACTTACAAAATGTAGATCAAAGATGAAATGTGCATCTCACACAAAATCCCTGCCAGACTCTGGCAAGCTGGGCTGGACAACTTACTGAGCGTTTTAACACTCAAAACACAAAGAAGCACAAAATAATCCCACTCAAAACTCTTAGAGCAGACATGGAGAGGTTCAGACACAAGACAAAGAGGACCTGAGTGTCACCAGTGCCAACAGGTAACATCAAACTTCTCCATAAACTGAGCCAATTACTCTTTCCCAAAAGTTCTCACTTTACTAGTTTGATATCTTCAGGCTTTCCCCTGATTCATGACAACCTCATGTAAACCTGGCATCTCCCCAAGATCAACTGTGCATTGAACTATTATAATTCATAGGGTTTTCATTTGCTGATTTCCTAGTCTATAAGCAAGTTTTTCCTTCTGGTCTACCTTAGTTTTGAAATATCACTGAAACGTGTTCAACATCATTCACTGATAAATTGGTGGTGGCTTCACATGAAGTCCACTGACCAGAAATCAAACCCAGGTCACGTGGTTGGAAGACAAAATTCTACATTCTTTGACTCCCATCCATACCCTGTATCTCCCACCTCTATTGTTTATTCCTCCTGCTACCGTTTTCTATACTACTTGCACGTTCCCACACCATAACTTCCCATTTTTAAAACCCTACTCTTTCTTCCCCCAAGCCCCGCTTCCCATCCATGGGAAAGTCAGACACTGAATAAAGAAGACTGAAAAATTGAGGCATTTGAGTTGTGTTTCTGGAGAAGAATAATGGAAGTCATGGACTTCTAAAAGCACAAACCTAGCCGTCTTGGAAGAAGAAAACCCAGAATGCTCCTCAGAAGAAAGGATGGCAAGATTTTGGACATTCTTTTCTTATATACTTTGGACATGTGTCAGGAGGGACCAGTCCCTGGAGAAGGACATCATGCTTGTAGGTATAGGGGCAGCAAAAAAGAGGAAGGCCCACAGGAGATGGGTTGACACCATCGCTACAACCCTGGGCTCAAGCATAAGAACAATTGTGAGGATGGTGCAGGACTGGAGATGCTTCATTCTGTTGTGCAGATGGTCATTATAGATTGGAACTGACTCAATGGCACCTAACAACAGCTCCATCTTCAATATACCTGTCACTTCCTCAATGAAACCTTTCTCTCAGCTACCAGTATTTCTCCTTCAGACCCATAGTTATTTCTGCTACAATTCTCATATGGAAATAACCACTTTTACCCTGTTTATAGGGATAGTATTAAATTCATATGTCCTGGCGATGGCTTTATTAGCTTGGGAGCTTCTTAACAGTGGAATTCATATCTTGTTTCATCATAGATACCTTTTGGCACTCAGTCCAATTCTTTGAAAAATACAACATTAAAACCAAGCCATTTCTGGTCATAGTAACTCTTTAGAACACAGTAGAACTGCCCCAGAGGGTTTCCAAGGTGGAAATCTGTATGGAAGGAGAAACCTATCTTCCTCCCTTGGGGTGACCATTGGGTTAAAACCACTGACTGGTCAGTTAGCAGCTAAGCCACTAACCACTGCAACACCAGGTGTTCTTTGAAGAATCTTAAAGCCAAACTCACTGCCAAGTTCTAACTCAGTGGTTCTCAACCTTCCTAATGCTGCAATCCTTCAATACAGTTCCTCATGCTGTGGTGACCACACAACCATAAAATTATTTTTGCTCTTACTTCATAACTGTAATTTTGCTGAATTGGGCAACCCCTGTGAAAGGGTCATTTGGCCCCCAAAGGGGTCAAAACCTACAGGTTGAGAACCACTGTTCTAACTCATAGTGATCCTACAGGATAGAGTAGACCTGCCCCTGTGGGATTCAGAGACTCTCTTTATGGGAGTAGCAAGTTTCATTTTTCTCCCAAAGGGCATCTGGTGTTTCTGAACTTCTGACTTTGGGGTTAGCAGCCCAATGTGTAAACATTACCCTACCAGGCCTCCAACTCCTTTGAAAAATAGTGGGAGCTAAATCAACATTTGTTTAATTAAAATCTCCTCATCATTCTTTCCTCACTTATTTATGCATCACTTGTTGCCAGGTACTTTCCTAGCTGCTGGGATTACACCATGAAAAATAAATACAAAAATGTCTAGTTTAATGGAATGTACATGACCTATCAACAAAATAGTAAGCTATATAGAAAAGATGACAATAAGTTAAAAGAGAAATATATTAAAATATATTTTAAAATGTTTTAAAGAGAATGAATGGGTTGATGAATGGATAGCTGGATGGTTGGATGTGAATAGGTAAACAAATAGGTAAATAGAGAGTTGGGCCCATTCATTACATACTAAAAAATTGGCTTTTACCTGTGGGCAAATAAGTTTGAAAGCACTTTTTATTCTCTGTATAAATAGGAGCTTGGGACCAAAAAAGCAATGGCTCATCTGGCTCATCTCACCAACAATACCCTTAAAAAATAGAAGGCAGAGAAACTGATTTCTCAATTTAGTGCCATACTGATTTTGGGTTCCTAAACAAATCACTTTTGGTGACCTTGTAAAAAATATGTTAATGGAGAGAGACTGGTCATGACGACTCCCAGGTGAGCAGAACATACTGAGAGCTCTTTCGTGCACAGTGCGTCTAGTGTCCAAGTGGCCTAGTGGAAGGATTCTGGTGAGTGGGAGAGCCCCTGGGAAAACAGCCCTCTACCCCATGCACCTGCCCTGAGTCGGAGACCCTGGGACTTGGGATCTGATCCTTGGGAAATCTCGATTCATCAGGATGAGCTGCCCCAATGTGCCACCACTGCTGCCAAGGGCAGCAACCTCCCCGCCGCCCCCCCAGGCCTGGTCTCCATGCCAGGAGTTGCTTGGCTGTCCAGCTGAGACATATGCAACTGTGGCGGGACCCCCTGCAGCAAGTGCCCATTCGTGATGCTCTACGTGGAATGAAGTGTCCTTTTTCCACAGTTCCCCTCTACCCATATGGCACTGATCTTCCCTGGGCTCAAGTCTCTCCTTCCACTTACCCAGGACCCTCGTAATTGACCTGCAGTCTACCTGTAGCAGGTTAGGTAACCTGCGACTGGGGGCGATCCATTGCTGCCTGGGACCCATCTGCCGGGTGCTTCCCAGTGCCACTGGCAGCCCTGAGCTCCACCTTGCAGCCCCAGCCCATTCAGGCCATTCAGGAGGCTCTCCACTGCCATGCACTTCCCACTGGAGCCACTTCCGCCCGCTTCAAGGCCAGCCCACGTCACTGTGGTACCCTGTGATCCTTGCTGCCCCAGCCCATTCCTTCTGGCACAGGAGGCTTGCTGCTGCCCTGCGTGTCCCACCAGTGCAGCCTCTGCCTACTGGCTCAGCACTCCAGGTCTGTAGGGAGGTGGCGGGGGAGTGCATGCTTCAGCTGAAGAGGATACATTGCCCACACATAGCCAAGCTTCAGGGCTCTCGATCAGCACCACTTCCTGCGGCAGTGAGGCCTCCTCCACCTTTGTTTTCTATTAGGCATCTTTAAAAACTAAAGGGGAAATTGTTTAAAATAATTAAACAAAAAAAGCTGCTAAGTGTGGCCTGACAGACCAGGTCAAAGCAGCCCAGGGGCATACATATAGGCTCCAGCGCCCACTCCAGTTACTGAAACTTCTCACCACTGTTAGCCACTGAACCATCCAGAAACACTGCCTACATGACAGTCTGACCAACCTCTAAATTAGGCTACAGGAAACCCCCTGAAAACATCCTTAGCAGTAACACAGAGAAAGATATAAGGGCACCCTGGTATCCCAGAAACATGGGGCCTAAAAGGGATTGAGAAAAAATCAACAGACCACATCACCCTCAACAAAAAAACCAAAGAGACAAAACACAGTAGCAAGGTTAATGACACTTTTGAAGAATCAGACATGGATCTGCCACAGGAAGAAATCTTCAGAAGTCTGCTTGGAGTAATACAGGAGCTGAAGGAGGCAATGCAGAATAAGGATGCAATGATAGGGGAGATGAAGTCCATGCACCAAAAGGAAATACAGGTGCTAACGGATGAGGTAGCAGAAGCCACACACAAGGTTACAGAATGTACAATTAGACTCAAGGAGGCAGAGAACATATTAGTGATTTCGAAGACACTCAGACAGACCTCAACAAGCGAGAAAGACGGTCAGATAGAAAAATTAAAGAAGTAGAAGATAACCTGAGATTGATGACAGATGCTATGAAGAGAAATAATATTCAAATAATTGGTCTACCAGAGCAGACATACCACCTAAGTCAACAGCCAAGATAGCAAAGGAATTTGTGGAAGAAAACGTTCCCACCTTAATAGCAGAGAGGAAACCAACTAGACTAACCCCCAAGAAGAATTCACCAAGACATATAATAGTAAAAGTATCCAACTTTGAGATGAAAGAGGAAAAAAAAATTTTTAATCATTTTATTGGGGCTCATACAATTCATCACAATACAAAGATCAATTGTGTAAAGCACACCTATATGTTTGTTTCCCTCATCATTCCCAAAATTTGCTTTCCTCTTGGGTTCCCGGAATCAGCTAATTTTCCTTTTTCCCTTCCCCCTCCTTTTCCCCTCCCCCCTCCCCCATGAACCATTAATAATTTATGAATTATTATTATATCTTATATTACACTGCCCAGCATCTCCGTTCACCCACCCCTCTGCTGCCCGTCCCCCAGAGAGGAGGTTATATGTAGATCCCTGTGATTAATTCCCCAAAGAGAAAATTTTAAGAGCAGCAAGAGAAAAGAAGACAGTCACTTACAAAGGAGCTCAAGTAAGAATATGCTCACACTTATCAGTAGACACCATGAAGAGGAGGAGAGAGTGGAGCAAGATCTTCCAAAAGCTGAAAGAAAAAAACTCCTGCCCCCAAATCCTCTACCCTGCCAAGTTATCCATTAAGATAGATGGGGAGATAAGGAAAGAATCAAAGAATATGCTGCAAGACACCCAATCCTGTGGAAGATACTGGCTGATTTACTATGACCAGAGGATCAATATCCACCAATAACAAGCAGGAGATTACCATTAGCCCAATTCCATCCAGAAGCCAATATGCCAACAACAATTACAAAGATAACAGGGCCTCAGAGGGAAAAGAAAACAAGAAAGAAGACCCACACAAACACAGAACACTGATATGAAGGGAGACAGGAAAACACCCAAAACGCAAGACATGATATGACAGTATAATGAATCCACAGATTGTGATAATAACTCTGAATTCCAATGGCCTCAATTCATACATTAAAAGAAAAAGGCTGAGGACTGGCTCAGAAAACATAATCCAAAAATCTGTTTCCTGCAAGACACATCTTAAGCACACAGATAAAAATAAACCAAGAATAAAAGTCTGGCAGAAAGTATACCAGGCAAATGGCAATTTTATCTCCAACAAAATGGACCTCAAGATTCAAACCATAAAAAGAGACAAGGAGGGGCACTATATAATGCTCAAAGGATCAGTAAATCAGGAACCAGTTAGCACACCAGTTGAATATTTACTCACCCAACAATGGACCAGTGAATTTCATCTAACAAACTATTAAAAAGATGAAAAAAGAAACCACAGATTCAACAATCTTAGTAGGTAAGTTTAATATTCCACTATCGGAAAAAAGACAGATCACAGGGAAAGAAGCTCAGCAAAGAGGCTATAAAACTAAACAATGCAATTAGGCAACTGGGCCTGATAGACAGTTATAATTTTCTATCCAAACGCAGAAAAATTCACATTCTTCTCAAGCCCACATGGCTCATTTTCAAGAACAGACCACATGCTGGGATACAAGGTAAGCCTGAATAAATTCAAACACATAGAGATTATTCAGACGTCTCTCTAGGATCACCATTCCATAAAGCTGGAGATAAGTAAACAGACAACCAGAAAAGCAAGGGCAAACAATTGGAGGATGAACAACAATCTTCTGTGACATGAATGAGTACAGGCTCAGATTAGAGAGGAGGTTAGGAAGTTTCTAGAAACAAATGAGAATGAGAATAAGACATATCAAAACGTATGGGATACTGCAAAATCAGTAATCAGAAGTAACTTGATATCAATAAATGCATATATGAAAAAATAAAAGAGGCTTATGATTGATACATGATCATAAAACCTCCAACAACTTGAACAGAATCAACAGAACAACCCCTCCAATAGAAAAACAAGAGAAATAATAAAAATCAGGGCAGAGTTAAACCAGTGGGAAGACCAGAGAACGATGCAAAAAGATCAACGCAGCAAAAAGTTGGTTCTATGTAAGAATTGACAGACTGCTGGTAAACCAACCAAGGAAAGGAAAGCACAAACATCAATAGCCAGGATGAGGAATGACACATGGGTTGTTACAACAGACCCCAATAAGATTAAAAGGATAATCACAAAGTACTATGAATAACTGTATTCTAATGAATTAGAAATGTGGATGATATGGATAAATACTTGGAAAAATAGTCCTCCTAAATTATCTCGGACAGAGGTCAAGAACCTCAACAAACACAGAGTGAAAGAAGAAATAGAGAGGGGTATCAAGAAGCTACCAAGAGCTCCGCCACCCCCACCACAGGCCAGATGGCTTCACAATGGAATTCAACCAAGCATTCAGGGAAGAGTTGACACTGATCCTCCACAAAGTATTCCATAACTTAGAAGAGGATGGAAAACTCCCAAACTCATTCTATGAAGCCAGCATAACTTTGATAACCAAACAGGGCAAAGACCCCACAGGCATAAAGAACTACAGACTGATATATCTAATGAACATAGATGAAAAAATTCTTAACAAAATATTGACCAATAGAATATAAATGTATATATAACATATCATCCACCATGAGCCGCTAGGATTTATCCCAGGGATCCAGGGATGGTTTAACATCCAAAAATCCATCAATATTATACACTACATCGAGAAGAAAGAGGATAAAAACCATATGATAATATCCATGGATGCAGAAAAAGCACTTGACAAAATCCAACACCCATTCCTAATTAAGACACTCATGAAGATAGGAATGGAGAGTAAATTCCTCAAGCTAATACAAGCTATCTACGGAAATCCAACAGGCAACATCATAGTCAATGGAGAAAACTCAAAATCTATCCATTGAAAAAGGGTACGAAAGAAGGATCCCCCTTTCCCCCACTTCTATTCAATATAATAACAACATAAGATAGCAGAAGGACATTAAAGGAATCAATTTGGGAGAGGAGGAGATAAAACTATCGCTATTTGCAGATAACATGATCCTGTACAGTGAAAACCGCAAAAGCTCCACAACAGGAGTACTTTCAGCAATAGAGGAATAAGGAAGAGTGGCAGAATATAAGATCAACAAACAGAAGTTGATAGGTTTACTATATACATCGGACAGGACCACGGAAGAGGAGATCAAGAAGGCAGTACCCTGCACAGTAGCCAAGAACAAAGTGAAATATCTAGGATTATAGTTAACAAAAAACAAAACTAAAGACCTACACAAGGAAAACTCCAAGACCCTACAACAGGAAATCAAAAATGACCTCCGCAAATGGAAGAACATCCCATGTTCATGGATTGGAAGGCTCAACATTGTAAAGATGTCAATCTTACCCAAAGCACTTTACAAGTTGGTATTTATTCAACTAATTCTTCAAAGATTTGGAAAAACTGACCACCAGGTTCATATGGAGAGGTAGAAGCCCAGAATTAGCAGAGAACTCCTCAAGAAGGGCAAAGTCAGAGGACTTGCTTTACCTGATTTTAACACCTACTACACAGCCACAGTGGTCAAAGCAGTGTGGTACTTACATAATGCGAGATACTCAGACCAGTGGGAAAAAATAGAAAGCCCAGAAGTAAAACCATCAGCATATAGACAACTGATCTTCCACAAGGGTCCCCAAACCATCAAGTGGGAAGCAGATGCCCTTTTTAACAAGTGGTGCTGGAAACAATGGATATCCACATGTAGAAAAATGAAACAAGATGTTTATCTCACCCCATGCACAAAAACATACTCAAGGTGTATCACAGACCTAGAAGTAAAACCCCAAACTATTAGGACCATCAAGGAAGGACTTGGGACAAACCTAAGATCATTGGTCCTGGGAATTCATAGGCTCACTGCAATAGGGAAGAGTAAACCAAGAGGATAACAAGGCAACCCACAGACTGAGAGAGGACTTTTAGTAATGACACATCAGACAAAGGGCTTATTACTAAAATCTACAACGCCCTCATGGCCTGAAAAAAAGAGGAAAACAGTTAACCTCTAAGGAAGTGGGGGAAAGAACTGAAAAGAAATTTCACTAGGGAGGAGAACCTTATGGCCAACAAACACATGAGAAAGTGTTCCCTTTCATAAGCCATAATAGAAATGCCAATTAAAACACCCATGAGATAACATCTAACACCCCTGAGGTTAGCCCAAATCAGAAAATGAGAGAGAACAAATGTTGGAGGGGATGTGGTGAAATTGGAACCCTCTTCCACTGCTGGTGGTTGTGTAGAGATGTACAGCCACTGTGGAAAGCAATCTGGCAATATTTAAAGAAAATGGAAATTGATCTACCTTATGACCCAGCCATCCCTCAGAGGAGGTAAGAAATAAAACACGACCAGTCATCTGTGCTTCAATGTTTATTGCGGTGCAATTCACAATCGCAAAGAGTTGGACATGACCTAAATTTCCATCGATAGATGAGTGGATTAGTAAACACTGGTACATATACACAATGGAGTACTATGCAGCACTAAAATGCATGAATGATCACACAAAACATGTCATTTAATGGGAAGAGTTGGAAGGAATTATGATAAGCGAGGTAAGCCAATCTCAAAAGGACAAGTATAACATGAGTTCCCTGAGGTAAGTACTATCAGCACAGCCGGAATAGAAGAAAAGACTTATCTCACAATATATGGGTGGAAGCATAGGCACTCGGGGGGAGGTCAGACCAAATCCTGGGAGTGACATGTGAATCCAACATAAAGAAGGGGACAGGGGGAAGGAGGATGGAGAATGGGGGTGGAGAAAAACTGAGATGATGACATGGGGGGAACACCCTAAGGGAGGGTATTGGTTGTGTCTCCATAGAATTGGAACATGCATATAGACCCCACCATGGTATGCCAAACCAGGAAAGCAAGGTAACACATGGAGGAATGCATGAAAAAACTGGACAACAGGGCTTGCCCCAACCAGAACCAGCCTGATCCCCACCCTGGAAGTGTGTGCTGCAGAGAATGACACTAGATCTTCTGGTGCGGGAAAGGAACCAACCTACCATACCCAGCAAACCAAGAAGGAAAAAGAGAAAGAGGCAGTTGGCCTAGATTCTATATAGGCACACCAAGCCAAGAGGATGAGGTCCCTGCATGCAGCTCCTGGGGCACAGAGAGGACTGTGGGACTACCAACAGCTCAAAACATGTTGTCCCTAACTGAAGCATATGGAGATAGGGGACAATAATGGGGACACACAGTGGGGAGACAGTGTGGGAATGGAGCACAACAGAACAGCAATTGGAGTAAAGCTGAGCCACAGAGCTCCTGAGGAGCCCTAAGAATGGACTTCGGGCAAGAAGGGACAGTCCCCAGATCTCCCTCAGGACCAGGGGGGAGGGTCGCAGAAAACAGACCTGGACTTATGTAGGGTTGTTTTTTTTACCCCTTTTCTTCCTTTTTTTTCCCTCTCGTCATTTTCCTTTTCTTTTCTTTCTTCAACAGTATGTTTTCTTATTGTTCAGACCAGGACATGGATGGTTTACCTAATTAGATGGGGTGGACCATGGGAGGGAAGCCGGGAAGAAGGCGATGGGACCATGGCCCCGGAAGGTAGAGGGGAAGAAGGAGGTGGGGAGAAGGGTGTGGTGAGGCGACGCGTCATGGACAGGGGAACAACGATGGAAGCTGAACCAGCATCTAGGAGAGGGTAGAGATCCTGTGAGTGTTAGAGCAACACCAAGCTAGTGGAGAGGAAGCACTAAGGGGTGGAAGGAGGGGGAAAGTGATGGCGGGGCAAGAGGAGGCAAAAGGAAACTGAGGCAAGCTCTAGGAAGTAAAGGCATAGATAGCGAGATTAACAGAGGTGTCCACTTATGTAAAGACATTAATCCATAACAATAGTGGTATTAGCCTATGTACATATATTTATAAGGCAATACACTGAAGCTGCAGACGGGCCTTGGGCCTCGGCACATACCTTCCCTCAATACAAGAACACTTTGTTCTAACAAAGTGGCATTCTGTGATGCTCACCACCCACCCCCACCCACACAAGATCTCTGAAGACAACATGGGTGCATAGCAGATGTGGTGAGGACAGAGGATGGTGCCCGGCTATTAAAAGATATAGCGTCTGGGGTCTTAAAGGCTTGAAGTTAAACAAACAGCCATCCAACAGTGAAGCAACAAGTCCACATGGAAGCAGCACACCAACTGGTGTGATCATGATATGTCATCAAGACCGGCCAACGGGCATCAGAAGATTCACAACAAACAGTAAAGACACAAAAGTGCATTGGGGAGAATGGAGGGGGGTTGGAGCAGAGACCCAAAGCCCATTTATGGACAATGGAACATGCTCCCACAGAGGGGTCGCAGAGAGGGGTTGAGTCAAACAGTATGCACTAATTGGTCATGCAATATATCTCTGATCCCTTGAGGCCTCCTCACACCTCACTACCATGACCCCAGTGCCGCTTCCCAATCTAGACTGGACAGGAGCATGCGCATAGGTATAGGCAAGAGATAAAACTCACAACACATGGAACCAGGAACAGGAATGGGAATAGAGATGCCAAAAAGGTAGGGGCAGAAGGGGGAGGCACCGATCACAATGAATGGCACACAAACACACATACTCATTTTGGGGGAAGAACAACAGAAACCAGGCGGGAAGGGAGACAAAGGCCATGGGGAGAGGAGCAAGGTGGTGGGGAGGGAGGCTGGAAAAAAAGAGAAGCTAATCCCAAGGGCTCAATGGAAAGTAAAGAATGTATAGAAAAGAACGATAGAATATACGTACAAATATATCAGATACAGCTGATATATGGATTGTAACAAGAGTTGTAAGAGTCCCCAATAAAGTGACTGTTAAAAAAGGTTAATGACTGAGCATTTATAAAGAAACCATTTTCTTGGTTCAGAAAGAGGACATTTAGTCTGAAGAAACACCTACAAAAGCAATTGCCCCTTCCAATAAAAATTAACCACGAAATTTGCAAATATGAAGAAGCAAAGTTTAAATAAGAACAGGAAGATTTTAAAATTGCAAGGTGAGCATGTTATTTGTTTATGCTAATTCAATCTAGTCTGGAATCAAGAGAGCTTTCCCAGAGCAATTGAGATCAAATATAGTCTAACTCAATAGTCGCCAGTTCCTATGTCAGAAGTGAGACCATTAAACTTATCACTGCTAATTTCTGATTTTTGTTTACCAGATGCAGTAGTAAGAACCACTTCCGATGTGTCCCCACTCCAGAGAGGAAGTGCACACCCAATGCAAGGTCAATCGTTTGGCACATCCCTCATGCCCGGTCCCTGCCGCTCTTCACTGGGGGAAGCAGCCAGAGGCAGTACATGCTCTATATTCTTTCACAAATTGATTTTAATTTTAGAAAAAAAATCTATTGGTGGCTAAAACCCTACTTCAGAGTCAAACTGTGAAAAACACTTAGTAAACAGGCACATCTTTGCATTGTTCCAAGCTTCGAAGAGAGAAAATAACATAGTCATTCAAGGGTATTTTCATTTCCCTCCTGATTTGTAAAGCTCTGAATATCCTGGATTGGGGACTTTCTATTACTACACAGCTGGCAATGTACCATGGTGGTAGAGGGGTCGGTAGGCAATGAAAGACAAGGTCAGTGACTCAAACCCACCAGCTGCTCCTCAGGAATAAGATGAAGCTTATTCCGTGCCTGTAAAGATTAAAAATCTTGGAGACCCAATGGGCCAGTTCTACCCTGTCCTATAAACCACCCTCTCCTACAGGCTCACCCGGTATTGGAATTGGCTCGCTGCCACCGGGTTACTCAGCTAGCATGAAGAAGCCCTAGTGGTGAATTAGTTATGTGCTCGGTTGCTAACCAAAAAGTCAGCAGTCACCTTCAGCATCGATATCAGCCTTGCAACCCCCGAGAGCAGTTCAACTCTCTCTCACAGTCGCTATGAGTCAGAATCTCTTCCAAAGCAATGGATTTTCTCTACAACTGCCAAAGCTTCATATGGAACGTAGCTTCTGATATTATTCTATTCTCCTCCTCTCCTGCAAATCATGTAGTCTTCTGCAAATCATGTACTCTTCTTATCCATTTTTCTTTCCTTTCTTTCCTTTCTACTTTCTGAGATTCTGAGAAAGCAGTTGTTAGAGTGGAGACTTGAAAAGTAAAGTGACAGATCATACTGGGTTCCACATCTAACTCCACAAATTCTAGCTGTGTGACTCTGGCAATGTGAATAACCTATCTGTGCCTGCGTTTCTTCACAGGAAAAATAAAGATAATGTCATGGAATTGCCAGGAGGGTAAAATAAGCTGTAAATCACTTACACACAGTAAATGCTCGGCACACAGTATAATTTGTTATTAGTTGTTGTTAGTTATTCTGTCTGCAAGTGGAAGAGGAAAAAAAAAATCCCAACATTCTTCATGGCCAAGGTCCCAGCTTGCTCTGGCTAGCATTCAAAGTGGTATCTGGGCATGTTGACAAATTTGGGGGCAGGGCCCTTGAAGTGTGTTTCTGTGAAGGATGGAAGAGCTTGTTGGGAAATAAGTCTTCTCAAGGGCTCGGCCTGAGGACCTGGACCTAATAACAAAGCCTTGCATTTGGAGGAGGGAAGAATTATTCTGATTACAGCAGATTTGGATTCTGGGCTTGTCTCGTGCGTTTATGTTGTGTTCTAGGGAAATAATGAGCTATAGATAGATAATAGACAGATAGATGATAGATAGATATCACTAAAATTGATATTAAACAGCACTATGATCAGTGCCCTGCTGAAAAGAATGAGGGCAGAGAAGTATGTGATCTAGCTCATTAAGCACTGACAAGAGCCAGCCCAGAATGGCAGAAAGGCCCAAATGGGGGCAGGGCTTTTTAGTGAAATAGAGTTAACCCTGTAACAAATCAAATTGGGTTCTCCAAAAAGACATGTTGAAGTTCCAAACCTCAGGAACTGAGAATGTGGCCTTGTTTGGAAAAAGGACTTTGAAGACGGTATCAGCTGGCAGGAGTGCATCCTGGAGAAGGTAGTGCCTTAACCAAAAAGAGAGAAGACCCAGACAGAAAGTCTCAGGGGTCAGATGGTTGTGCAAAGATCGATGCAGAGAGTACAATGGTGCATCCCAAGCCAAGGAATTCCACACTTTGCCAGGGACCAACCAAAGCTAAGAAGAGGTAAGGAAGGCCCAGGGCCTGCTAGCACCTTTAATTCAACTCGCAGGCCCTGGAACTGTGAGATAATCCATTTCCGCAGTTTTAAGCCACCCAGTTTGTAGCACATCATTACAGAGACCCTGGGAAATGCATACACTCACATAACGCCTGTGATCCCAGGTAGCTGGTGAGGGAGACAGACGACTGAGAGCTCCTCTGCATGCTGCTTTAGCAAAGATGTCCTGATGTCTCAGTTACACTATGTCTCATAAGCTAGAAAACCAGAAGGAAGTGTTACCTGCTAGACTTTGGACCCTAATAAACTCAGAGTGGGTAAATCATTTCATCCATTAAGCATTAAACACATGTTTATTCAATACCTCATATGCCCCAGGTGGAGTCCCTGGGTGGTGTGAACAGTCATCATGCTTGACTGCTAACTGGAACGTTGATGGTTCAAAGTCACCAGAGGCTTCACAGAACAGTCTGGATGATCTGTGTCCAGAAAAACCTGTCACTGGCATAGTTCTACTCTGACACACAAAAATCAGAATCTACTTCATGGGCAGTGTGGTTTGGGTAGCTCCCAGGCAAGATGTGTAGGGAGAGAACACACACGGGATTACACCCTTTGAAGCTCACCCTTTGGAAGCAGCCATAAAGCAGAGGCTGTGCTCCGCAGGGCAGTCCCGCACTACTGTGCGAGTACAGGGGGCCTTACAGTCAGATTTGTGGGGGTCAGTAATGACTTCTTGAAGAAACGTTGTCTGCAGAGATCTAAGACTGACACCAATTAGGTAGGCAAGAGAGTTGAGGAAAGTACACCCCCAGTCCTGGAGACAGCAAGTGCAAGACTCCAGATACTGCATCTCAGAGAACTGTTGTTTATAAGCCTGATCAGGGGTCAGGAAATGAGGGCTTGTCACAGTTTTGTAAATCAAGCTTTATCATAACAGACATGCTTATTTGCCTACTTACTGTCATTAGTTTAATCTATGCTAAAATATCCGAGTTGAACAGTGTGACATATACTATATGACTCATCAATGATTATATACGATCTTGTTCTTTACAGAACAACAACAAAAAACCTCATCATCCTCTGGGCTAGAGCACAGAAGGCAAGTGGGAAAGTGGGGTGCAGTCACCAGTGACTCCCATCCAGCAGCACTCTGGGTTAGCCTGTGCATTAGGGTGAAGCACATGGAATGAATTGGTGGCACTCTTTTCACAGCTGTCCTATAGCATTGGCCCCTGTGGCACTATGAAAACCAAACCAAACCAAACTGAATGCACTGCCACCAGATGGGTTAACTTC
>NW_022104341.1:46512413-46521017 GCF_000313985.2 Echinops telfairi
TGCTCTTCCCGGGTCATTGGGCTTTCTCAGTTCTCTTCAAAGATGGCTTATCCTTTTAATCGGGGGGTTTAGTAATGAAAACGGACCAGTCCCGTATTAGTGTGACACACACCCATTTGCATAGTCCCACCCAATCTTTCCTGGGGCAGAAAGCCTCCCATTTCTCCGAGGGGGCAGCTGGCAGTTTGGATGGCTGCCTGATGGTTAGCAGTCGAACTCATAACCCTCTACACCACTAGGGCTGTAATTGGCTCCCATATGTGCTATTTTTACCATAGCATATCCTTTCTTCATTGCCGATTCACCCCATTCCTATAACATCTTCAAGGGCAGGGCTGTGTCCTTTCAAAGTTGTAGGTCAGTGTCTGAGACATTTATGGGCCCTCGATGTCTATTTATTTAATGTGTGCATTAAAAGAGGGAGGGGTTAATAATGATTAGATTCATACAGTGGAATGAGAATTTTTCTATGAATTTATTATATAGATAGCAAGCATAATTACATGAAAAATGAGTCAGTTGTTTCTCATATTAACCTCCATTTCCTTCACACTGAGGAATTAGTCAGGTGTTCCTTTTTGTGGTATAGTTTGCTCCTTGTTCAACCTTTCTTAAAATATCCAGTTTTAAAATCCTTCCAATTCTCTGCCTCGGGATTCTTTGCTATCATTTTCTAACACTGATCTCATAGAATGGTCTCTTCCATATGCCAGAATTTATAATATTTATTACAGAGACTTCTTCATCTCACCTGTCTTATGCCTGGGTATACAGTTTGCAAAATAGAGGCTTCATCAGCTGTGTTTCTTCAGAAATTTACTCACTCCAATTTGCCCTGAGAAGTCATGCCTTCCCAATCTCCTGATACCATGTAGCTGGTGCTATGGTTTTCTGTTGGGGGCACTTTTGTTCCCTGCCAAGCCATGAAGATAGGAGGCAATTTTTACACAGCAGAAAATAATGACTTTTTGATTGACCTCAAGTGATGATCAGAGATCTCTGGAAACTTGTTAGTTGGGAAATTTCTGTTTAACTTTTTTATCTGCACAGTCACAAAGAAGAGTTCAAACCAAACAGGAGGAGCTAGAAGGGCCTTCGCCTCAGTGAAGACCATCAGAGAAAGATCTTGGTGCACTGGCAGTCAATCCCATCCCATAGGAAATAAAGCAAAATTTTAAAAGTGTTTTCCCTCCCAACCAATTCAGAGATCAACTAGGATTGAGTGTGCAAAAGTTTCATGCTTTAAACCTACTTTCAAATTTGTAATGACACAAATAGTACATCATTTCTTTTCAGAGCTAAATAAGAACGAAAAATTTGTAAAAGACAGAATTTGGTGGGTCAGTCAAAGCAGCTTTCTAAGAGGACATCATAAGCTTCTATTCACAGAGTAATCAACTGCTTTGGGAAAAAAAAAGTGCACTAGATAAAAGTAAGCTGGGCTAGAAAGTGAATATTTTATGCACAGACAGATCTATAAAGGAAACATGATATAAGAGTAAGGAAATCTGAAATGTATTATAAATCAGCTTTAAAGATAAAGCTTTGAAAATGAAGATGGCAATATATGCAAAAATGTGATTGATACGATTGATGTATGGGCTGTTATAAGAGCTGTAGAAGCCCCTGATAAAATGATTAACAAAAAGATAAAGAGTTCAAGTTCATTTTTTTAAGCCTTTTAAATTGACAAGGGAAGGAGTCCGTGTGGAGAGGCAAAGGAATAGTTGGGATTTTTCCCCTTTCTTTCTTTTCCAATGCTGACAAAACTGAACACATATAAATTGCCAAGGGTCGAGTATAAGATAAGAACTAGAGCAAGTAAAACATAGAAGAGTGAAAGAGGAAGATTATATGTAGATGCAAACACATCCATACAGTTCACATAGGAGCTATAGCTATCAATTAAACTAATGAACCTAATCTTCCGAAAATTGGAGGCAGAGTAAATGGCTTCCTTAGTTTATCAATTTTCAGAATGTGAAAAAAATGAGAGACTGGTTTTCATTTTTGAAAAGAATTCTAAGACCTATTTTTACATATGTACTCAAAGCCCTTCCGAATCCTTCTTTTAAAAGACCTTAATTAATTGACCATTCATTGATTTTCATTGACACAGGCTTTAGTTCATTTATGTCATGGGATTGCCTAAGATATCACAGAAAATTCTACTCAGAGCTGTGCTAAAGCAAAAATAATAGCTTTACCTTTGAGAAAAATGGAAAGGAACTCAATTTCAAGAACTTATTTTTCAAGAGATGGGTCTGTCTTAACAATTCTTTCTAGGATCTCCTTGGTCTCCAAGGATGGACCACTTATTCATTCCCATAGCTTAGTCCCCCTTCCTTCCCAAAGAGAAATGCCTGTTTTCAGTTTTAGAGGTTCTGTGAACTGACATCGACATTGCTATTTTGTCTAAAGAAATAGTTGGTATCTTTTTTATTGCTGCGGTTAAGACAACAAATATGAGTTGATTCTGACGCATGGTGACCCAAAGGACAACAGAATTAAAGACTACCTGGTCCTACCTGATGCCTATAATGGTGATTTTCAAGCCCGTTTTCGCAATCACGGTGTCAGCCCATCTTGTCCAGGGCCTTCTTCGTTTTCGCTGCTCCTCTGCTTTTACAAGCATGATGTCATTTTGCAGGGACTCGTCTCTTCTTGGCAACGTGTCCAAAGTCCAAGAGACAAAGTCTCTCCATCCTTGCTTCTAAGGGGCTTTAGCTGTACTTCTTCCAAGATGGATTTGTTTCTTCTTTTGGCAGTCCATAGTACTTTCAATAGTCTTCACAAGCCCCATAATTCCAATGCATTGATTCGTTCAATGTCCAATTTTCACATGCATATGAAGCAATTCAAAATACCATGGATGGGGTCAGGTGCTCCTCAGTCCTCAAGGTAACGATCGTACTTTCCAACTCTTTAGAGAGATTTTGTGCAGCAAATTACTCTCTTGACCAATATCTGGAGTGCTACATCCATGAGCATTGATTGTGGATCTAAGCAAGGCAAAATCCTTAGCAACTTCAATCTTTTCACTGTTTATCATACTGCTACTGTTGGTCTAGGTGTGAAAATCATTGCTTTCTTTACCTTGAGCTGGAATCCAAACTGAAGGCTGTAATCCTTGGTCGTCTCAGTAAGAACTTTAAGTCCTCCTCGCTTTCAGCAAGCAATGTTATGTCATCTGCATTCTAAAGGTAGTTGACAAGACTTCTTCCGATCATGAAGCCATGTTCTTCTTCAGGTTATTTACTCAGTAGACAGATTGAATAAGTATTATGAGAGGCTTCAACCCTGACCCACATTTTTCTTGATTTTTAAATCATGCAATATTCCCTGTTCTATTTGCACAACTGCATCTTGGTCTGTGTACAGATTTTGCAAGAGCACAATGTAATGTCTTGGAATTTCCCCTCATCTCAAAGCTATTGATAATTTTTCATGATCTGCACAAACTTTGTATAATCAATAAAACACAAGTAAACATCTTTCTGGTATTCTCTGCTTTCAGCCAAGATTCATCTGATATGAGCAACAATAACTCTTTGTTCCATGTCCTATTCTGGATCTAGCATTAATTTTTATGCAGTTCCCTGTCAATGTACTGCTGAAACTATTGTTGGATGATCTTCAGCAAAATTTTATTTGCATATGTATCAGTGATATAATTGAATATTTTGCACATTCGGTTGGGTTACCCTTCTTTGGAATGGGTGAAAATATGGATCTCTTCCAGTCAGTTGGCCAAGTACCCATCTTCCAATTTTCTCAGCATAGACTAGTAAATTCTTACAGTGCTTCATCAGCTTGTTGAAACATTTCATTTGGTAGTTTGTCCATTACTAGATCCATGGTTTTGGTTAATTAGATCAATGTTGCCTGGACTTCACCCTTCAGCACCATTGGTTCTTGTTCATAGGCTCCTCCAGAAATAGTGGAATGTCAACTGTTTCATTTTGGTACAATGACTCTACATGTACTTTCCATCTTTGAATGCATCCTGCATCGTTCAATATTTTGCCCATACGTCTTTGCATATTTCCTTTTAAGACTTTACTTACTCTTCTCGAGCTGAACTTTGAAATTTTCTCTTCAGCTTCTTTACTTCATGATTCCATTTGTCTTAGCTACTCTATGATTAAAAGAGAGTTTCAGATTCTCCTCTAATATCTGCTTTGATCTTTACTTACGATGTTCTTAATGTCTTCCCACAACTTGTTGGGTCTTCTGTCACTAGTGTTTAATGAGTCAAATCTAGTTTTGAGATGTTCACAAAACTCAAGTGAGATATATACAAGGTTATATCTTAACTCTCATGGATTTGTTTTAATTTTCTTCAACTTCAACCTGAAATTACACATAAACAATTGATGATCTGTTCCACAGTTGGATCCTGGCTTAGTTTTAACTACCTATACTGAGTTTCTTCATTTTCTTTTTCCACAGATGTAGTCAAAATAATTTCAATGTATTCTTTCTGTGGGAGTCCATTGGTATAGTAGTCATTTGTGGTTTTGACAAAAGGTATTTGTGAGGAAGAAGTCATTTGGTCTTGCCAATTTCTATCACGTGAACTTTAGCATCATTTCATTTTTGATGACTTCCAATTTTCCTAGATTCATACTTAGTACATTCCAAATTCCAATTATTAATAGATGCTTAAAGCTGTTTCTTTTCATTTTGAGTTATGCCCCAGAAGCAAATAAAGGTCCCAAAGGTTTTACCGCATCAACATCATTATAGTCAATCCTACTTTGAGAAGGCAACTCTTCCTCGGTCATTTTGAGTACCCAGGGGGTTCATGAATTGCAGCAAAACACTGTCATGAGGTTTCAGTATCTGACAATGTCCTGCTGCTGTTAATAAGGTTTTCAGCGACTAATTCCTCAGAAGTGTACAGCCTATCCTCTTTCAGTAGTCTGTTCTTAGCCTGAAAGCTCTGCTGAAACCTGTTCATTTTGAGTGACTCCACTGGTATTTGGAACACCAGTGACATCGATTCTAGCATCACAGCAACCCCCTACAGTACAACAAACTGACGGTCAAGTGGTGTCATTTTTATTAGGGAAATACAATCTAGAATAACTAAGGTTTAAGTGACAAGAAGCTCTAGGAATTTTCAAGTGTTTTAAAATATCCTTCCCGCATTCTCAAGAGGAAACATTGAAAATGAATGTTAAGTTGTACCTTTGTTTTCTCAAATACACTTAAATTGAGAAAAAAAAAACAAAAAACCACAAAGGCATATTTTAGACTTATTTCAATTTAGTGCTTTGTTCTTTGAGGATAAATACGATAATCAGGAAACCCTTGCCACCATTCTTCAATTAGCTTCTAGTTCTTTTTGAGGGACACAAAATTTGCTATTTGGGTATGATTAAATTAACAGGATCACATGAAAGGAAAATTAAATTTTTCCTTTATATTGAGTCTCTGCTTCCAGTAGCCCAGTGAAGTTTTAAATTTAAGATGTACACTTGACAATCACTATTAATCACAAAGATATGTAATCATGCAAATGTCCCAACTTACTTATTATGTATGAACACAAGCAATCATGGCTTTTCACAGCACACCCTATACTGTGGAACATGGAATTAAATTAATGTACAATACAATTTAGCATGGATAATTATAAGGAAATATTGATTAGTTACCAGAAATATTTTATCTCTGTAATCTGCATTTTCATTAAGAAAGTAGACAAGTGAATTTATTGTTAAACTATTGAAATAAATAGCTGTAGTACAGGATATTTGAAACTGGAGCTTGAATTTATTCATTCTTATCAGGGGAATAGTTATCAAATGATTATGTACACAACTCAGTGTTAGGCTCCAGGTACTGGCAAAATTAATAAAGCATCGTCTTTGTTCTGAGAGAGTTTAATACGTAATGAGGAAGAAACGGGGGCCTCTATGCCATTGCAATATAAGGAAAACAATATGAGATTTTGAAGAGGGATCGCTCAGAGAGAGGGTGAATAACGACAGTTATTGCAATTTTGGGAGGCATTATAATCATCCATTGTTCATTGATCATTGTTCATTTCCAAGTTTGCTATCAGAACCAGGAAATGGCATTGATAAAATTAAAATGGCCTCTTCAGCTCTCTCTTGTCCATACACTCTTTTACATGTAACTTAATTTTCATTATCATTTCCATTGTCTATTGTAGATCAATCTCTCCCCTACTTAAACTTCAGTTCTCTCTATCCACCTTCAATAGTTTACTTTTATCCATTGCCCTTAACACTACTATAAAAAAACATACTATATTTTTCTTATTTATATTACATTTTGTCTATTTCTTCTATCCCTATGCTCTAATATACGCTCCGTGAGGCAAAGTCATTTTCCTTGTTGGTATTTTGGTTTTATTTGGCATAGGGGTGTGGAGTGTGTGTGTGGGAGTGCT
The DNA here is from genome assembly GCF_000313985.2 of Echinops telfairi. Lineage (NCBI taxonomy): Eukaryota > Metazoa > Chordata > Mammalia > Afrosoricida > Tenrecidae > Echinops > Echinops telfairi. Next base: position 46,518,838 of record NW_022104341.1, read on the forward strand.
TATACTTCTACTCAGGCTATATCCCAAGAGCACAGAACAGGCCCAGGCCGATGGCAGCACTCGGTTGTCAGATCAACTACTTAATTAGTTTCAGACTTTATATCTGCATCCCACCAAATGCATCCTAAATTGATTGCCTTATTTCTTTAAAGGCACTAGGTAACATCATGAGTTCAGTAAATGAAAATGACATTGGATGCAAATTGTATCAAGCAGGTGAAATCTGAAGGATATGACAATTCAACGAATATTTGGAAATGGCAATTAGAAGAAACCAAAGATGATTTACAGTTTGAGAGTGGATGAATGGGAGAACTGATGAGAACTTGAAATACTAGTGAATTTAGAAATTAATATTAGGCTCTAGAAACTAATAAACAACGTAATCATCATCCCAATGAAATAATCCTCTGAGCCAGAATAATCCTATTTTGAAAATAAGGAGAAATTTGATAAATCCAAATAGCCATTTTCAGCCAACAGTACACACATATGAGACAATACCATATGGAAGGAGAAACAGGGAGGTAGTACAAAGACAATCTGACTTTGATAGATTAAACCCTGGGAGTTGATAAATGTTTCATGCAGATCAGTAACAGGAAGTGCTACATGCCAATGCAGAGAGCCAAAAATAATCTTGTAGTTTAAAAGAGTGACTGAATGATACAGCACTCTGAACTTGGAAAAGCCTATGTGGTGATGATGGAATGTGAATCACCACTGACTCCATGGCATATACACAGTTTCCTCCCTGACTATGGCAGAAGTTATGTTTCTGATTCTGGGCAGAAGTTATGTTTCTGATTCTGAGTGGGCCAAATAAAGATTAAAGAGTCTACATTTTATAATTCTTCCAGAGTAACATGTTGCAAACCAATTAAAATCCAGAACAAACTTTTCTTGGTGGGTAGAGAAGATGGCATTCTATAAAAGGAAATGAGCCAGGCCAACAGATTTATCCTCGTTATCACAAAGCCAAAAAAACAAAGCATTCTCAAAGCAAAGGGCAAAGGAGCCTAAAGCAGAAAAGGGCCTGAAAGGAATTATACACAAATGGAAAACTTCTTTAGATATATGCATAGTATTTATTACTTTACTATAAATAAGAAGGGCACCAAAAAAAACCGAATTAATTTCAAAACCAAAAAATTAAATTTTTTTTTTACAAATCACCTTATAACCTTCAAAGTACTCTCCATTACACTAATACATTTATCAAATCTGCAATTCCATTCTTGGAAACATTCTTCAAACGCATCCTTCCATGAATGCCTGACATCTCCCTTGTTTTTTCCCTTCGCCTCTTCTATGTGGTCACACCGCTGTCCTTTCCTGTCCCTCTTTATTCACAGAAACAAAGAGCAGTTTCACTGAGTGAGGTCAGATGAGTGAGGTGTGTGGGGCAAGAGAGGCATGCTGCTTTCTGTTAAAAACTAGCTCACTGAGATGGGTGCGTGAACAGGTACATTGTCACGATGTCAAAACCAGTCCCCATCGGCCACAAATCAGGCCTGCTTTGTCTCACACGGTTACACAACCTTTTCCGAGCGTCTAAATAGAACAAACTCCAACTGCACTACAGGTTGACATTTTCATCTGTGCAGACAGTTGATGGACGTCCGGACCAAGGTTTGTCATCAATTGACATTTCACCTTTTCTTAAAAATCATTTTATTGGGGTCATACAACTCTTATAATAATCCATACACACATCCATTGTGTCAAGCACATTTGTACATTTGTTGCCATCATCATTTTCAAAACATTTGCTTTCTACTTGAACCCTTGATATCAGCGCCTCATTTCCCCCCCTTCCCTTCCCTCCCTCCATCAGGAATCCCTGATAATTTACAAATTATTATTACTTTTTCATGTCATACACTATCCGATGTCTCCCTTTACCCACTTTTCTGTTGTCCAACACCCATGGAAGGGGTTATATGTAGATCACTATTATCAATTCCCCCTTGCTACCACACCTTCCCTCCACCCTCCTGGTATCTCTACTCTCATTATTGGTCCTGAGGGCTTTATCTGTCCTGGATTCCCTGTGTTTCCAGCTCTGATCTGTACCAGTGTACACCCTCTGGTCTAGCTGGATTTGTAAGGTAGAATGCAGATCATGATAGTCAGGAGGAGGCAGCATTAAAGAGCTGGATGAAAGTTGTATGTTTCAT
>NW_022104341.1:46522477-46524534 GCF_000313985.2 Echinops telfairi
CGTGTGTTGCATTCATGTCTTAGAGAAATGGGAACAGACTTCATTTCACCTTCTTTGAAAGGAGAAAACCAAACGTACACTGAGCTTTTCCCATAGCCGTCCTTGTAAGCTGTGTTCAACATCACGAACGTTCCTGCAGCATTTTCCCGGAGCAAGAAACAAAATACCACAAGTGCATCCTGTACTCCTAAATTGACCATCACAAAAAAACCCAAGGTTTGAGCAAAACTGCTTTTATGAAAAAATTCACCATGACCAGACAGAACCTACCTATCCAGGCGATGCCACTGGGTCCATTAACTTAGTGATTTACTGAATGCTCGCCTAATGGGAAACATGTGTACTGTGAAAGCTTCACCCCACAGAGGTTTTTTTCTTTTTTGGGGGGGGGCACCCGTTCGTATTTGAGGGGGCTTCAAAAATGTGTGAAAATTTTCATTATCCTTTCATTCCATTTTTATATGAGCATTTTGAAGCCCCTTCAAAAGTTATTCTCCAGTTAGGGGAAAGTGAAAGAAAAAGGGGGGCGTAATATTTTTTTTAGAGACTGACTACTGGTTAAAAGTCTCCTGGAAATATGTTCATGGGTAATTTTTTTAAAATTATGGATCATGGCAGGTCTACTGAGAAATTAGAAGGGAAAGGGTTTTTTATATCAACCCAAATCATAGTGAGATTAAGCAAAAATGAACCCACAGGATTGTTTTGTAGACTAAAGCATAGGCAATTCTAATCATTGAGATGGCCTGCTCAGTTCATTAAATTCATACATACTACCTAAATTCAGGTTTGTTCTATCAATTCAACCTCTTAAATGAATTTTACATGATTTAGTATTTGCCACTTAAACATTTCCTGCTTATTTAAATAAAGGCATATTTAAATTACTTTGTTTTGTTTAAGTGCCAAAACAGAGAAGAAAAACAACTCAAAGGTAAGAGCTATCACCCACTGATAGCTCAATATGCATGGCCCGGTCCTGCACCATCCTCACAACTGTTCTGATATTGGGGTCCATTGTTGCAGCTGCTGTGTCAACCCACCTAGTCGAGGATCTTCTACTTTTTGCTGCACCTCTGCTTTACTAAACATGATGTCCTTCTCCAGGGACTGGTCTCTCCTGACACCATGTCCAAAGTTCAGGAGACTAAGTCTTGACATCCTTGTTGTAGTTCTTGTAGTCTTGACAACTCTGGTTGTAGTTCTTCCAAGACAGATTTGGCTGTGGCGTTCTTTTGGCAGTCCATGGGACTTTCAAGTGTCTTCATGAGCACCATCATTCAAAAGCATCAATTCTTCTTCGGTCTTCTTTACTCAGATCCCACTTTTACGTGCATATGAGGCAACTGGATATATCATCATGGGTAGGGTAAGGTCAAACTTAGTCCTCAAAATAAAATCTTTGCTCTTCAACGTTTTTAAAGAGGTCTTGTACAGCATTTACTCAATGCAATATATCATTCAATTTCTTGACTGCTTCTTCCATGACCATTGATTGTGGATACAAGAAAGACGAAAGTCTTGACAACTTTAATCTCTTCTCAATTTATCAGGCTGTTACTTATTGGTCCAGTTGTGAGGATTTGGATTTTCTTTACTTAGAGTTGCAAAACACACTGAAGGAAGCAATCCTTGATTTTCATCAGCAAGGGCTTCAAGTCCTCTTCATTTTCAGCAAGCAAGACTGTACCATCTGCATATTACAGTTGTTAATAAGCCTTTCTACAATCCTGATGCTGCATTCTCTTCACAAAAGCCAGCTTCTCTGAAAATTTGCTGCTCATACAGATTTAATAACTATGGTGAAAGGATACAACCTTGATACACACCTTTCTTGATTTGAAATCATTCATTATCCCCCTGTTCTGTTTGCACAACTGCCTCTTGATCCATGTAGAGGTTCCACATGAGCAAGATGAAGTGTTCTGGAATTCTCATTTTTCTAGACTATCCAGAGTCCCAAAGTTCATCTGTAGATAATTGGACATCCCTTATACAAGAGTCACAAAGAAGAGATGTGCAGGGTGCAGTATAACACTGATGAAACATACAACTTT
>NW_022104341.1:46524814-46526949 GCF_000313985.2 Echinops telfairi
AAAAGTGGGTGAAGGGAAACATTGGTCAGTGTAAGATATGAAAGAATAATAATTTATGAATTAGCAAGGGTTCATGAGTGAGGGAGTTTGGTCCAGGGAGGAGGAAAAAAATGAGAAGCTGATTCTAAGCGCTCAAGTAGAAAGAAAATGTTTTGAAAGTGATGATGGCAACAAATGTGCTTGACACAATGGATGGATAGATGGGTTGTGATAAGAGCTGTATGAGCCCCCAATAAAATGATTTAAAAAAAAAAAAGACTATCCAGAGTTTTTTAACTGGTCCACACAGCAGAATGCCTTGGCATAGTCAGTAAAACACATGTAAACAAAAGTAAACCTCTTTCTGGTATTCTCTGCTTTCAGCCAAAATACATTTGACACCAGCAATAAAACATCTTGTTCCAAGTCCTCTTCTGAATCTGGCCTAAATTTCTGACAGCCTTCTGTCAATGTACTGCTTCAAATATTGTTGGAGAATCTTCAGCAAAAACTTACTTACATATGTTATCAAAGTAATTGACAGGATCTATAACCTTAACATCCTGCTGGGTCACCTTTCTTTGGAATGGGCACAATTATGGACCTTGTACAGTCAGTTAGCCAAATAGCTCTTCCCAATTTCTTAGCATAGGCGAGTGAATTCTTTCAGTGCGTCATCGGCCTGTTGAAACATTTCAATTCATTCTTTAAAAATAATGTTATTGGGGGCTGCTACAGCTCTTATCACAATCCTTCCTTCCATCCATGGTGTCAAGGACATTTTTAGCCATCATCATTTTCAAAAAATTTTCTTTCTAGTTGAGCCTCAATTGATATTTCGTCAATTCCTGGAATCTTCTTTTTGGATAATACCTTCAGTAAAGTTTGGACATCTCCCTTCCATACCATTGGTCCTTTCTCATACATGACCTCCTGAAATGGTGAAATGTCCCCTAGTTCTTTTGGGTACAGTGACCCTCTATTTTCTTTCCATCTTCTTTTGATGCTTCCTGCATGGTTCAATATATTGCCCGTATAATCTTTCAGTATTGAAACGCAAGGTTTCTGTGTTTTGTGTAATTCTAGAAGCTATGTCACTGGTATCTAAAATACCAGCATGTCCAATATAGATCAGTATAAAACTCACAGCTGATTCCAACTTACAGAAACCCTACAAAACAGAGTAGTAGAACCATATCTGTGGAATTCTGAGACTGTGATGCTTTATGAGAGTAGAAAGCTTCATCTTCCTCCCTTGGAGAGGCAGGTGGTTTAGAACAGCTGACTTTGTGGTTAGCAGCCCAAGTGTAACCCCTTGCATCACCAGGGCTTCCCAGACTAGGAGAGATTTCTCTGAAAACAACATTTGTATTATTTCTGAAATAATATTGGAAGTGCATACCTAACCCATCTGAAAGGAAGAAAAGAAGATACGACTCTCATATATAGACACTTACTGGTTTAACTCAATATGACCCTTCAAGGCATAATACCTTATGTCATATATTATCATTTTTTATTTCATACACCTGTGCCTATAGTCATATTTTGGCAAGGATTATCTGCAAGAATAGGATGAGATTAAGATCTGACGTGAGCAGAGGGTATGAATTGGGCCACACTCTTTGCTTAATGGTTGTCTTGGTTACTTGTAGTGGATGTAAAGTAAGATATGCTAGAGTTGAGGGAAGAAAAGCTGCATCTGAAGTGGCCTGAGAAAGGCCTGGTTGATTAAGAGTAGTAGGAGGTGAATACCTCTGAAAACATCCTACCAAGGGCCCCAGATCATATATGCGTATAGTCCAGGAGTGTAGTTCAGATGATTATATTTGAATGAAGGATTATATGTTAATTTTATTGCACAGTTGATACTGTAACTCCCACCAAACAACTTTTCCCTGCATGGATCCGATAAGAAGGTGGTGGAAGATACTGATAGGATTTGTCTATGAGTAATTTTGAACAGGATTCCTTGCAATGCCATCCTGCTGTGTATAAAATGAGCTCTCATGGAAGAAGCACACAAGCCTGCGTGATCACGAGGTGTCAAAGGGATCAGTTATCAGGCATCAAAGAACAAAAAATCATATCATTGTGTGCTCACCTCCCTGATATGATTACTGAAGACAAATGGGTGCATATGCAAATGTGGTGAA
>NW_022104341.1:46528220-46529702 GCF_000313985.2 Echinops telfairi
GAAAGAGTGATTGAGAGGAGAACGGCTTCATAGAGTCTTAATGACTGCCGTTTTAATGGAAGCACGTTGCTGAGGTCTCTTTGGTAGTGCCACTGAGGAGGGCAAACTGTCAATCTCATGCAAACCAGAGTGGCACCAAGGAACCGGCAAGGCACACACTCCACCAAATTCCATCAAAAGATCCTACTGACAGCAAAACCTCAGCACTTAATGCTTTAAAATTCATCATTTGATTCTTACAGAACTACGCTGAAAGTCAATCACAGAAAATATTTACACCAACACGTACTGCAGGCCAGATTCTTCTCTAATATAATAGAACTATTTACATAGACAAGATCTCTTCTTTCATGGTGCTGAAAGGATAGCAGTGGGGAGGTGTCACGGTTGGAGATGCCAAGTAACTAGGTGCCAAGAGCTAGGAATAGGTGAGTACACTGGTCCAAGTATCTGGTTTTCCCTCCCTGACTTTGAGAATTTGGATTAAACCTCACCGAACACTACATGAAGCATTTCCTCAAACTTTTGTTTCACAACAGTGACGTTAGATGAATAAAACACAGATAGCAATGTCCCAGCTAGAAAAATAAGATTCAGGTTCTAGCAATTAGACAGCAGTTGAAAGTGGAAGAGTCAGCAAGTGAAGCTGATGATACACAAGAAAAGCAAGGAGAGGTGGACACAGTTCTGTGTTTTTCTTAAGTGATTTACGTAACCCAATGAGTAAGACTGATAGAGTCAAGGAGTTCAGATGCTGCTAAGAGGTGCAGTCTTCCAAGGATATGCACAGGACAACAGGGTCAACAACATTAAAGTCGCTAAAAACTTCAGTACTGAAACAACAAACTGTTTCAACAAAACCTAAAAAACAAAAAACTCCTCAACAACAAATCCATTCCAGTTCTTTCCAACCCCACCATGTGTGCAATAAAGAAAACCATGAACTGATTCAGAAATAATAAGAAAACATGAAAAATCTAATAAATAGAGAAAATAAATTATAAAAATTTGGATGCAAGAGATTTAAAACGTATCACATGAAAGAGCTTCAAAAAGGTTTTGGAAAACAAATGCAAAGACAATGCAAAATTTCCACGAACTTTTTGAAGCCCCCTCTTATAAACTCCTTTATATGAAGAGATTTGAAAATATAGGTAAATAGATAACATTCTACAAATGTATAATTTTTAAAAAGTTGACACAAGAACTTAAATACCATATAATACATTTTGATATAAATAGTATGCTTGATGTAAGTAGCATACAAATAGTATGTTTGATGGAAATAGTAAATCATATATGGTTATTAGCAAATAACTCGACCCCTATATAGGCTATGTGCATTATATAAGTGCACTTGTTATTTAGGTGGGCATATTATATGAAGGGAAATCTAAAAGCATTGCTGCAAAATTATAAAAAATTGCATGAAGTAAAAGTATCGGAATATGAAATTATTATTTCTGAGCACATCCCTTACAT
>NW_022104341.1:46532511-46535580 GCF_000313985.2 Echinops telfairi
TCATCATCATCAATTTTAGATCTCTTGTTGTTCCCTTATCCCTGAGTTTGCTGGATCCCCACTCCTCCTCCCCACTCTCTCCTCTCCCATGTCCCCCCAGAACAGCTGGTCCTATTGTTTTTTGATAGACATATGGTGAAAAAAAAATAAGAAAAAAACCCACGATAGATAGTTCCAGGTACCCCCTCATATTTCTGAAGTTAATGTTTCCATCTCTCTAACTCTTCCCTAAAGAATTCTTTGCTGTTTGACTTGCACCATTTCCCGAAAACTCCAAGGACTTGGAGTTTGGGAAATAAAGAGAAGTCCAGATCAAGACTCTAAGGTGTAGGGTAAGGTTTCCCAGTGAAATTTCATAGGAATTGCTGCCCTGGAAGAATGAGCAGATGCATTGACATGGAGGGAGGTTAGGGGAGAGCATTGTTTAACACAACTTTCTTCACTTTGTCTACCAAAACTACTTTCAATTTTCCTTAAACTTCATTAATAGCCCCAGTGTACATGATGAGCCTTTGAGAAAATCTATCAAGATTACCCCTACTGAAATCCAAAAATATTCGCAGAATCCTGAGCCAACCTTATGACCTTGGGTTTTGTGAGCATGCACAGGACAGAGTGGTGTTTCGTTCTGCTGTAAATAGGGTCACTATGAGCTGGATTCGACTCAACAGCACCTAACACCACCAACAACAGAAGATTCCCTATGAGTCAGAGGTGACTCAAGGGCAGGGAGTGTGGTTTTTCATTTTGTTTTGTTTTTGAGAAAAATCTTCTCAGAAGTCACTGTTTTGATTGTTTTGTTTTTAAGTCACCCGAAGATAATAAGTATATTACTGAGAGAATTTGTCTATAGCCATCCACTGTCTGCCTCATATGCATGTGGAAGTTGGACGTTGAATACGGAAGCCTGAAGAAGAACTTCCGTATTCATATGAAATGTGGTGCTGGTCACGTATATTGAAAGCACAGTGGACAGACAAACGGCTCTGTCTCGGAAGAGCGCACCTTTGAGGCACGGATGGCAAGACTTCATCTTGCATACTCTGGAAATATCATCAGGAGATGCCAGTCCCTGGAGAAGGACATCGCTATGCTTAGTAAAGTGGAGGGGCAGCAGAAAAGTAGAGCCCTCCATGAGATGGATTCCTTCAGTGGCAGCAACAATGGGCTCGGGCCAGGAAATGTTTTGTTCTGTTGTGTACAGGCTCTACGGGTGGGAGCCGATCCAATGGCACTTAATAATAACAGCAACAACCAGGTCCACTGATCGCAGAGACATGTTTAAACATACTTTGTTTGTAATAAAGCAGTGCCTGCATGCACCCTAGTAGCAATAACAATTTTTGACTTCTCCTCATATGTGAAAAATATGGTAGAGGAATAATTAAGAAAGAACTTTAAATAATTATCAAACAAATAGTTTTAAAAATAATTTAGGCCCATAGACTTCTTCCCAAACAGTTTTGAAATCTTCAAATGCAAATGACTATGCTACTTAATCTATTCTCAAACTGAATAAAAAGATGGAAAATCACCCAACGCCTTGTATAAAGCTAGCATAAACCTAATGAAAAAACCTGTCAAAGCTAACACACACTATAGCAGAAGGCTACCCATAAATACATGCAGGCATCGCTAGAAGAAGTCCTAGCAAGTGACTCTATCAAGGCCTGTGATTAGCATGCAAGATCCGGGACAAAACCTGCCTAATTTCTCAGCACTAAGTTACACTCTGAACTTCTGTACTTGGTTTAACACTTTTCTTAGTCATGTGAGCAAGGGGCTAGGGAAGAATGTGAAGCTGCAAATCCTTAGCACTATAAAAATGAAAAATGTGTCAGAAAATTGAGATGTAGTGTTTAAAATAGTACACTCACATATCAGAATAATCAGGTTTAGGAAAGCTTCAGGAGCCTCGTATTTAGTTCACAATGGTCAGGCCTGATATTCGTGCAAGTACTAAAGGGCTTTACAGCACTAATGGTTCATGTTTTGATGCGATAACGTAATTCTTTTAATTCATTATCATTATTTTAATCCATGTCACCAATTTGGTAAAAATCAAAATCTTATCTAAGGAGCTAGAAGATAAATTTATTTTTGATCTGCCTTGGTCTTGAAGTTCTAAGCCATGATTACACCTTTACTTTTCTTATAGACACATCTTTTATTAGCCTGTTAATTGAAGTTGAGCCGGAGACATTCAGTTCAAAGCTATGCTTCTAAAATGTGTCACTCAAGTTACATTTTATGTATTTTTTCTTTATTTTATTACTCCTCTGGTATTTTACCTATTAAAAATGAGAGCTCAGATGCCCATTTTAAACTCAATACTTGCTAGTGGTTGCGAAGGAGATGTTAACCATGATTGCAATCACCCACATTAAAGGCATTGCAATTCTGGCCCCTGAAATGAATGAGGACTTTTTGACTTCGCATTTTTATTTTGAAAGAGAAATGAAGGCAAAGTTACAGACATGAGAGAACCTCCTGCGTGCAGATTCACCAGCTGTTTACATTTTGCCATTTTTCCTTTATTTCTCCATCTACTCACCGACCTAGTGAAGTTTTCTCTCACTCTAGATACAGATGACTGCTAAACAACTTGAGAAGACAACACAGATACCACGACCTGCTAATCCTAAATATCTCACTATGTATTTTGTGAGCATAAAGATGGTCTCTTTTGTGAGCATCAAATAATTACCAATTTCATGAAATTTAATGGTGTAAACCAATAATATTTGAATATATAACCCATTTAAAAGGTTATTAAAAATGTGTTAATGGCTATTATAATATAAATCATGTTTCTTGGTTTTTAATCTCTATAATCACCCTATATGTAAAATGTGGGCATGTTAAATACAGCGATAGAACAGAACATTAGCCGCTATGACAGTGTATATATTTAATATCCTCATCTTCCTTGGTGGATACACAAGAGGTGCTGCCTAAAGGGGGTGAAATGACAGATACAGGCCTACGTTTATTATTTTAAAGAGCCAAGAAGACCAGCAGAAGGACCTCAGTCCCAACAGCACTATGAACATCCGGAAAGAGAGGAGA
>NW_022104341.1:46537084-46538722 GCF_000313985.2 Echinops telfairi
TTTCTGAAAAGCAGTCAAGGGAAACTCGGTGGATTATGACCAAATATTGTCTAATATGGTGCGAGAAGGTAAATCTTTGGTGTTAGAAGGAGCTCAAAATATACAGTGTTGGTCACGATGACAAGGACAACAATCATCTTGAAGACAGAACAGGCTTATGCAACATATATTCTGTTTCACATGAATGGCCACGAGGGAGAGCCGCTAAGGGCAAAACTGCTCATTTCAGTCACCCGGGAGTTGATTCTGACTCATGACAATGCTGTGTGTGTCAGAGGAGAATGTGGTCAGAGGGTTTTCAATAACTGATTCAAACTCACTAGCTGTTCTGCAAGAGAAAGACGAGGTTGTTAGCGCCCATAAAGATTCACAGCCTTGGACAACCTATGTTGGGCCACCATGTGGCTATGTTTCTAAATTGTGGCAGAGGGTTGGGGTTTTGAGTATGGAGTGTGATCTACTTGATAGGGATGGGTTTTAAAGCTCTAGAGACCAGGAGTAGGAGAGGATAGTGGTTGCGTGGGGAACTGCTACTGTTTATTTCAACAGTGTACTCCACTAGTTCCTTCACCATGTGCATTCATTACCTTTGAAGAACTTTTAAAGGGAAAATCAACAGGAATAGCTTTCATTATACCGGCCTCAAGCCGGGCACTATGCTGCCCACCGCCAGCGAGTCCATTGTGACTCATAACACCCCTAGCCAGGCTTCCCTAGGCTCTGCAAGCCTTACTGAGGCAGATAGCCTCACCTTTCTCCCACAGAGCAGCTCCTGGGTTTGAAATAGTGACCTTGCAGTTAGCAGTCTGATGCTTACCAGACATTGCCACCAGGTCTTCTTAGGCACTGTGCTAGATGCTGTAAATGAACTTCTTACTTACTCTTCAAAAGAATGAAGTATTTATGCACAGGACCCTGATCACAATGTGCCTGGCACATAGTTAAGGACTCAATACTGATTTAAATAATGATTACTAAATGAATGCATGCTGCATATCTGTAGGCATGCATGAATGAACAAAAGATGCACGAAAAGCTTCAAGAAATTTCAGAACTCCAACCTTCTCACCACATATATGATTATCGTAACTGGATTGCATGAGACTGGCATTAGCATTTTCAAAGTTCTTATTTTTCAGGAAAGAAAAAAGAAAAATGAATAACATTAAGAAATCAATCACCCGATGAAAATTTCAATTTCTGTAGCCTTACTCGGGCTTGGAAGTGCTCCGTCTCCAGCGATTTGGAGGAGAGGAGTTTCATCCTGGCATGGCAAACCCTAAATTAGAGTGAATAAATGGAGACTTGGCATAGCGCTCCTGAAAGGTTGCCAACCCCTGCTCAGCTGACTGTTCCACATCGACAATCATATGCAAAGAAAATCAGAATGGGCAAGTTGCTGGGAAAGATACTTCCACATTCTGAAATGCACCAAAACCATAAGTGGTCTCTTATACTAAATTAAACTCTCAGACTTGGAACAATACAGTCCAGGAAGTACACAAGACAATTAAATGATAGACTAGACTAAAAGAAAACATCTAAACCCACTGCTATTGAGTCTATTCCAACTACTACCAACCCTACAGGACAAAGTAGAACTGCCCCATAGGGCTTCTAAGGCTGTGAATCTTTATG
>NW_022104341.1:46539671-46541262 GCF_000313985.2 Echinops telfairi
TATGGTTAAGCAATTTGCCCAAGATCTCAAAGCTAATTAATAACAGACAGGGACAAATGGGAATGCAACCAGTCTTATTCCAGGCCCTTGTCTCATAGTCACTATGATATACTCCTCTCATATCTGGCAACCATAGTCAATAAACTCTATTATCAATCTTATCAACAGCAAGAGCGAAAACACCATCTGAGGCAAAGCAACTGGTCTCTATTTACAATAGAATCTGTAGCGAATTTTGAATTGCCTCTATGAATAACTGTCACTTCTACTGGGAGACCAGAAGAACTGGTTGGTGACCTGCTACTAAGACTGGACATTTTGATTGTAGATTTTATAAGAGAAAAGACAGAACATAATTTCAAATTCTCAGGGACTCCAAACTTTTTGGAGCCATGCAGGCTGGATAAACCTTTGAAACTATTGTGAAATAAGTTTTAAACCTAAAACCAAGAAAACACCCATTTAAAAGCAAGCAATAGTTAGCTTAACAAGGAAGAAATGTTTGCCTTGAGTATTGTTATTTTATTTTTTTAATTTAAAATTTTATTATTATTATTACTTTTAATCATTTTATTGGGGCCCTCTTAAAAATCTTATGAAAATTCATCATTCAATTGTACTGAGCACACTTGTACACATGTGGCCATCAACATTTCCAAAACATTTTTTTCTACTTGGAGCATTGCTATTTTAAGATCAGTCTATATAGGATCAAATTGACAATAGCAACTTAAAAGATAAAATAGGAAATTCAGGGGGAGTAATTTTATGTGACTGCAGAAGATATCACTAAGAAAAGAAAGGTATGATTGCACATACACTTGAAGAAAGTAATCAACATTACTGGTTTATACATGTAGAAACTGCTAAATGGATTTCTCTACCAACAACTAAATGCAAAATTATTTTTAACAATATAAGCCTAGGAACCAGCTAGCTGGTAAGGATCACCAAGGAAATTTAAATTTTATTTTGTATCATATTACAATATATCAATACACATATGTATGACAAGGTTTAAAATATTAAAGCATTGTCTTCATACAAATTCATTGGAAGGGGTTAAAAATTCAAGGTATATCAAAGCCATGGATAAAGGAACCAGAAAATCAACAAAATTGATTTAAATGAAAATAAGCTAAACTGACAGATAAGCACATAAGCACAAAGGTACATAGATAGGAAGATGAGATTAGATAGAGAGATAAAATATTATGGAAGTAGAAGGAGCCTGTTAGTGTAGTGGCTATGAGTTGGGCTGCTAACCTCAAGGTCAACAGTTCAAAACTACCAGCCAGCTCCGAGGGAGCAAGACAAGGCTTTCACCTCCCGTTGGAAGCTCAGGGGCAGTTCCAGCCTGTCCTGTGGAGTAGCTAGGCGTTGGCATTACTGGACAGCAGGAGTGTGGTTTGGTGGAACATTTCTCATCAAGTCAGTTCTGACACACAGCAACTCGATCTACAACAGAAACAACCATGGTCCATTCCTGCTGTCCATTCTCACAATCATTGTCATGTTTTCATTCATTGTGGAAGCCAAGGTGCCAACCAATCGCAGTCAAGGTCATCCTCTTTTCATAGGCTTGCCTCTA
>NW_022104341.1:46544278-46557529 GCF_000313985.2 Echinops telfairi
TTGCATTCTTGTTCTTTTTCATGTAATCCCAATTCTTGAATTATTTGCGCAGGGACTCAACCATGACACACATCTTTTATGGTTTTGAGTCATTAGTATCTCCATGTTCTGTTCCAATAACTGCTTCTCAGTCCACATACAGGTTCCACATGAGCATAATTAAGTGTTCTGGAACTCCCGTGCCTCAAAATACTATCCATAGTTTGTTATGACCCACAAAGTCAAATAGTCAACAAAACACATATAAATATTTTTCTGTGTTCTCTGTTTACAACTCAGCCAAGCTCCAATGGCTTCTACAAGGATATCGCCTTATTCCATGTCTTTGAATCTGGCTAGAATTTCTAGCAGCTTACTGTTGATTCACTGGTGCATCCAGCTTAAAATTACCTTCAGCAAAGTTTAAATTTCATGTGATATTAATGATCTTATTTGATAATTTCCGCATCGCATTATGTCACCTTTCTTTGGAATGGGTACAAGTATGGGTTTCTTCCAGTCATTTGGCCAAATACCTATCTTCAAGATCTCTTGACATAGCCAAGTGACTTTTTCCAGTGCTTCATTAGTTTGTTGAAACATTTCAATTGGTATTCTGTCAATTCCTGAAGGCTTGCTTTTCACTAATGCCTTCAGTGCAGCGTGGACTTCTTCCTTCAATATTATTAGCTCTTGATCATGGGCTACCTCTTGAAATGGTTGAATGTCAACCAATTCTTTTTGCTTTTAAAATCAATTATTTTATTTGGAGCTCTTACAGATAATATAACAATCCATAATTTGGTTGGATCAAGCATAATTTTATCATTGCCATCACCATCAGTTTTAAAACATTTTCTTTCTTCTTGAACTCTTTGCTGGCATAGTAAATCATATGATTGTCTGATTCAAAATGGTCAATACTAGTCCATTTCTGCTTACTAATACCCAAGGTGTCAATCTTTATGAGTAGCAATT
Organism: Echinops telfairi; assembly: GCF_000313985.2. Classification (NCBI taxonomy): domain Eukaryota; kingdom Metazoa; phylum Chordata; class Mammalia; order Afrosoricida; family Tenrecidae; genus Echinops; species Echinops telfairi. The sequence continues at coordinate 46,545,236 of NW_022104341.1, forward strand.
CAATTGTGATGACTTCTAATTTATCTAAATTCACACGTTCTATGTGTGATTATTAATGAATGTTTGCTGATGTGCTTTCATATTTTGAGTTGTAACGTATTAGTCAACGACAGTCCTGAAAGTGTTTTTATGTATACATCAGTAAAATCAACTCTAGTTTAAGGAGACAGCTCTTCCAAGTCATATTTTGAGTAGTTTCCAACTCAACGGGCTTTCCTCTAGCACTATATCAGACAATATTCTGCTATTATCCATGAGGATTATTTTTTATCTTTGTTGTTGTTCAGAAGTAGGTCTTCAAGTCCTTTTTCATAGTCTGTCTTGGTATGGAAACTCCATTGAAACCAGTCCACCTTGGTTGACTCCATTGGTATCTGAAATACCAATGGAATTGCTTCCAATATCACAGCAACATGCAAGAAACCATACAATGACAAACTGACAAATGAGTAGTGGGGTTAATATTTACAGAGCTGGATTCTTTATGTATATCTTCTCATTGAAATAGCACAGCCACCCTACTAGTTAGAGCATATCATTATTTTCAAAGGGCACATATAAAATCTCACAGGTAATACAAGCTGGAACAATGGTTTGAATTCACATCTGGCAGTTCTCAAATATCTTGATTTTTGTTATATAGCACACTCCTCTCCAGGGGCAGAGAGAAAGAGCTTTATAAAATGGAACTGTAGTTATGGAACACCTATTATGTACTATGGCATAATATTGCATATTATTATACAGTATAATATATGGCATGATATTGCATAATATTATACAGTATAATTATTATTATACTATTGCATATTAATAGTACAGCTACTATTCCAAGTCCTGGAGTCCACGTCATCACAAATGAAACACAAAACTCCAAATCCTCATGGAGCTCAGAGTCCAGTGAAGAAGGCTGACTGTAAGCTAGGTAAATAGGAAACATTTAAAGTATGTTAAACATTAGGAATAGAGAGGGTGGATAGGGAGAGTTTGCATGGTAAAGATGGTTAAGTACTTAGCTACTAACCATAAGGTTGACAGTTTAAGCCTACCCAGAGGCACCTCAGAAAAAAGGGCCAATGATCTCTTGCTGAAAGAAATTAGCCTCTGGAAACCCCATGAAACACAGTTGTACTTGGTACCATCTGTGGCATTGCTAGTAACAGGAATGAACATGAATGCAAGTAGGCTTCTTTAATGGGGAGAAAATAATATGGGGAAAGGGAGGACCACATGCCCTCAGCAGCTGGGGCCAAAGAAGGTTTCCCCAGAAGCAGACAGGTGAGAGTAGTTCTTGGGACTAGAAATCTCCCTGTATAAACACGGGTGTTACAGTCTTCCCGCTTGGCCTCTGGTGAGAAATTGTTTCCTGTCAGCCTGCAACAAGATATGTGGATTCTTCTCATGAGGTCTCAAGTTATATCTTGGGGTGGGCACGCTTGGGCATGCTATCTAAAGTAGGTGCCTTCATCCCATCATTCTCTAGCATCACATCATGTTGGGTACTTCCACAGCATTTTTGATTGGTAATCAAAATGTCTTTGTTTATTGGCATCTTTGTCTACACCCCATTCGCATTACGAGTTCCAGGACCCCTGGAATCGAGTCAAGTTGCAGCACCGCCCCATGCCCTGTGCTTAGTTCCATGGCTGACATCTCGTGGATGCGCAACTCCTTCATGAAGAAGCGAATTAATATGCCACTTGAAGCAATTCTTGCGGATTGCCTTAAGACCGCTGTGAAAACTGTTTTACCGTTAATTTTCACTAGCACACTCGTCATATAAAGCAAAGCCCTCCTGCCATTCGATGGCATTCACACGCTATCACTGCTTTAAGAAATAAAAAGCAAGACTATCAAAGCACTTCAAAGCAGGGAAGTCTCGCTTGGCTCTGCTTTCTCCTCTGTGTCTGCAGGGTTTTGCTTTGGATGCTGACGGACGAAAGGAGACACAGGTTAGGAGTCTGCTCTGACCTTGAGGACAGGGGGAGCTGCCGGTGAATCAGTAGCTGACAGACCGTGCTTGCTCTGAGTTTTTCTGGCTGTTCATTCTGGCTCCACGCCTGGCTGATTTCTGGTTTGGACCGCTTCCGCAGGCTTTCCAGGATGTGGGTTCGCCTCCCACCAAACTCAGGGCAAATCCTAGCCTGAGCCTTGTTTGGGTTTCTCTTCAGGATTCTTGGTTTGGAGTTTCATCTGGTTTAGCTTTCCTTTCGTTTTCGTCTTACGGTCCCTCCAGAAAGTAAAGAAACCAAATACAAAAGCAAAGGTTTCAGGGAAGAGGCCTTTCTTTGAAAGAGTGGCATGGCCGAAGGTGTCCGTTTTACTTTCGTTACTAAGGATCTTAAAAGAGAATCCTTCTCCGCTCACAGCAGAACACTCACACAGTAATCTTTGTGTTCTGAAGGGATCCCATTCAAAACCACGACTGGGCTTCCTAAACAGTTAGAGTCTCAGAAAACCACAGGGGTCACTATGAGTCAGCATTTGACTGGATGATAGTGCATTTTGAGATTTTTTAGTCAAGTATCAAAGAGCAGGAAACGCAGCTTAGAGAAACTCATGTCAGAAAAAGAAAACAAGGATATAATGGGCACAGTAATGGCTGACCTGCCAATAATCACAAAGCAAGATGCAGCACACACACATCATCTGTGACCTGGCCTGGTTCACCATGAGATTAGATTTGTAAAATGTACTTTAAAAGCTCCTTAAGCCTGAAGTGTCATTAGGTTTGTACATATGCCAGCTGGAGTCCCTGAGTCCCTTCTGGGTGTCTCTCTTTGACACTCTGCCGAGAAAAGTCTTGCTCCCAAACATAAAGCCATGCGGACCATTTCAGTATTTTCATTTTTGCAGCCTTTCCTAAAAACTACACTTATTTCAACACCTGCTTTGGAAAAAAGGAGTGTGTGGATTATATTTCAAATATTTCAATTTTACACTTTGGCAGAGCTTGCTTCCTCCTGGGGGATTAGCTGCTGGCAGGGGTCGGCTGCCAGAGGCTTCTCCTGCTGCTGCTCTCTGGGCCCTTGCCAGACAGGCACTGAGGTCTTTAAATTCATCCATGATTTCTCGCCCAAGATGTCCATGCACCTCTGTTGACAGGTTGACAGCTCAGTGCCCCAATTGGCTTATGGGAAGCATCTCTTTGGACCAGTGATGTGTAGGACACAAGGCTGGCCATAACAGCAAAGCCCTCCCATCCATTGTAGCATCCTTCTCAAACCCCCCCACCCCCCCATTCCTGGAAGCAGTTCCAATCAGAAAGTTATACCTGGATTCACTATCAACTCTACATTGGGAAAATACTCTTAGTCTGGGTCTCCGTGTACAGTTTCCAGGGCCTTGAATCAACAACTGTTTCCTCTACACTGTTTTTATAGACCTAAAATGAAGGCCACCTCTATGCTCCCTTGGAAGACCTTCAAATACACCCTGAGGGACCATAGCAATGATAAGAACTAATACTTGAATAGAACTTTGAAGTTCCCCAAGGGGTTTCATCTACGTTGCACAGAAGTCTCAATGGTTATCATTATCCACACTGGGCCCCTGTCTATTCTTTGACTGTCTGAAGCAAACTCCTAGCTCAGGGCATGTGACCTTGCACTTCCCTCTGTTGAGAGTCCTCTTGCTTCAGACATCTGCATAGTTTGCTCCCTCCCTCCATTCTGCTTTCTGCTGGGCGTACTGTATCACAGACTCCCTGAGTGCCTCGTAAAAATTAGTCACAAATTCTAGTTCTCCTGATTTCATTTACATATCACTCATATATTGATGTACTCTGTTGTAGTTTATTATTGGCTTCTTGTCACTAGATTACCAGCTACATGGGATCAAAGCTTTGGTCTGTGTTGCTCACTGTTTAATCCCAGGTGCCTAGAACAGTGCCTGACACATCGCTGTTTGCTGGCATCAAGTTACCCTAACACTTGGCAGTCTCAGGTACAATGAAATAAAACCCTGCCTGGTCCTATGCCATCCCAGAATCAATTGTTGGTCCGACCAATATGATTCAAAGGGTTGTCATTGGCTACACTTTGGGCAGTACGATTCCTGGCCTTCCTTCATAGTTTGTCTTAGTCTGGAAGCTTCCCTGAAGTTGTCCCGAATCACAGCAGCAGGGAAGCCTCCACTGACAGACACTGGTGGTGTATCTCTGACTTCTCAGTGTGCAGCCCAAAGCCAACCCATTCCACTACCAGGGCTCCTTAGGAGCACATAGTCAGCATTCAATAAGTTGACTGAACAAATAGTGAATGAATGATTGACCTTTTTTTAGGGAAACTGAGGTATTCAAAGAAAAAAATGACATAGGTTGTTATTAGTTTCCTAAGGCCGCTCGAAGGGACCTTCGTGGCACAGTGAGCTAAGCATTAATCTAACTCAACCAGGAGTTCTGTGGGAGAAGATGAGAATGTCTGCTCCCCAAAGACGGGCCATCTCAGAAACGCTACACAACAGTTCGGCTCTAGTCTGTCCAGTCCATACTGCAGGTAGGGCCCAATGCCATTGGGTTGGTTTTGGCTTGTATTGCCGCTCTACCAATTGCCATAAGCCTAAAAATAACACATTTATTATCTTTGAGTTCTAGAGGTCAGACGTCCAGAATAGATCTTACTGGGCAAAATTCAAGGTATCAGTTGGCCCGTGGGCCTCCCATGGGCTCTAAGAGATCATCCCGTGCTCACGGTGTCTAGTGCCTCATCAGCGTCTAATCCCTTGGTGTGTGGCTGTTGCCCTCGTCTTCACAGCTGGCAGCACAGCACATTCAAATCTCTCTTGCCCAGGCCCTCCTAAGTAACTCTGGCTTATAGGCCCCTGTGTTATTACACTGGACATACCTAGAGATTCCAAGATTTCTTTCCATCTCATAATTCTTAATTTAATCATATCTGCAAGTCTCTCTTACCGTAGAAGGTGAATGACTTGTGAAGATTCTGGGCCTGGTGACATAAACACATTAGGAGGCCATTATTCAGTCTACAGCACATGGGTCACTTCACTAGCAAGGGTGAGATTGTAGCAAGAACTTAGACTTTCCATGTCAACGGTCGGTTCATCTGAAGTATGGGGAGGAAGGCAGAGGGTGACACTGATGGCACTGCTACTAAGGACAGCATCACATTTCTCCAGTCGGGGGGCTGTGGCTTGAGAACGTCACTCCAACCTCCCCTACCATATAGTCATCTTGATTCCATCCTGCGTTGAGATCCTGGAAGATAACCCTAAATGTCTGTGATCCCCATAGACCCTTTTTTATCAGCAAACAGCAAACAGAGCATGACCTAGTGGTGTAGTCGGTTACCCATTTACCTGCTAAGTATAAGATCTGTCATTCCAAGCCACCAATCACTCTGCAGGAAAAAGAGAAGGCTTTCTACGCTAGTAGATTATAGCCTCAAAGCCTAAAGGGGAGAGGGGAGAGCCTGGGGCCCCCAAATGGGAAGGTTTAACATGAAAATAAATAAATAAATAAATAAATAAATAAATTAGATTTGCTTCCTGCAGGGGGGGGGGGTTGGGGAGGCCTCCAGATTCCTTACCCCCTAGATCTAAATATCCGTCTGAGTGGCTTAAAAAGGAGAAGTAAGACTGAAGTGGATTTGGAATCTTTAATGACATACACATTTATATCAAACATTCAAAAGCAAAACCAAAAAACGGACATTTCCACTCTACCCTATGGAGTCACTATGAGGTAGCACTGACTCACTGGCAGTGAGATCAGCAAGCAGAATATGAAGTTGGCCCTATTTTGGGGGTTCAGATTCACAGTGAGGAGACTAAATTTTCTCAAACTCAGCATTTGGGTCTAGGTCATTCTACAGCGCGTTTGTGTGCATGTGGTGGTAGTGGTGGTGGTGGTGGTGCGGGGGTTGGGGGGCACCTTGTACCATAGGTAGTATCTTCCCTGGCCTCTCGCTGCTAGGATCCAGCAGCAGCTCTACCAGCTGTGACAAATATCTATTGAGGGGCAAAATATCCAACCCCACTCAATGCAGAACTAGCTCTGCTCAACACCACAGCCCCAGCGCAGGGGCAGGAAAGTCGAGCTGCCGCAGCCACCAAGTGTCTAAGAGGCTGGACTGTTCAAAGCCTTTGTCTTGATGTACATTTAGGTGCCTGTCAATCACAGTGCTGGATTCTGGTTGTGCCCACTGCTGGCAAAATTATAATTAACCAAATGACAATGGCTTTCACATCCACATTGATTCCTGTAATTTCAAGTCTCCATTACTAGAGAAAGAACAGCCGAATTATATTTATCAGCAAAAGCCTCCTTGCCTGGCATACTTTTTGTTAAATATATTAATCCTCAAAGAGCACTACTTTCCCTCAGTTTTGCATAGCAGTCCACCCATAAAAATGTTAATAGCTACAACATCACTTTCAGTATGCCGCTCCTCCATTACCTGTGCGACTCCCCGACTCAAGGCAGCTGCTGGCGTTACTGACTATCAGGTGCAACAGGGAAAGTGCTCCACAGAGGGCCACAAGGTAGTAACAAGGCAGTCAGGAAAAGGCCTATCAAATGTGCTCATGCAACTGCTGAGTTCTAGTCAGGGCTTGGACCACCTTACACAGTCCTTTATCTACAAGGCCCACAAAAGACAGGTGGGTTAGTACCCAGGGGCAGCTTTTCGTTAGACTTCAGCAACAACAGACATGACAGAGGAAGTGTCACAAGCTTCCAAATATCTCACAAACCATGTAAGATTCTCCCCCAGCTTCTTCGTGTCTACCAAGGTTTACCAAGTACGAGTGCCTCTTCCACTGCCATTGATTCGGTTAAAACCGCTAACAGCCCTATATGGGGTTTCTGGGAAACCCTATATACATCGTAACAGGAACAAGCAGATTTGTCCTTCCCCAAGGAGCAGTTGGTGGGGTTGAACTGCTCATCTTGAGGTTAGCAACCCAGCATCTAACACATAGCACCACCAGGATGTCTTAATGGGCCTCTGAGTGAACGCAAACCCCTAACGTTTTGACTTGTGGACGAGTACATTAACAGTGTGCACCACCCCTTAAGTCAAACCAGCTGCCTTCAAGTCAAGCTGCTCCTTCTATAAGCCTACACAATTACCTTCACATTTTAATATGCATTTGAGTCCTTTGATCTGCCTCATGGTGATCCCATCTACCACAAAGTAAAATAAAACTCCTTAAAACTCTCAAGGCCGTGTCCTTTTAGAAACAGATGTCCAGGCTTATCTTACAAGGCACCTCTGGGTGTGTCCAAGTTCCCAAGCTCTCGATTCTTAGTGGTGCCACCCAGGGACGCCCCTCAACCCTTAGTTCAGGAAGGCCTCGCGACACAAACATCGCCCAGCCGAGTAAACGCGTCTGGTCCACAGTTTTCCCTTCACACACAAAGAGAAGTCTGTTTGCTGCCTCAGTTACCCTGGATGCAAACCCAGTGGGCGACGTAAGTTCCCGACTATTTCTGTGTCCCTGTAATTGCACAGTGGCTCCTGCCATTTGTTAGCACGCACATCTGGCAGCCCGCTTGCCTCTGGGCCAGCAGGCTCCAGATGCTAGAGTCCCGCGGAGCCTGGGCGGGCATCCAGTGGCTGACACAGCAGCCAGCAAGTGCTTGGGGAATGTGGGAATAATGGCACACCACCCGAAGAACGCTCTGCTGCTTCCTTTCCTCTCAGAGGAGCATTCAGCCTTGCCGCTGTTAAGGCAACAGGATGAAAGGGGCTCTGGGAGATCAGAGCCTGGCCTTCATGCCCAGAGCCAGCATCCCTCCAGCAGCCACTGTGCACATTTGAATAACTGGGGCTGAGAGGGGAATGCAGATGTCCTCTTTGGTCTGGGAAGTGGGCCCTGCCTGTCTCCACTCAGGAGGCAGCATTAGCTCATCTGGAGGAAGCTCTGGCTACTTGTTAATGCAGCCACTGTTCACAAACAAACCACAAACCAAACAGGGTGGCGGCAGGGAATCATTAATAAATCCTTTGGGTTTGGTGGAAGGTGGGAGGGATCTCTGCTTACATGAGATCCAGCTTCTAGATTCAACTCACACTAATCTTTGACCTTCACCTGCCTTTCACTTGCCTTGCCGCCACCTCATAGTTTTCTCATCAGGCACGTGGCAATGACAGGGACTCCTCCTCCCAGAGGGGTTGGATAGAGTAGTGGATCGAAATGGCTTTGAACCAGGGGCCAGACAACCTAAGATGTGGTCACAGACCTTACCATTTATCAGCTGTTTTATTTTCGACAAGTCACTTAAACGTTTAATGACTTAGCTAGGTCATCTATAGATTGGGGTTAATAGACTGGTGATTATCTCACACATTTCTGATGAAGAGCCAAGAAGAATATGACAGCTTTTGAACTGCCAAATATTATTTTTGGTGAGATTCCATTAATGATACAAAATGGTATCGAACGAGACCTCCTTATATACATTGCAAAGAACAACTACTATTTGGAATGAAACCCTCTGCACTGTGATGGTGGGATTCACTTTTCAGCGTATTCCATGACGATCATTAGGGAAAACGAGTAACTATCCTGTGCTTTCAATGGAGCTGCGGATAGATGGCATTCAGTGTATACATGAGTTGTTAGGTAATACTAACATGTTTTGGATCAAAGTTTTATTTTTCCAACAAAAAAATTGAATGATAAAAAGAATAAAAGAAAAAGCAAGACAATGGAGTTATCCCTTGCTTTATCGCATGGAAATGCAATCTGCCCCGTGTTCTTGGTTCTAATGGCACTCTGAGGGATGCACAGGGAGAAGCTGCAGCTTCCTCCCAGGCGCCCGAGCATTTTAATCTTTGCCTCCTGTCAGGCAGGCTTTGAGAGAGTGACCCTGCCCTCCAGAATCGCTTATTAGCCTTCCCAGAAATAGGGGTCCTTATTAAAATCCATGCAGCCTGTTCAGCTGTGGTGCCTCTGGCTGAGCCCAAATTGGAAAAATTGAAAATAGCAAGTAAGAAGAGAAAAACGATTCTCTATGGCACGTTTGGATCAATAAAATTAATAATTTTATCAGAAATAAGTTATTCTTCTTCCAGTATAGTTAGATACGTGGCCAGTCAATCTAGCCTGTTAGAATTATGTATTCATTTTAATTGTAAAGGGCATTCACACATTCATGTATCCAACATTCTTTGAGTATCTATTGTATGCTGGGCAATATATGGTCATTGGAAATATCACTGGGAATGGAAGTATCAAAAGCGCAATTAATTACTTGCATACTCTTTAATAAGGTAGAGCTCAGGAAAAGTTCCAATCCTAAATGAACCTCTAAAGCTACGGACCCAGTCATTTGATCAAGTAATGACACATGCAGAGAGTGTTTGGGACTGAACTAGCAAGGCAAGCACAGAAACCCCACCAGGACTGGATGGTCTCAAATCAAGCATTTTCAAAGACTTGGAGTAACACCATGGATATGTGTAACACCTGGATGTGCATTCAAATCACCTGTTTATCTTTCTAAAACTACTGAGAGCTGTGACCCAGCCCAGCCTCTCAATCTGTAGTTCTCAAGTATATTGTCCAAACAAGGCAAGATGCATTACGTGGGTCTATGTTAGATGATTTCTTGAAACTCATCTCAAATCCACTGAATCTGAAACTTTGAGGCTGAGGCCCAGCAAATGGGGTTTTACCTTTACCTGAAGACCAAAGAACTCAAACGCATATTAAGTATTGAAGGTAATTAGGCACACTTATAGAGGGAGTAAAAAGCCAGAATGCTTCTTAAAAGCAGGGGTGGTGAGGCATCAACTCACGTACTCTGGGCATGTTACCAGGACTGACCGGTCCCTGGAAAAGGGCTTCATGAGGACATGCAGAGGCAGCAAAGAGGAAAGTCCACAAGGAAATGGACTGAGACCGTAGCTGAAACCATGGGCTCAAACAGAGCAAAACTTGGGAAGATAGTGCAATACGAGGCGGGGTTACACTCATTTGTGCTCAGGGTCACTATGAATCCAAACCGACCTGATGGCACTAACAACAACAACAACATAGAAGGCGTTGGTTCAGGTAAGGTGGAGAAAAGGATTTTGCCATAGGTCTCCAATCAGTTCAATCCAGCTCAACTCATTGCTGAGGATTTGCAATTTATACTACAGTTATAGAGAAGCAGAATCTATATTTCAACAAGTTCTTCAGGTGATTCTTATAGATCCCCTTTGACAATATTATTAGAGATCTGGGTAAAATACAGATATGGATTCAGGATAGCTGGATTACAATGCAAATTCTCAGAAGTGGGTAAAATCAGAACAAACCCATCTGAAACCGGGTACCATGTTATAACCATCCCTCAAACAAGTTCTAGTGACAATGAGAGATCCAAAGGGTTGCGGGGAGGAGATGAGCCAGTCAGGATGCAGGGTAGCAATGATGAAACATATAACTTTCCTCTAGTTCCTAAATGCTTCCTCCCCTCTCTATCATGATCCCAATTCTATCTTACAAATCTGACTAGACCAGAAGATTTGCATTGATACAGATAGGAACTGGAAACACAGGGAATCCAGGACAGATGACCACTTCAGGACCAGTGGTGAGAGTGATGATACCTGAAGGGAGGAGGGAAGGTGCTGTAGAAAGGGGGAACCAATTATAAGGATCTACATATAACCTCCCCCCTGGGGGATGGACAACAGAAAAGTGGGTGAAGGGAGATGTTGGACAGTGTAAGATATGACAAAATAATTTAAAAATTATCAAGGATTCATGAGGGAGGGCGGAACGGGAAGGAAGGGGAAAAAACGAGGAGCTGATATTAAGGGCTCAAGTAGAAAGCAAATATTTTTGAGAATGATTATGGCAACAAATGTACAAATGTGCTGGACACATGGATATATGTATGGATTGTGATAACAATTGTATGAGCCCCCAATAAAATGATTTTTAAAAAAAGAAAGAAAAAATGTTCTGGAAAAAAGTAAAATAAAATCAGGAAAAGTGTGAGAAAAAAAATGAGTCTATATATGTAAAATAATAGTAAGCACTAGATTTTAGGTCCTATAAATTGTCATATATTTTTACCCCCATCACATCTGACCCATTAATCAAGTATTTGTTGAGTTAAAGTTGACACATATTTTTAAAATCTTACATATTTCATGGCACCTATAGACAAAGAATAAAAGAAAGCATGGATAAACAAAGGCAGATTCACTGGGATTTGAGGCTGATAAATTTTGTTTAATTGTTTTTAAGTAATAAAAACTGAAGGTTGCAATTAATTAATGAATATCCAAACCATGATTGGCAATTGCGAGGAGTAAATTAGATTTCCAATTGAATTGTAGAGATTAAAATATGCTTTAAGGGTTAGAAGGGTAATAGCAAGCACCTATTTCAAACCAATATGGAAATAAGCACGTGATAGCATCCTTGTGAGTCTTGGATATAAATATCCCCTGTCATTGATATTCACAATTGAATAAGGTAGCTCATTCAAGTTTAATGACCAGAAAGTTATTACATATATTGAGTTTGATGTATGTTCTATTCTTTGTTCCTACTCACTGTGATTTTTAGGAAACCCAAATCTGGCTGAGTATTCTTGCCCACATCTAAGGACAAAACTCATCTCATTTGTTAGGGCTAAAATATATACTATATTGAAATTCACACATTGGAAAATATTTTTGGATATGCTTCTCCCTGAGTGGAGGCTCTACTCCTGGCTGGAAGGAAATGGGAGGAACTTGAAATGCAGAGACAGTTTCACATTTAAGAAGCTTAGTTATACAGAGGAAGCCAGCTGTGCACACCAATAATGGTAATACATTGTTACATGTGTTCTGATAGAAATAGAGTCCTCACAAGGAGCACGCAAGCCCAGCAAGAGAAAGGGGGCACAAATAGGACCAGAAAGTGAGGAAGAAGAGCTTACCATGCAAAAGGAAAGGCATGCATGTGAACATTCATAACAGTGGATTTGGGAATTGGAAGTGACTCAGAATGGCCAAAGCTTGGAAAGGTAGTGCAATACAAGAGGAGCCTAAAGAAGTGGGCAGATGTTTGAGCCTATCGACCAAATGGGCCACTTTAATGACTGACATAGTTTATTGTGCCAACCTGGCCAATAAACACATGTGAGGTTAATTGAAGGGTGGAGGGATAAATGGTTCAGTGAGCCTTGCCTTTCTAGTTCTCGGGTCTCCTGCTTTCTGATGGTCGGACCAGGGTGCAGCTGCCTTAGTCAGTTCCCTGATTCAGCTGGCAAGGCTCACTTCCTGCAAGACATCCCTGAGAAGAAGCCACATGGACCTACCCCAATGCAGCCCTGGGTGCTGG
>NW_022104341.1:46559160-46560881 GCF_000313985.2 Echinops telfairi
AGTGTCGGACATATGGGCTAATGATGGACTTGTGGGCTTGGGCAGCATTGGGTTGGGATGTTTTCTTGATGCGCACTTACCCTTTATATAAAACTCTCTCTTATACATGAGTTTCTGTGGATTTGTTTCTCTAAAGCACCGAGATTAACACAATGAGTACCTTGAATTAATTCGCAACACTGGCTCTATCCCTGTAAATGACTCACTACACCAAGAAAAGCCATTAGGCTCGAAACAGCAGAGCCTACACATGGCAAAAATTTAACTCATCATGGCTTCATTTCTTCCTAAGTAGGTGGCATTAGCCTGCTCTGGAGAGAAGAAACCTACATAGAGCTCAAAGGAGTGAAACATCGTATTTCAATGGAAATAAACAGGAAAATTGTTTCCACATCTTGCTGAGGTCCAGTTTCCCTAAGTGTTGCTATCTCCGTCTTATGAATTATAAGATGAGCAAAAGGAAATAACCGGATTAAAAAAAAATCTGTTTCAATGAAGAGGTATCATGACATGCAGCCCCTAGTTTTGTCAGATTCATGATGAACCCTCCAGAAGAACAGACTAGCAAATTCAGCTCCCATAAGATGTCTGAACCAAATGCCTTGTTTTCCCTTTTGGGAGCCCAGTGCCATTAACTCCGGCAAGTTTCAGTGTAAGCACTTCTACCGAGAAGACCCCTGCTCACAGTATAGACTTCCACAAAATTAACTCTGGGTGAAAAAAAAAATGTGACTGCAAGAAAATTTATAACACTAATGACTTCACTGAATCTGAGCTGATTAACGAAGTGTTAAGGACTGAAATCTTTGTGTTTCAATCAGTCTTCTGGGAAACTTCATGATGAACATTTGAGAAAAAAAGACTGCGATCTTCTAGACAGGTCTTCATAAAAAAAGAGGAGGAAGCAGATAAGACAAAATACACTGACAAGTAACATGATAATTCAAAGACAAAACAAACTCATCGCCATCTAGTCCAGGCTGTCGCATTGTGGCCCCTCGTGGGTTTCTAAGAAAGCCTCGTCTCTTCTGGTGGTTTCAAACTACCGACTACACGGATCACAGCCCAATGGGTAACCACTACAGAGCCAGGGCTCCCCTGGCTGATTAGTAGTCATTTTAAAAGCACTACTCTTCTCGGTAAATAAATCTCTACTGAGCACATTTACGTTTACTCCCCCAAGAAATGAGTTTTGATGTATTTTTCAAACAAAGGCCCAACGGAGACACATTCTCATCAGAACCAACTCTGCTGAGAGGTTATGGTGAAAAAACTACGTGAGAACATTCCATGTTAGTATGATAACTAGAACAGGAGCCTGAAAGTAATTGGTGAGATGAGTGATTGCTGATATGAAGAAGTGATGGCAATCTAGTCAGCGTTTAAATAGAAAAGTTGCAGAACACTTAGGAAATGACGGATAAGGACGAGAAGCAATGCTAATGAAGGAAAGTTGGAACAGGAAAAGGGGAGCAAAGTTTCCCGTCAATCATTACTTAGAGAGCTGAAGGATTAAGGAAATATTTGGATGGCTGCACAGCCACTCAACGACTGCAAACACAAACACCTCTGGATATAGCCCTCTGGGCATTTGTTTGCCTGATTAATTTTCCATTAAAGGTAGCACGAGCTTCTCCTAAGTCAAAGAAAACACTCCCTCTCCTTTCTCAGCCCTTTATGTCACTACTCACTAACAATCTTTCATTAAAACATCGACCTAT
>NW_022104341.1:46565191-46566200 GCF_000313985.2 Echinops telfairi
AAGATAGGAACCCAAAACAGCATAGAACTCCAGAAAACACCACAAAGACATACCAAAAAGCCTTCTAAAATCAAAGAAAAAATCCAAAAAGTAGCTCAGGAAAAAGAAAACATTACCTACAAAGCAGATTTGTTGGCTGAGACCATGTAAAGAAAAATGCAGTGGGGTGACAAAAACAAAATTTTGAAAAGAAAAACAAAATTCAGACTAATAAAATATATATTCGGCAAAATTGTCCCTCAAATACAAAGGTGAAATTAGGACATTTCCATATAAACAGAAATTAAAGATATTTGTAAAAATTAGATGAACCTTAAAAGAATTACTAAAGATTTTTTTAATAGAAAGCCAAAAATGGCATAAAACAAACTGAGATCAGCATGCATGGCAACACCACCAGGAATGAAACTCGAATATAGAAGGATGCAAATAAAACAAATCTGAGACACAGAGAATGTGAAATCCGGTGATACGAATTTGTATCACTTACTTATCAAGGACATATTTTCAAACTACTATTCTTTCCACTTTGTTTCCAACTTTTGTATTCCAATCATCAATAATTATTAATGCATATTGATTGTATGTTTTATCAATTTAAGACTGACGTTAGTAGAATTCTATCATTTTTTTTATCACTCGCTGACGTAGTTAGTTTATTGTGCCAACCTGGCCTATAAACACATGTGGGGTTAATTGAAGGGCAAAGGGATAAATGGCTTGGTGAGCCTCGCCTTTGGAGTTCTTGGGTCTCTTGCTTTGTGATAGTCAGACCAGGGTGCAGCTGCCTTAGCCAGTTCCTGCTTCAGGTGGCAAGGATCACTTCCTGCAAGACATCCCTGAGGAGAAGCCACATTAACCTACCCTGATGCAGCCCTGGGTGCTGGAGCACCCATGTGGAGACCCATGCAAGCGTTGAAATGCTTACACATTCACTGGCTCGGCTTTTCTCCTGCAGCTGGCATCGTTGCGGATGTTTTGTGAGATGGAGGAAGACTTTGTGGATTGG
>NW_022104341.1:46567546-46587589 GCF_000313985.2 Echinops telfairi
CTGGCAAGGCTCACTTCCTGCAAGACATCCCTGAGGAGAAGCCACATGGACCTACCCTGATGCAGCCCTGGGTGCTGGAGCAGCTGTTTGGAGACTCCTGCCAGCACTGAGATGTTTATACTTTCATGACTCAGCTTTCCTTCTGCAGTCAGCATCATTGCATCTGTTTTGTGAGATGAAGGAGGACTTTGTGGATTGGAATTGTACATATGGGTTAATGTTTGACTTGTGGGCTTGGACAGCACTGGCTTGGGATGTTTTTGAAATGTGCACTTAACCTTTATATAAAACTCTCTTATACATGAGTTTCTGTGGATTTGTTTCTTTAAAGTACCCAGACTAACTAACACACTTGCTTTTGTTATTGGTTTGTAAATTTGAAAGGTAGTGGTATTAACTAGATTTCCCTGTATGGTATATATTTTATCCTATCACAGACAACACTGTACTGCAAGATAGATCTTGAAAGGTTCCTTTTGTTGATGAATACAACACCATTCCTCTTGATTTTCCATTCCTGGCACAAGAAAAACACATCATCATCTGATTGAAAATGTCCAGTACCAGTCCATTTTGAGCTCACTAATGACTGGGATCTTTAGGCATTTCATTTTCCACAACTTCCAATTTTCTGAGGTTCAAATTTTGTAGAGTCCAAGTTCCAATTATTAATAGAGGTTCACATTTGCTTCTTTTCATTTTAAGTAGTGCCCTATCAATAAATGTGGCTTTCTTCCATCCCCAGAGGCTTTCCTCCATCCCAGAGGTTTTCTTCCACCCCCACCATTGTGGTAAACTTCACCTTGAGAAGGAAGCTCTTTCGCAGTCGTATTCGGAGTGCCTTCCAGCCGGAGGGTTCATTTTCTGGCACTGTCTCTGACAATATCCCACTGCGATTCATGAGCTTTAAGAATCTGAAAATGCTCTGTTGCTATTCGTCAGGCTTTCAGCAAATAGTTCCTCAGAAATGGACACCCTATTCCTTCATCGTAGTCTGTCCTTAATTGGGAGGCACTGCTGAACCCAATTCACATTGAGTCACCTTGCTGGTGTTTGACATAGCGCTGGCATCACAGCAACATGCAAGCCACCACAGTACATCAAACCAACAGACTAACCTTGTAGGCGACTGAAACCATCTGAATGAAAATCAAACCCTGTGCAGAACTAAGGATTTCACAAAAGGGTTAGTAAAAGCCCATATATTGGGAAAACTGTTTCAGGATAACATATTGGATAAGGGACTACTCCCTAACCTCAAAACAAAGACAAATAATTCCATTAAAAATGAGGTGGAGTACAAGAAGAGACATAGCATCAGGCAAGCAACAAATAGTATTATATTTTATTTTTTCAAATTTACCTGATCTTTATTTCGTTAAAACTTTGCTTTCCAGGTTGTTGACAGATTGCCCTCATTCTTTATTCATTTTGTGTACATTTATTTTATGGACTTTATCTGATATAGGTCCATAAACCCTAACACAAAATCTTGTAGACCAAGTGAATTTCACAATTCAAAATTCTTGAGTTTGTGAAACGTAATGAAGTAATTCTCTATATGAGGAGACACAAGCAATGGATTATGGGGAACTACACTGCAATTAAGCACAGTAATATTTTTTGTAGCAAAACAAGAATGTTCACAGTAGTTTCCTTGGGCATGTTATACAATTTTTATGGTGCATTTCAAGACTCCCATTTGCTAGATAAGAAAAAACCCTTCAGATTTTTCAGTGGCCAGGGACCAACTTTTGATTAATTCCTCAGCTTACAGTACTGCTAGAATATGTAGGTAGGAAAATTTTAACTCTAATACCGTAAAGGTAATGGTCTAGTTATTTTGACATTTCAGAGATAATTTTGCTTATCCAAAGATCAATGATAGAAGATAAGCATGTTTGTCTCCTTCTTCGGTCAGTCTTGGTATTTATCTTTCTCTAAGATGGAAATTCAGCAGCCTCAGGTGTGTGTGTGTGTGTGTGTGTGTGTGTGTGTGTGTGTGTGAGAGAGAGAGAGAGAAAGAGAGAGAGAGCAGTTCTCATTCCTAGCTCCTGTCTTCCCTGGTCTTGCCTTCTGTGCTATGGTATGAATTCTACCCAACTGCCTGTTACAGATACTGTTAAACTCCCACATCCTTTCTTGCTCAGCTCTCCTCATTCCTCTCGTATCTGATGATTTCTCTTCTTTCTGACCAGGTCAGCTGGCCATTAAATTAAGTATCATAGTTAGCACAATTTAGTGTTTATAGCAGGAGAGTTGTCAGGCTGTCTTAGACCATTGTATTGCCAAATCAGAACTTGGATTGTCTTTTCCTTTTAAACCCACAACCTCTTTATTCCCTGGAAGGGTTTTTGTTTTTTGTTTTTTAAGAGCTAGACTATGTACCTGATTAACCAGATATACCATTTCCTAAGACTTTTAGGACAACAGTTGATAGAAGAAGTACATAGTCATCTTTGAGTAGTTTTTAATGAGGATAAAGACATGTATTAGGCTACTCTGAAGACTGACACATCACAATTTGATGCCATCTGTTGGGTTGTTGTTGTGTGTGATCCAGTCTATTCCAACTCATGTCTCATAGTGACCCTACATGACAGAGTAGATTCCCCCAAAGGGTTATGAAGATGGTAATCTTTGTAGGCAGAGTCAAGTCTTACTCCCACAAAGCCACTAGTGAGTTTGAAACCCTGATGTTTCAGTTAGCAGCCAAGAGCTGTTATGAAGCTACAGCTTGGTGATGGCAGTGGTTGAACACTGTGCTCTTAACCAAAAGGTTGGTGGGAGAAAACCATGGCAGTCAGCTTCCATAAAGATTACAACCTCGGAAACCCTGTGGTTCTATAGGTAATCCATGAGTGGGAATAAAGCCCAAGGAATAACAAATACAGTTGTTTCATGGAAATTACTTGAATATTCACTTTTCTGAACAGTAATGAAATGTGTCTGTCATATGAGATGGTTAGTAAGTTTGCAATCTAAAATGCCAATACCTTACAAGTGGTATTTTTGTTCAGGATATTTATAACTGAGACCATTTTGGCTTCTTTCTTGGAATTTTAATGCTTTGGCAAAGCGAGGTTTATGCTGATCCTTAGCACACTGTCTAGAACAGAATAAGCACTTATTAAATATTTGGTGATTAACTAATATTCACAATAAAATCTGCCATGCAGTGAAATGCCTTTTGAGAACAGGCTAGTAAATAGAACTTGAGAAACCCTGAGCGAACATTCCTATCATCAATATCTAATGCTAACATCTATTTTAACCATCAAAGCAAATTTCTTATTAATAAGTTCGTTTGTTTTCCTTTGTTTATTACCGATGAGGTCATTTTACATTTGAATTTCGAATAGGCCCTTTTCAAGTGTGTTCTCCAGACAGCTGGTCAGGGGGCTTGTCTTTTCTTTGACTTTCTACCTAGGGTTTGGTAATGAATAAAATTCCCTTTTATCTTCCTAGAGAACTAATTACTACATTAAAAATATGATAATAATGGATGTTTTATCAATAACAGATATGATTTCTAAAGTGAAAATCAATCTATTTTGACTGTGGATGCCTTACAGCATGGTTGTAAAATTTAATCAGAACAATTATAATTAAACTAAATGATTTATCAGGTGAGTAAGACAAGAAATTCATCCAGTCATTGTCAGGCTTCTGTGCCTTGGGAAAGTGTGACTTCACTTTTCTCTCTCCCAAGCATGCATGGCTTGACTAAAGAAATATGTCCGACAATGATGCACTGGTTTCCTCTCACAATATGTCCAATAGTATGTCCTGAAGCTGAGAAGCTATACAGCAAGCATCTCTTCTTGGGAACACCTGAGTGGATGATGAATATGATTTCTTAGGTTCAGACTTCCAGCAAATTTGAAAGTATAGATTTGGAAAGATAGTTCCTCTCATCCTTTAGGGCACACCTGGTTTAAAAATGAGTTACCATTTTGATTGGAAGTGACAAAGCACAACTCAAACTAGTGTAACGAAAACAAAACAAGATTTGTTGGTTTATAAAACAATCCATGGGGGCAGAAGGGAAGAATGACTTAAAGACGGTAGGCTCAGGACCTAGTATCTAGGTTCTTGCTATAGCTCCAGCATTGGTTTCTGCTTTCTTGGTGTCTAAGTCTTGTTATCACCAGGAAACATAATCACGAAGCCCAGGCAATCACATCTCAAGAGCTCTACCACCAAAGACAAGAATGTCTGTCCCACCAGCTTTAATGAGCAAACAAAAGACTGTTGCCATTGAGTCAGTTCCGCCTCATGGCAATCTTAGTGAACAGAGAACTGTGAATTAGAACCGTTCCTCTGGTTTCTGAGATGGTAACTCTACGGGAGTAGAATGTCTCACCCTTCTCCCATGGCGAGGCTGGCACCAATGGTTTCAAACTGCCAACCTTGCTGTGAGCACTCCATCATGTAACCACTATACCACCATGGACTCATGAGCTTTCCACAACCCAGTCTTTTCAAAAGACTTGGTAATAGAGTGATTTCTATTTCACCAACAGAGCCGCAGTTCACATAATGAATGTGGCACCAGAACTTCTTCCAACAGCTCTGGGCATTGGAGAAATGGGGGAAGATTCAGATTGGCTCATCTTGGGTCATGTAACCACCTCTTGACCAATTACTTAACTGGCCAACAGACAACATTATTTAATTCTTAGTCATGTGGCCAAACAGGAAAGGAGAGATAGACAATATATCCAAGAGTCAATGTATATGTATGATTACATGTATTAATCATTTTAGTATCTAATATACCTTGTACTTCCAGAGTACGGGCAGCTCAGATCCTACTGCCCTCAAAATGTACGTGAACTGAGGCCGACTTCTTGGAGTGGAGTTGAACATGGTGACATGAGTTGGACAAAACCTGTGTTAGTAGAGCCATCAGCATCTTCATTTGCTGATGGGGCATGACTCAAGGTAAGAAGAAACAGCTGCAAATATAATCTAAATACTGGAACATGATATATGCAAAGTTTAAAATTAAGAAAATTAAAAGTGGTCAAAGTGTAGTGGAACACATAAATATTGGTATCCAAGGCAGTACTGAGCTAAAATGGACTGGTATTGGCATTTTGAATCAGAAAATCATGTGACATACTCTTCCAGGAATAACACAATCATGAGGAATAGCTTAATATTCATTGTCACAAAGGATCTTGTTAAATCCATCAAAGGATCTTATTAAATCCAAATACAGTACTGTCTGTGATAGAATTATACCTACTATGCTCACAAGGAGATATAATCAATACAACTATCTTTCAAATTTATATATCAACCACAAAAGCTAATGATGAAGAAATTGAAGATTTCTATCAACAACTTCAATCAGAAATTGACCAAACATGCAACAAGATGCACTGATAATTATTGGTGATTGGAATGCAAATGTTAGAAATCAAGAGGAAGGAACAATAGTTGAAATATATGAACTTGGTGATAGAAATGAAACTGGAGATCACATGATAGAATTTTGTAAAACCAACGACTTGGTCATAGAAAATACCCTTTTTCAACAACACAAAAGGCGACTATACGCATGGACTTCCCAGATGGAATACACAGAAATCAAATGGACTGAGTGGAGAAGCTCAATATTAGCAGCAAAAAAACAGATTATGGGCCCATTGTGGAAGAAACCAGCAATTGCTCATAAGTAAATTCAGGCTGAAGTTGAAGAAAATTTAAAAAAGTTCACAAAAACCAAAATATGACTTTGAGGCTATATCCCACATGAATTTCTATAACATCTTAAGAACAGATTTGACTCATTGAACACTAATGACAGAAGACCTGATAAGCTGTGGGAGGGCATCAAGATCATCATTCATGAAGAAGTCAAAAGGCCATCAAAAAAGGCACATTTCACTTTTCCCATGAAAGCTTCCCAGGATTATTCCAACACAGTTGTATCTGTCTCTCTCATTTGGTAGTCAACCATAGATATGAGATTGCAAGATATAGTCATTGATTGGGTGTTGTATATCCACTCTACAAACATATATACTCCTACATGGAAAATACTCAATTATCTTAGCTGGAAATTATAAACCAAATATGTATGTGTCAAATAAGTAATCTATTATTTGGTAATTTTTTTTGGAGGGAGGTATGTGGCTTTTTTTTATCATAAAGGGATCATACAACTCTTATCACAATCCATACATACATCAATTGTGTAAAGAACATTTGTACATTCATTGCTCTCATCATTCTCCAAAAATTTGCTCCCCATTCAAGCTCCTGGTATCCGGTCCTCATTTTTCCCCCTCCCTCATGAAACCTTGATAATTTATAAATTATTATTGTGTTATATCTTGCACTGTCCAGCGTCTCCCTTCACCCACTTTTCTGTTGTCCATCTCCCCTCACCCACTTTTCTGTTGTCCATCTGAGGTTATATGTAGATCCTTATAGTCGGTTCCCCCTTTCCAGCCCACCCTCCCTCCACCCTCCTGGTATCACCACTCGTACCACTGGTCCTGAAGGGATCATCTGCCCTGGATTCCCTGTGTTTCCAGTTCCTAGCTGTACTAGTGTACATTCTCTGTCTAGCCAGATTTGTAAGGTATAATTGGGTCATGATATTGGTGGTGGGGGGGAGAAGCATATAGGACCTAGAGGAAAGTTGTATGTTTCATCATTGCTACATTGCATCCTGACTGGCTTGTCTCCTCCCAGTGACCCTTAAGGGGGTGTCCAATTGCCTACAGATGGGCTTTGGGTCTCCATCCAGCACTCCCCCTCATTCACAATGATATGATTTTTTGTTCTGATGATGCCTGATCCCTGATCCCTTCAACACCTCGTGATTACACGGGCTGGTGTGCTTCTTCCATGTGGGCTTTGTTGCTTCTGAGCTAGATGGCCACTGGTTTACCTTCAAGCCTTTAAGACCCCAGATGTTATATCTTTTGATAGCCGGCACCATCCACTTTCTTCGCCACATTTGCTCATGCACCCATTTGTCTTCAGCGATTGTATCAGGGAGGTGAGCACATAATGATATGAATTTTTGTTCTTTGATGCCCGATAACTGATATCTTTGGCACCTTGTGATCACGCAGGCTGGATCCTTTATAACAATTTGAGGAGCCCCAGTGGCTTGGTGGTTAGAAGTTGGGCTGCTAACTATAAGGTTATATTTTTGAAACCACCAGACACGCTGTGTGAGAAAGATGAGGCTGTCTACTCCAGTAAAGGGGTACAGTCTCAGAAATCCACAAGAGCAGTTCTACTTTCTCTGTCCTCTAGGATGAGGTGGCATCGACTCAATGGCAGTGAGTTTGGGTTTTTTTGGTTATAACAATTTAATAGCTAACTTTTATTTCTTTTAGGATTACACAATTGTGAATATTTGTAATTTAATTAACAATAGACCGATCTGTTTTAGATTTCTATAACCTTTATCTGCATATAATTGCTGCCAACATATTTATGCAAACGCCAAAGCACATATTTCAAAATAGACCTATTCATGTCAGCTTTAGTTACATGTGGATATTTTTTGAATATGTGGAATGCGTGTGTTTTCATTGCCAAGAAAGTCAGCTCTGTTCCTTAATTGTTGCTATAACCACAATTCGGGAAATTCTACTGCAATATCAATATGTTATGCACATCTTTAATTAGGCTAGTACGGCCTGTCTGTCACAGCCACTGATCCTAAGTATTCTTATTTAGTCTACTTGAAACTTTAAAGCATTCTCATTTTTTTAAAGCAGCATATTTCAGCCTCATTAAACTGTTAAGCAAATCAATATGCAGCCCTACAACTTGATTGCTGCTGCATTCTAGAAATCCTGTGCTGCTGCATTAGGCACCATCTCAAAGGGCACTGTTCCCCCCAAATACCAGAAATCCTCAGCACTCCAGCATGCCACAGTTCTCTCATCAGATCTGAGAAAGACTTCTCTCACCTCCACTGATCACCTGGAGAGCTGACCATGGCATCCTATTGATGTGCAGCCCAACTGTCTTATCAAGTAAGTTGCTGGTTGCTTGCTCTGAGCAATGTCTTCACACTAGGCTACCCCACAATAAAGACAACCCAGTGACTGATTCTATGGTCTGAAAACAGATTCCCTTCTCCCTCTCCCAGGGCCCCTGGTGGCATTCTCAAGTAAATGTTTAACTGCTAATCATACGATCCACAATTTGAATTCACCAGCCATTCCACGAGAGAAAGAAGAGGCTGTATCCTCTGTAAACATCTAAAGATCTATAGCCTTGGAAACCCTATATAAAATCCCTATAAATCAGAATCAACTCTTTCTCTAGAAGTCTGCCATGCTATCTCAGCAGGGAGAAACAATGATTGCCCTATACCAAGGGTACTTCAGTCTTTTACACCTGCTCTATCCATTATATTAGGAGCCCTGGAGAATAGTGGTTATGAGTTTGGCTGCAATCTCAAGGTCAGCAATTACCATGAGCCCCTCTATGGGAGAAAGATGAGACAGTCTACTCCCATAAAGAGTTACTCTCTTGGAAACCCATGGGGGCAATTCTTCCTTTGTCTTCTAGGGTTGCTATGAGTCTGCATTGTCTCTATGGCAGAGGGCATCCATGAAAAGAAAGCCCTGATGGTGTAATTGGTAACAGGTCGGGCTGTTAATCGTAAAGTCAGCAGTTCAAACCCACCAATCACTCCTCCGGAGCAAGGTGTGTTCATCTCTGCTTCTGTTGTTAGTTGCCATGAAGTCCGTTCCCACTCATAGTGACCCCGTGTAGAAGAGTTCGACACATTGCCTGGTCTCACGCCATCTTCAAAATTGTTCCTATGTTGAACCCACTGTTGCTTCTGTAAAGAGTTAGAGCCTGCTTCTGTAAAGATTTAAGGGAGAAAATCAGGGTTACCTCTTCCTACAGAGAGTTACAGTCTCAGGAGCTCACAGGAGCAGTTCTACCCTGTCCTGTACAGTCACTGTGTGTCAGCATTGGCCGGATGGCAGTGGATGAGGCTCTAAAGATTTAAAGCCTGAGAAAACCCAAGAAGCCATTTTATTCGGTCTGGAGAGTCTCTATGAGTCGGAACCAATTCAGTGGCAATGAGTTTGTTTTTGTCGTTTATCCATTAGAGTTAATTAGTTTAAAATGAGTAATTAATGACTTTAATTCATTTGAAATTAGTTTCGGTCCCATTAAAATGGGGGTCGTATTACTGACCTATTAGGGCAACCATGAGTCACTTGGAAGCTCTTTCATCTTCATTATTTGGGTGATCTTTGGAAGAAAATAGGGTCTGTGGGAAAAGTTTTATCACTTTTGGTGCTACCTCACAATTGTTGCCAACTTCAATTAACATAAGCAACCAGCTACCACGTCGTCAGTTCTGACACATGGTGCCCTCCTGTGTGTCAGAGTGTGGCTGTTCGTGTTAGGTGTCGCCTAGTTAGTTCAGACACATGGAGACCCTATGCACAACAGAAAGGAACACTGTGAGGTCCTAAGACATACCATTGTTTCTATGTCTGTGCCCATTGTCGCAGCAACTGGGTCAATCCCCTTCACGGAAGGCCTTCCTCTCTTTCCCTGGCCCTCTACTTCACCAAACATTTTCTCTCTCTCCAGGGGCAGGCCTCTCCTGACATTATGTCTAGAGTATGTGAGATGAAGTCTCTTGCCTCTAAGGACCACTCTGGCTGTACTTCTTTTCTTTCATCTTAAAAGTTAATGCTTTTTATTGCCATGCCATGGTTTGTGCTAGTATTTTTTTAATCATCTTATTGGGAGCTTGTACAACTCTTATCACAATCTATACCTCAATTGAATCAGGCATGTTTGCACATATGTTGCCTCATTCTTTCTAGACAGTCACTTTCTATTGAGCCCTTGGTATCAGCTCTTCTTTCCCCTCCCGCCTTCTCCCCACCCTCATAACCCCCTGATAGATTGTACATTGTTATTATTTTCATCTCTCACACCGACCACTGTCTCTCTTCCCCCATGTTTACTGCTGTTCTTCCCCCTGTAGAGGAGTGTATGGTTATGTGTCCATCATTGCGATCAGCTGTCCTACTTCAAGACAGATGTGTTTGCTCTTTTGGCAGTCCATGGTCCTTTTAATATTCTATGCCAGCACCACAGTTCAAATGCATCCATTCTTCTTCAGTCCTCCTGAGTCAATGTCACATGAGGCTATTGAAAATATCATGGCTCGGCTCAGGCATAACCTTGTCCTCATTGTTCTCCTTGCTTTTCAACACTTTAAAGAGCTCCTGTGCAACAGCCTTACCCAATGCAAGGAGTCTTTTAATCACGTGGCTTCAGCTTTAATCGCTTGACTGCTGCTGTCATGACCATTGATTATGGATACAAGCAAGAAAAACCCCTATACAACTTCAAACTTCTCTCCATTTAACATGATGTTACCTATTGGTCTACTTAGAAGCATTTTGGTCTTCTTCACATTGAGTTGTAATCCACACTGAAGACTGCAATTCTTGATCTTCATCAGAAAATGCCTCAAGTGTCTCCTTACTTTCAGAAAGCAATGTGGTACATATCTCGAGTTGTTATTAAGCCTTCCTCCAATCTTAATACCACCTTCTTCTTCATAGAAGCCAGCTTCTCTGATGATTTGCTCAGTATGCAGATTGGATAATTATGGTGAGAGGATACAATGCTGTCTCACACCTTTATTTCCTTTCAACCATGCAATATTCCCTGGTTCTGTTCACACAGCTGTCTCTTGATCCACGTACATGTTTCCCATGAGCACAATCAAGTGTTCTGGAATTCCCAGTCTTTTCCAGGTTATCATCCATAGTTGGTTTTTTTATGATCCACAGGGTCAAATGCCTTAGCATAGTCAATAAAACACAAGTTAATATCTTTCTGCAATTCTCTTTTGGAGACGTGTTTGGAGATTCTAGCAGGGTAGTGCAGCTACTCGTATACCCTTGACCAAAGGATGGTCCTCCTTCTATGGGGAAGGTTGTTCTCTTCAACCGAGCACGCAGCTTCCAAAGGGATGCACATGGAGTGGTGAGGGAGGAAGGGGACACCTGCCTAGCCAGCCAGATCAGTTGAATCAACCCTAGAGATCAATGGGTGACAGATGTCACAGCCAGATCACCCTCACCCTGAAATTCTCTTCTTTGAGCCAAGATCCATCTGACATCAGTTATGATGGCCCTTGTTTCACATCCTGTCTTTTGAGTGACCTTTTGCTTTCTTTCGTGAATGATGTTCTTGATATCCTCCAACAGCTCTCAGATCTTTTGTCACTGCATTCAAGGCACCAAATCTGTTCTTGAGATGTCCCAGAAATTCATGTGCATAGACACAAGGTTGTATTTTGGCTCTCTTGCACTTGTTTTCATTTGGTTCAGCTTCAGCTTGACCTTACATATGAGCAATTGATGGTCTGGTTCCACAGTCAGCCCTGATCCATTTTAGTTGATAATACTGAATTTCTCCATTATTTCTTCCAATAAATGTAGTCAATTTAATTTCTGTTTATTCCACCTGGAGAAGAACCTGTGTCATTCCATTTTTGAAAAAGGTATTTGCTTTGAACAAGTCATTAGTCTTGCAAAATTCTATCCTCTGGTCTCCAGCTTTGTTTCTATCACTAAGACAACAATTTTCAGCTGTAGTCTTTCCTCCTTGTTCCAACGTTTGCAATCCAATCACCAATAATCATCAATGCATCTTGTTGCATGTTTGATCAATTTTCAACTGAATACATTGATAGAACTCTTCAATTTCCTCACCACTAGCTTTCATGATTGGCCATACGTTGAATAATAGTTATATTGATTGGATTTTCTTGAAGGTGGATAGATATAATCATATCACAGGCACTACTGTACTTCAGAATAGATGTTGAAATAATGACAACTAATGCAGTGGCATTCCTCTTGGTTCTGTCATCCCTGTCATAGTAAACCACATGATTTTATCATTCACAATGGCCAATACCAGTTCATCTCAACTGACCAATGTCTAGAATATTGATTTTTATGCATTCCATTTCATTTTTGGTGACTCCCAATTTTCCTAGATTCACACTGCATTCATTCCAAGTTCAGATAATTAGTACATTTTTTGCAACTGTTCCTTCTAAACTTGAGCTTTGCTCCATCAGCAAATGATTGACAGGATTTTCAATGTCTGATATTTTAGAATAGGATCCCTTGGTCTTTTTTCCCCCAGGCACCTCTGGGAAACCTTGAATCGCCAATCGTTTGGTCATTAGATGAGTTACATCACCCAGGCTGATGAGAAATTCTAGGGCTTTGTAACCTGGATCTCATTTTCCTGTTCTGCTTCCCCAAACAGAAAATGGCACAACTTGCCTGGCCTGCCCTGACACCGAAGCCAACTGCCGTCAAGTCAATCCTGACTAAGGGCAACCCTATAGGGCAGGGTGAAACTATACCTTTGGGTTTCTGAAACTGTTACTCTCCATGGGAGTAGAAAGCTCTATCTTTCTCCCATGGAATGGCTGGTGGTTGAGAACAGCTGACCTCATGGTTAGAAGTCCAGCCTGCAGCAGTTACAAAAGGGATGGCAGGACTGAGTAAAGGATAGAAGGCAATTCATTTCGAGTTAAGTTGTCATTATCACAGGAAGAAGGGGATTGCAATTACGTATTTCCTTTAATGTAGAAGAGTCCGTACAGTTTAGCCACATATTCTTTTTGATGAATATGGACCAGGAAAAAAAGACACAAATAATCTTAAATATGCACAAGCCCAGATGTGTGACTTTGTTATATTGTTTGTGCTTTTACTTTTCATACTCCCCCTGGGAGCACTGAATTCAAAAATTAGATGAAATGATCAAATAAAGCAGAATTTGAACTGGGTATAATTGACTCTGGGTGAGGTCTTGATGCAGACTACCACAGACTCATGAGACCAGCTGTACTTCACTTGTTCCAATCCAAAGGGATCGGAGTACACACGTCCTTCTAAATCAAACCAGAGAATCCTATGTTGCTTCTAAGAAACCCAAATTTCATCACCATTAAACCTTCAACCCAATCCCCTCATTCCTAGTAGATAGTAGTATTAGAGACATTTTGTCTTGTACACATTTCAGCTCTTGAAATTTGTGCCTAGCCACAGCAATGTCTGGCCCAACTAAAACACTGGGCATTAAAGCCATCATCAACCAAGATTTTCAGATTTTCTAGGTCTGGAAATTATTGCTGGCACATCTGCATGTTAAAAAAAGAAGAACATTCTAAGAGGCCTTGTGATTTCTATAAAGTGTGTGCATTCTAGGAGAAAGAAACTTCTGAGAAAAACTCAGGAGCCCCTTCTGATGGTTAGGGATTATGTCAATGAGACATTCTTGACTAAGGGTGGAGTCAAATCTGTCATTCAAGTCGCAGCCTGATGACACCTCCTTGATGTCATACACCTTTTGTACAAGAGCAAGATGAAGAGAGATGATCTCTCTCTGCCACTTCATCTTTCACCTGTCTGGGACTTCACGGGGACGCTGTGTCTGCCTCCGTATGTGGCCTCATGTGGGGTGCATGAACCTGAGAGCTATGGACACCCTACCATGTTCCTAATGACCTTGGACCCACATGACTGTACTCACTGGCTGGGGTAACTTCGTGGTGCAAAGTTGCTTCTTGTCCCTACATGCGTGGCACTGGATTTGTTTCTCTAGACAACCTCGTCTAACACTCCAAGATCTGAAGGGAAGCAGATGAGCTTGGTGAGCACTCAGATCAGCACAGAGCTTTGACCCTTCTCCGTGTTCCCAGAGAGTGAAAGGGGACATAGGTGGACACCTACATTTGGTGTGAAGGCCAGGACAGGTGGTACAAAGGAGCCCTGATGCAACAGAGGTTAAGCATTTGGTTGATCCGGGGAAAGTTAGTGATAGCAAGCCAGCAGCTGCTCCCTGGGAGAAAAACCTGGTGATCGGCTCCCATCAAAACTCCTGCCTCAGAAACATGGCAGGGAGGTTCCTCTTCGCTAAAGGGTTAATAGGAGTTGGGACTGAATTAACGGCGACAGGTTTGGTTTTTGGTTTTATGGGTGATGAAATGATGAACAGACTTGACAGCAAACCAAAAAGCTGGAGGCTCAGTTCCACTCAGAGGTGCCTCAGAAGATAACGCTGGCAATCTACTTTAGAAAAACGAGCCACTGCAAAGCCTATGCAGTATAAACCGAGTCTTGTTACGCTTGGGGTCTCCATGACTTACAACTGAACAGAAAGCAACTTGTTTCCTTTTCATTTCCTTTGGCTGGTTTCTCAGAGTACCAAGACTCCCACTTACCATTTTAGCGATATGGCATGAGCTTGAATGGCTTTTTGTGTGTGGAATATCTTATTTAATGCAACCATAACCATATTTAGGAAGGATTATAAATTATTTGGTGAGGACGATTGGTAGCCATTTAAGAATAAGGACGAACATGCACATAACCTCCAGTGGGACAAGATATATGGTTGATAGGGATATCTCAGAGACCCTCCCCAATCACAAATACCACAGTCTCTGGGGTAACTAATATTTTAACTCACATGATGATCATCTCCTTGTTGTTGTTTTTATAATCTATGGACATTTCTAGGGGCACTTTAGGATGGGCATTAGGGGCTAACTTCATGATTGACAGTTCAAGCATGTCAGTTTCTCCGTAGGAGAAGGATGAGGCTCCCTTTTCCCAGGAAGGTTTGCATTCTCAGACCAAAGGGGCAGTTCTACACTGTAATATAGACTTGCTGTGAGTTGGAATTGATTCCGTGGCAGTTGGTTTGATTGGCCTTATGTGTTTATTAGGCACTCTGAGGGTACAATTATTAAAGTGCTCAGCTGTTATCGGAAAAGTTGGTAGTTGAAACCCACTAATGGCTCTGTAAAAGGAATGATCTGAGGACCTACTTTCATCAAGATTAGAAAAACTGTGGGGCAGTTCCACTCTGTCACATCAGTTCAACCTGAGTGGACAGTACACAGCAACAGCAACATGTATCCTTCTAAACAGTAGCACTGGGTTTTGCCTATTCCTGTGGTAGAAAAGTGGAATCACACAGCATAAATTCTTTAATTCTTACATTGTTTGTTCAAAATTATGTTTACTTTAGATTCATGATGCTGTCGGATGTCATAGCTTTATGTTCTTCATTTTCACTTCTGTATAATATTCCAGTATATGAATATAGCATAATTTTTAATTCATTTAATATAATTCTACTGATGATAGACAATTGGGTTATCTTTTGGTTTGGGCTGCTATGAACAGTGCTTTTCAATATACCTTCCCTCAGAAATCTTTCCAGAGCATATATCAATATTTAGAATGTTGGGGCATAGGCTATGCAGAACTTCAACAATGGTCAGTAATGCAAAGCTGTGTTACAAAATGTTTGTTCCAATTCATTTATTTATATTACTAGTGTGCAAGAGTGTCACTGTTCCACCTCCTTACCAATGCTTCATACTATCAGAATCCTTAATTTGTTGCCTCTGCTGCAAATGGTTAGCTCATTAAGCTGTTACACAGAAGACTGGTGGTTTGAGCCCACCCAGAGATGCATCAGAATAAAAGCCTGGTAGTTCACATCTACAAAGTCAGCATCAGAAAACCCGGTGGAGCACAGATCGACTGTGACACATATGGGGACATCATGAGGGACAATCACTGTGAGGGCATCTGTTTTCTGGTGGTAGTGGCCCACATTCTTGGTAGTACTTAATACCACCAGAGTTCTCAATTTGTGTCAGTATATCATTTGGTATAAAGTTATATCTCATGTTGGTGTTTCCTTTATTGTGATTTTAATTTGCAAAACTTTGATTATCAACTATTAACCTTTTCATAGTTTGTTTGTTTTTTTGTCGTAAATCCAGAATCGTTAATATTTGAACACAAATTCTGGCATTCGGATTTCGGATTTGTGGTGTGACATACTAAACACTACAAGTTGTAACTGTTAAATACTGAGGAAGGAAAAGAGACTCATTCAGAGGACATCAGTTTGGGTCTCGGAACTTCATGGTTTTTCTCCTATTTAATCCTCTTAGGTGTAGCAAGTTGACATTGCTACATCTATTTTACAAATAAGAAAAACTGATATTAGAAAGAGGTTGACATTTGCTCAAGAGCAAATATGCAACTAATAAGTGTGAGAATTGGGACTCAAACTTTACTATGTGCCTCAAAATGTAAACTCTTTCCAGTAAGCATACTTCCTTCCAAGAATTGATGTTTTCAAGTGCAAAATCATAATACCATTTGGTGCAACCACCATGGTAAATACTGTACCTGAAGAATTTCAAAGGCAGCTAAGTTAATATGAATAGTTAAATAACTGTATGCCTACATCAGTTTTTCTCTTGTTGTTTTATTCTTGTTACATGCTGTTGAGTCAATTTTCAATTACTGGTAACCCTGTGTGGCAGAGTAGAACTGCCCAGAGGCTTATTTGGCATTAATGTACACAGGAGCAGATCACTAGGGCTTTGCCACATTGAGCCGCTAGGTACTTGCATCCCACCAACTATTCAGTTAGAACCTAAATGCCTAACCATGGTACCACCATGGCCTTCCAATCCAACTCACTCACATTAAAAACAAAACAAAAATGTTTGACTTTCATTTTAGTTCAATTTCCTTCAAGAAAGTAATTTGTGTGGCACTTTAGTCACGTTGTTTTATTTTTAACTGGTGACAATGCCCCCCTCCAAAGCCCTCCAACCACTCCCTGTCATCAAATGAATTCCGACTCCCAGCAGCCATACAGGACATGGTAGAATGGTCCCTGTGCATTTCTGAGACAATAAAGCTTCATCTTCCTGCCATGGAGCAGCTGGTGGTTTTGAACTGCTGACCCGAAAGTTCGCAGCCCAACTGTTAACCATTCTGCCACCAGGGCTCCAAACCTTGTGACAGGTACATATAAAATAATTAACACGATCCAGTAAAGTTATAGAAAATCAAATGAAAAAGAGAAATATAAGTAACAAAAGATGAGTATGAGGCAAACTATTCTCTAAGAGTTATATTTTTATAGAAATAATCAATTTATTAGGACACTCAATAAATTTATGCCATGGACACTATTAATGAAATAATTTAGAACCAATTAAAGAGCAAACATCAAAGAAGTTTCCTAAGAATTTAGATGTTATTAATGATGCTTTCCCCCCCAGCTGTAAGTGTAATAAAAAGCCTATAAATCCTGCAGATATAGAAACAATTTTCAAAGAATCACATGAACAAGACGTGGGGACTAGGGATGATATTATGTACAAAAGGGGCAGGCTAAGCCAGCCTTCAACATCCTTAGCAGGACGCTAAGAATCACTCTCAAGACAAAAGTAGCATTCTGCATGTGACTCGACTTTCTCTTATCTTTCCAAATGACCTTTCATTGGGATCTGATCCAAAACTCTTCCCAGTAATAAAAGCCAGCCTGGGAGCATGCGCCTCTCTCACCAACAACCCTGAGCAAGCTCGGTCTTTCTATCTATGAATATTATTTCCACATTGATATCTCTATTGAAACTTCAAACAGTGCAGACAATTGTATCCACTACTTCCAGACATTCCACATGTTTTGTGAGGTTCTTCATTTCTATATCGCTTCACGATACGAACCTTGCTTATAAACGCAGGAGCACAGTGAGCATTTTACAGTCATCAACACTCCGCCATCCTCCGCTATGCCACCAATCGCTGGAAAGGTTTCAAGGTTCAGTGATTACAGGATTTAAATGATTGTAACCCCTTTAAATTTAGAAACTCTTTCAATCCCATTATCTCTGCAGCCACTCCGAATTTGAAAATCAGCTTGGCGCTTTCTAGCTCCAGGTCTAAGGATTACAGAGTTTTACAGAGTTTAAATGCTTTTCTGAAGTTCTGTAAAGAGCTATCCCCAACTAGTTGACCTCCAGAAATAAAGCCAGTCGGTTCTCCAGCTGGTAACTGCTGATCAGAGTCTCTAAATGGAAAGACATGTATATATGTCATGCCAAAACCACCAGGAAAACAAGTAATTGCTTCCTCAACTCCACAGGAGCCCACTGAGTCAGACGATTTGATGTCGGGTGGCAGGTTTCAGACAAGCGTCAGTTAATATCGAAGCATGAGAAAACAAAGATGTTGTCAGGGACCCAAAGAAGCTCCCTCCGGCAGAGAGGGTGATTTCGGTGAGTGGGAAGCCATCTTGCTCCTAAAGAAAAGCTGTTACCATGGATACCCTCCCAATCCTAGGTAACCCTCTAAGGTCTTACCTCTTGTGTCCTCACATTTATGTATCCGTAGTGCGTCCGAAGGGGCCGCCTGAATGTGTAGGAGAGTGGGATCCATTTGGTATCGGGCTGTCCAAAGCAGTTTAGCAACAGCGGGACATTCACCTCATTCACCAGGCGCACAACCAGCAGGAGGAGGAGTGCGGCGATGAAGCTCACGGCAATCACAGATTTTCTCTACAAACCGTTCAAAAAGAAAAATACAAGAATACGTGACTTCCAACCCAAAGCACTCAAGCAGGGACGTTCCTTTATTCCCCTCTCTTGTCCTTTCAAAGGGATCAAAGGATTCTGTCATTTGGGCTGTTTAATTTACAGGCAGAAAATGCCTTTTTGGTGACCACGCTGCCTGAAGTGTGTGTGTTGGGCCGCTGAGGGTAAGCTAAGTAGCTTTCATGGATTATCGTTCTTGTCTATTCTTCTTCTTTCTTACTTCCCTATGCCGTTAAAAATTCCTGTTTAATTTTTGAAACCCAAGTCAGACATTTCCAAGTCTGAAACACTGCCAGATGACTCCGTCCTGTCCTCCTCATCAACTCTGCACCCTCACCTTCACCCCTGCCACTCTCAGGGCAGGATGGAACCTCGAAGGTGTTTTTACCTCCTACTGTTCTCACTGGACAATGGTCTGCGTGTAACATTTGCTCCATGTAATTGTGAGTTCTGGCCATACTGGGACAAATTGTCACACTGTTCTCTGTAACACAGGTCCTCATAACGTATTGCAGGAACTCAATGTAAATGAATGAATTAGCAAGAAGTGATGGATCGTTCACATTTTGTAAGCATGATACCATATTATGATGCCACTGTCTCTTTACCAAGCCCTCCCGGTGGGTAACACATTTGGCCCGTGCTGCAGGATAAGAGTTAGCGAATGAAAAAGGTAGAACATACTCAGAATGATCTGAAATGAAAAGAACTACAGAAAAATTCAAGCCTTGAGTAGCAATTCTGAAAGATCCTATAGGAAAAATATTGACTGATGCAGGAAGCATCAAGAGAAGATCAAAAGAATACACAGAGTCACTGTAGCAAACAGAATTAGTCAGCATTCAGCCGTTTCAGGAGGTAGCCGAGGAGCAAGAACAAATGGGACTGAAGGAAGAAGTCCAAGCGGCACTGAAAGTATTAGCCAAAAACAAGGCTCTAGGAATTGATGGAATATCAATTGAAATGTGTCAACAAGCTAGTGGAGGACTGGAAGCACTCATCCATGCCAGGCAATTTGGAAGACAACTTCTTGGTCAGCTAACAGGAAGAGATCCATCTTTTCCCCAAAAAAGTAACGTAAAGTAATGCACAAATCATAGCACAATATCACTGATAATACATTCAAGTAAAATTTTGCTGAAGATCATCCAATAATGGTTGTTGCAATACATTGACAGAGAGCTGCCAGAGGTTCAGAACAATCATGAGGACGGTGCAGGACAGGCCAGTGGTCCATTCTGTGTACACAGGGCTGCTCTGTGTGGGAGCTAACCAGACAGCACCTAACAGCAAGCAACAACACAGGATAAGGACTCTGGGGGCCCTCTAGACATGAGGTTGGCCTGCTAACAGTGAGGTCAGCTGCTGGTGGGGGAAAGATGAGGCTGGCTGCTCTCCCCTAAAGCTCCACAGTCTAAGAAATCCTGCATAGGATCAGTGTGAGTTGGAATCAACTGGGTGATACTGGTTTTGCAGGACATGCCAAAGTAAGATTCAAAATGCATACAACAAGAGGAAGGAGAACTTGGTGTATTAGTCTGGGTACTTTGGAGAAACAAATCCAC
>NW_022104341.1:46588133-46608818 GCF_000313985.2 Echinops telfairi
TTGGAAGAGAGAAGCAGAGTTATTTGAGATTGGGCTTGACAAAATGCATGATTTTTAATCAATAGAGATGGGTGAACAGAGCTTTATAGGCAGTTTTCAAGGATGCAGGAAAATATGAGGTTATTCATAGTCACAGAGCAGTGTGTTCTACTGAGCGGAGAAGGAGCAACACCCTAGAAACACAGATAACAACTTTATTGTGGACGGCCTGCCTGGGATGCCACACTGAGAACTCAGAATTGTATTTTCTTTGTGTTGGAAAATAAAGAAAACGGTGGCAGTTGATTTGTTTACTTCGTTCTTTTTAAAAACAACAGTTATGGCTTATAAGCACATCATTGTTTAAAACACTCTGGGATGAAGAGAGACTAAAAGCAGACCCACACTAGTGAGGGGGCTATTAAATTTGGCTAGGACAGAGGTAATAAGGGATGGCAATAGGATCGTCACCGGGGAGAGGATATGAAAAAGACACAATAAGTTTAATTTAGGGAATCAATTCAATTGTGGGAAGAGCAGAATATGGCTACTGTTTGAACAGAAGGGACTGGCAGCAAATCCAGTACTTCCTGAGTTGGTCATGCAGGAGAAGCCAAAATGTTCACAGCAAAGATTTATTTTAGAAAAGGAAGGTATTCACATATGTGGTCAAAGGTCCGAGGGAGTTCAGTGTGAACTTCATGTACATGGATATGTGAATAGTCTTGCCCTCAGACGGATTACTGCATATGTAAACAAACAAGGCAAATTTACAACCATCAAGTTGATTCTGACTCTCAGTGACCCTATAGGACAGGGTAGAACTGCCCCAGTAGGTTTCTAAGACTATCTTCTTCCATAGAATGGCAGTGATTTCCAACCTTGAAGTTTGCAGCCCAAAACATAATCAGGGCTCCAGACATAGTGAGGTTGAAATTTAACATATTATCATTCGTTTTCCCTTTTGACTCTTTTAAAATTTGTTCTACTTTCTATTAACTTCGACTTTCTCTTGGACCGAGTGAGGTTTGTCTGGTTTTTGTTTTGTTGGTGCTGTTGTTGTCTTTGTTGG
This sequence comes from Echinops telfairi, assembly GCF_000313985.2. NCBI lineage: Eukaryota > Metazoa > Chordata > Mammalia > Afrosoricida > Tenrecidae > Echinops > Echinops telfairi. The sequence continues at coordinate 46,589,185 of NW_022104341.1, forward strand.
CTTTTTAGGTATGTTTTTTCTGTCTATGAAATCCAGGACAGGTAAATAGTTAGGGTTATGGTTATAGATGGAAATGTTAGGGATATGGTAATAGATAGGTAAATCCTCAGGGTCTGGGAGGGGGCTTAGGACGGTAATGGGGAGCTAAGAATAACGGGTACAAGCATGAAAAAAAAATGCTCTAAAACTTTATTGTGGTGATGATTACACAATTCTTTAACATATTTAACCCACTAAATTGTATGGTATGTGGATTATATGTCAAGACACTGGATTTTTTACTCATTGGGATTAATACATCTATCAAATCATTCCGTAGTTCAATCATGTCCAGCAGAATTGTTCAGTTGATCCCACAATCAGTTTCCAAACGTGCTTTTTCTACAGGGACCCCTGGACATCATCATGCCTCCCCCCCCCCTTATTCCACTTAAATGAAAACAAACAAACAAACAGTTTTAAAGAAAGAATAGGACGGTAAAGACCTTGACTTCCTAGGTCTTAATTTGGGGGGACTGGAGGGTTAACCAGGTGGAGCAGTGAAGCCCTCAGATGGAAGGCCAAGTCTGGAGCAAGAAGAAAGAGCAGGCCTGAGGGTAGAGCTCTGAAACAGAGCAGAGTCAACATTCATCCGTGAATTCTGGATTGGCTCTGGCAATTAAAGAAAAGTTGAAATAGTCAAATAGCTTTCTAATAAAGACCAGACTTGGTTTTTTTATTTCGACAGCAGCCCACTTGCTCAGTCAAGAAGCTTCAGTTTGCTCTTCACACGAGCTATGATCGTGGGCAGGTAAGGCCCAAACCAGCACCTGTAGCCTCCCTGAAACCAGGATCTCTGCCTTTGAATGGGAGCAGAACAAGACCCTGAAGGTCTGCGATTCCCAAGGATGTCTTCACTCTTGCTCAGTTCCCATAATTTGTATAAGACCCCTCTCTCTGTCTAGCCAGCTTAATTTTCCAATCACCTGAAAGTCCCTTGAGCGCTGCCTCCTCAAAAGCCCTATCTCCCCACTACTACCCTAGCCTTACCTCATTTAACCTGCTAATCATGAAAAACCATTTAATTTGCTCCTCTGTGGAATCATTATGTCCACAACATTGCAATGTGTCAATGTAACAGCTTAAATGAAGTGATGAATCGTACAAGTTCAGAGGGCCATAGACCAGAACAGATGGCTAAATAAAAGCAAAGAGGCCAGTCACCCATTAAGTAAACAGGTGAGAATTTTTTTTATAGCCCATCCAGGAACTTGTTGCAAAACACCAATTTGCTTTGAAGCAGACCCAGATGGGATGTGTGCTTTTGTCTGTTCCAGAGCCCAGCATGCATCTCTGGGTCTTTAGTTATGGCACTACATTGTATTGCTGGGGGTCTGGGAACAAAAGCATGGAGGGCCTTTCTGAATCCTGACCACAAGCAGCAATACATGCATAATGCATACATGAGCGAAAATAAGTCAACCACGATGGGAGAAGCTTCAAAATGGGATGCAATCATAGCTGTTAAAGCCTGCTCCCTGGTAATCCATGCCTGCCTACCTTGTTCTATCCAAGGGAGCCATGTAATGAGTTCAAAGAAAGCGAAGGGGACAAAACATGCAGAAGTTAGACTCAAATCCTCTGTGCTCTGCCTAGAATTGTAGCTCTCAGTTCAGGCTTTTAGCCTAATTTCTCATACAGTATTGGCCCAGATTCTCTCCTTTTCTTCTTATCCCAATATAACTTATCAGCATGAAAATGCTCTCGTAATGCTCTCTATGGAAATGCACTAGAAAGGGCAGCACAATGTGAGCTCCAGGGGTCAAGGCAAAGAGAACCCCCACACAAACATCCATTTTCTGAGTCACCTGTGCTGGATAGCAACCTTGTGCTTCAACAGCTGTAAGGTAAACAATGGGAAGCTCAGTTACAAGCCTACACACAAGTACTGCACGGTGAAGGTGTGTGTGTGTCTGTGTCTGTGTGTGTGTGTGTGTGTGTGTGTGTGTGCACGTAGGGTATGGGAGCTGGAGAAGAGAGCAAAGGACTGACAATACAAGGGGGCTTCAAAAAAGGTCGTGGAAAAATTACATTACCTTTTAATTATGTTTTCCACAATCTCCTAGACGCTGCACAGTACATGATAATAATAAGAGGATTCATTTCATGGAATCACACTCACACACTGAGTCTGTGTTCCAGACGTGTGCATACTCAAAACCTAACTCACTGCCATCGAGTTGGTTCCAACTCATAGGCGAGGGGAGAACACTTCCCCTTGGGTTTCCAAGAGTGTAGTTCTTTACAAGAATAGAACGCCTGATCTTTCTCCCATGGAGCAGCTGGTGGTTTCAAACTACTGACCTTGTGGTTAACATATAACCCACTATGCCACCATGGCTCCTGAGCTGAAAATTAAAAATAAAACCTTAAAAGACAAAGTCATGCTCCCAATGAGTTCACAATTTAGTGAACCTGACAAGGAAATAGAGAAGTATAGCATCATACATCACAAGAGGAATCAAGATATGCACAGGGCAGTGTAGGAACACAGGCAAGGCATAAAGATTAGCTGTTGTTAGTGCTCAGTGCCATCGAATCAGCTCAAACTCACAGAGACCTATAAAAGGTATCTGGGGAAAGAGAATTCAGAAATATTTTCCTGAGGACAGGGTATTCAAACGGAGTCTTGAAAAATAAGAATATAGGAAAGGCATTTCACACAGAAGGATTGGCATTTGCTAAGGAATAAAGTTTGGAACAGTACGATTGGTTCAATCATTTAGTAATAAGGGCAGGTAGAAGAAAATGGTGGCTGGGGGTGGGAGCAGAGACAGGGTTTAAGTCATATGGAAATAATAAGCCACATAAATGATCAGTCTTATTTACCTTATATTAACGCAAAGAAAGAATAAATGCATGAAAGTGCTGTGTTTTATCATTTTAAACTATTCATCTTTTTCTGATACAGTGAAAATGTATTTGAAATTGCCTCTTAACAGATCACAAAACATTATTTCCAAATTATCTAACTTTGCCAATCAATACATTTATTCCATCTGTTGCTTGTTCAGTAACTGTTTTAACTCCATCAGCACACAGGAAATGAGAGGACTCTACATGTTAACACATATTTTATGCCTAAATGTTTATAAATGTGATCGCTGCTACCCTTATTGAAACACTCAGATTATCAACAGGATGCTTGCTTTTTCCTCGGCTGTTAGATTTAACAACCAATTAGGTTGAAGAAAACAGCCCTAAGTACTAACTTGTCATGTTTATAATATATAAAACTTGGTTCAACAAATTGTTCAATGAGTAGAAAACAGACATGATTTAGTAAAAACTCATTTGCTTAAGATCAGTGTCAGCATTAAATGAGATGTTAAATAATCTCAGTCCAGGCACATAGTAAGCTTTTAAGAAAAAGAAGATCTTGTTGTCCTTAGATGCCTTGGAGTTGACTCCAACTCATTCTGTTGACCCTGCGGACATCAGAATGAAACACTGCCCAGCCCTGCACCACCTCACACTTGTTCTTGCGTTTGAGCCCATTGCTGCAGCCACTGGGTCAATCCATCCCACTGAGGGTCTTCCTCTACTGCCCTCTACTTTAAAAAGAATGATGTCTTCCACCAGGGATTGGCCTCTCCTGATAACATGCTCAAAGTACATGAGACAAAGTCTTGTATCAACCTTACTTTTAAGGACCATTCTGGTTGTACTGCTCCCAAGAAAAATCCGTTTGTTCTGTCAGCCATTCATGGGATTTTCAATATTCTTCACCATCCCCAGTAATTCAAATGAATCACTTCTTCCTTAGACTTCCTTACGAAATGTCCAACTTTCCTGAGGCAGTGGTATTCAAATGGAGTCCTGAAAAATGTCCAACTTTCACATGCATATGAGACAATTGAAAATACCATGGCTTGGGGTCAGGCACATATTAGTCTTTAAAGTAACCTCCTTGCTTTTCAACACTTTGAAAGTTCAGGTGCAGCAGATTTACCCAATGAAATTCACCTGACCTCTTGACTGTTGCTTCCATGAGCATTGATTGGGGCTCCAAACAGGATGACATCCGTGACAACGTCAATCTTCTCTCTGTTGATCATGAGGCTTCCTACTCATCCAGTTTTGAGGATTTTGTTTTCTTTTCATTCCATTGTAATTCACATTGAAGGATGCGATCCTTGATCTTATTATCATGATATAATTCCTGTCTGATCCGTGGTAAGATATTTGCCTGTTGTAGAGCATTGACTAGCCCGTGTGCAGGCATGATGAGAAAAAGCAATATCTTTTCCTCAAATATTCCAAGCAGCTGCAAGCTCTTGAACTACTCAGTGCAGCTCATCCATACCCATTCAGAGAAAGAATGTCACGGAGCCCAAATAGATCTGATGAATTGCTTTAGGGAAAGCTTTCTCCTTCTTTATTCTTCATTTTGGGCAAGTCTGAAGGGGCCTTTAACAGCTGAGACATTTAGAATCTATTCCCCGCTGCACTGCAAAGAATATGCATCAAAAATGTGGCAATTCCAGCCGCTCACTCTTTAGAGTTAGAAAATCATTTATCAGACTTTGTGGCCAGGATACCTATTTCAAAACAAAACCTATTGAGGATTCATGATTTCAGAAAAGAACACAATTGCACAGAGTTGGGACTGCCACATCTGCTAACTCTGTTAATATTTGTATGCTTTCATTCTTTCTACAATTGAATTGGTCTTTAACCGGCTAGTCACAGGATTGTTCTTGTTTTTTCATGAAGGATAACCAATAGCATAAAACGTATGTTCTATTTAGTGGGTTTACTATTTGATGGTTATTTACAAGGTAAGATATCACACACCTTTGTCATTTACCCAATAATAAATACAATTATTATTTACCCAAATAACAAATACAGTGTCAGTTATTTATATCAGTGCTCCATCACCTCACATATTAATGAGTTTTATCATTGCTTATTTGTGATCTTATCACATCCCAATTTTTCTCCCCTATAATAGGTTGTGTTATCAATATAATTTTACCTTGTGCCATTGGCCAAGTTCCAAACATGGTTCACCCTGACCCTGAATACAATAAATGCTCTTCCCATTTGTACAAGGATTAATTAGCCAAGCTCAGAGTAGATAACTAAAATCTTTATTTAATATGTCAATTGAATCGACAGCCTGAGTGGATTCTGCTTGTTGTGCCAAAGCACACTCTGGGAAATACAGTCATATCTCAAAGAGGAGTAAAGAACAGAGGATCAAAAGTAGGTGGAAAATCCTGGGTGGGTCAAGAAATAGGAGAGGGTTTCAAAAAGTTAATGGAAAAATGAGATTAGAAGATAATAGAATTTTCCAGGAACTTTTTGTAGCCCCAACTACTCCTTTGTACCTGAGCTTTTAATGGACAGCCTTAAGAAGCACAAATAAAAAACCCACTGCAGTAGAGTTGATGCTGACTCAGAGAGACCCTACAGGACAGGGTAGAACTGCCCAGGGGGCGTTTCTGACACTGGGACTCTTTTGGGAAGAAGAAAGCCCTGTCTTTCTCTTGTGGAGTGACTGGTGGTTTTGAACTGCTGACCTTGCTATTACCTGCCCAATGAATAACCAGTACGCCACCAGTTGGTTATAATGGTAAGAAGAAAATAGTGAAAGCCAAGCAAGGTCAACATGGGGGAATGAGCAACCATGTCAGAATCCAGGAGGCTGATTAAGATGATTCAAGAAGGTAGAAGAAACTAAATTTTACAGCAGACATTGAAGAGGATGGAGAGAGTAGAACGAAATAGGCTGGAAGGGATTCGACCAGGGAAGATCTTGCAGACCAGGCCAAGGGGCCTGTTCTTCACTGCAGCTGCCAAAGAAGAGGTCTTCATGTGGATAGTCGGGATCAAAAACTGAGTTTGGAGGTGTTGTGGTAAACGGATAGCACACACATAAAAAGATTTTGGGAAAGACAATGACAAGACCAACACCGGATCACAATCTCAGACAGGACGGCTGCAGTGCTTGTGCGCTCGTGTACACATCATTCTGGTTAGCTGCCGCTCATTGGGCCCTGACTTAGGGCCGCTCCCTGTGCAGTAGAACAAGATGTTGCCCCGATCCTATGACAACCCCATGCCTGGTTAGAGACTGGTGTGTGGTGGGCGATTCATAGGGTTTTCAGACATCTATCTGCAAGCCTTTTCAAAATGCGTATTCCTTCTTAGTCTGGAAGCACCATTAAAACAGGTCCCAAATCACGGTACCACACAAGCCTCCCTGGTAGTTGGTTGCTGGGCTGAGGTACATTTGCCAAAACTCAAACTTGGGCCTACTTCAATCAAAGTGAGAATTCTACCACTGACCCACCACCAGGCACCATAGTTGATGAGTTTACTAGGATGATAAGTGTTACTCATGTCAATGAGGAGACTCAACAGAAGTGGCTTAGAAATTTTAGAGACTTGTACCAGCCCTAAGAAATTGTGTGATGCAATTGGTCAAGAAACAATACCTAATTATAAGGAAAATTAAAAGTTTCACCTGAGGTATAGTAATTGAATTTACGTCAAAATCAGTAATTGGCATGATATTTAAATTCCGTTTGCCTAAACCTGGCTTTATTCCCAGTACAAATAAGATAACCACGAAATGCCATGGGCCAGCACTCAATAAGAAAAAGCAATTATCCCTCCATTTCCACAAGGGGAGGTTAGGTTTCCTTTGCTCAGTGGTTCTTAAGCTTCCTAATGCTGCGACCCTTCCATACAGTTCCTCATGGGGTGGTGACCCCCAACCATAAAATTATTTTTGTTGCTACTTCATAACTGTAATTTTGCTACTGTGATGAATTGGGCAACCCCTATGAAAGGGTCCATCAACCCCCCCAAAGGGGTTGCGACCTACAGGCTGAGCACCGCTGCCTTTGTTAGTCAATGGTGCAAAGTCCGATAGTAGACAGACTGTAGGAATAGACAAGGCACAATAGCAGGGTCTCTCTTGTCACACCGCAATTCCAGGACCCTTTGGTTCACTGAAGACTCACTCATCTAAGCACTCAGTAAAAGGTTGCTAGTGGTGTTAAAAATAAAACAACACACAGCTATGGTTTAAAAGTGATAGCACATCTTCAATACAGCGAACTACCTTGAGAATTTGGAGCAGGTGGTGCTTCTGAAGCGGCTGCCCTTGCACCCTGTGTCTGGGCGCCTTGGTGAGAAGCGCTCAGTGAGCTCCTCTGCCTCAATGGGCCTCACATGGTCCCTGAGGCTGTGGGCCCTGCGGGTGCCAAGCCAGATTCGAGACCCTGAGATCCAGAGGAGCAGCTTAAAGATTGGCGCTGCAAAGAGGCAGCAGCCTGTCTCTCTGCCCATGGTGTGCAGGGTCTGCAGGAAACCCAGGACATGGTGACAGCAGCCTGGGCCCGCAGGGGACTATTGACTGGCTCCTAAGCTTCAGCCAGGGGGCAGCATTCGCAGCCCTCTGTGTGCCCTAGGCTCCCTAGGCTAGACTGGTGATGCCTGCCTCCCCTTGCCAGGCCCATCATTCTGAAACTGGGTTTCGGTCCCCCGGGGGACTCTTCAAGGAACTCATCCTGAGGGCCCCCTTGTCACGCCCCTACCTCCATGTTTCGGGGGACAATGACCATGTTATCCTCTCAGTGGAGCATGGAGCTGGCTGGCCAATTCCCTCCACCACTGCAGTGGCTGCTTCCTTCCAGCTGCTCCGCCACGGCGCCAGGCTTACCCCCGTCCTTGGAGCAGTGTGCACAATGGAAGACCAACATGGCGCTATCTATTCTGGCTCTCAAAATCTCTGGGGGACTTGACCTTGGGACAGCCTCCTCGTGACCTGTAGCTTTTGCCTGCCCTTTTGCCCCATAACCTGGAACTCCTACTGCCCCTCACTGTGACCAATGAAGAGATGAATACAAATTTTCAGTGCTGTGCTCTGCATTAAAGACAATAGCAGCAGATGTCCTTAATGGGCACTTAGACTCAAGATACTCAAAGGTGGAAAAGCCCAGTGGAGCCCTGGATGAAAGAAGGGTGACAGGGGAAAAGCAAGGCCTGGCATCGCTGACTGCCACATAATAAAGAGAGTCGGACTTTGGGTGGGGTGGGGGAAGAATTTGGAGCACATTTCACAAAGAGCTGTATTATAAATCCAACAAAGTATTATAAATCCAACAAACAAAAACCAGGCAATAGTGTTCTCATGGGTACCATTGTCTTCAATTATTCTGTGAAAAAGCAAGTGCATAAGACAAATCACAGGTGGCCCAAATATTCTTGCCCCCACCCCTGCTCCAGGAGACTTCCCCAAAAGCTATAACACTGCCAAGTTCAAGTTAACACAAGCACTACGGGTTTGTCAGATAGCAGGATAAGAGGTCACCCTGAATTTTCTAATACCTATTTTTAAAGCATAATGAAAAACCTGAATGAGTGTGCAATGTACCTGCACACTTTTCTTATTTTATTTGAGGAGTGGATTTGGTTTCCCTGGCCCGATTAATTTTTAAACTGCTATCATGTCAAATGAAAACAACCAAAGCTAGATGCGCTGAGTTTATTTCATTTTGTAGAATTATATAAAATCAGCTTTATTTCACTTTGCCTCTTCATCTTTATCATATTGCTTCCACATATAACCTTTCAAGTAGCAATAAGGCATCAAACTTGTTCAGAAACTCAGATATACAGTTGAAGAATGACAATGAATGTGTACAATGGAGGGCCTGGAAAGCAGTCTCTCTGGGGCTGGACAGATGGACACTTAGATACTTAATCAAAGGGCAGGTTTAATGGTGAAACAGGGGAGATGCCATTGAAGTTATATGTTCTCCTCATTAAATGGTACATTTTATGGGAAGAAATATACTCTACCTGTTCCTCTCACTCAGCTGGAGCATTCTATCAAGGGAAGAAAAGTACCAATGAACTAGGGCTGAAGTTAACAGAGCAGGTGTTTTTTCTTATTCTCAACCACTTTAAACTCTTCACTGGACTTATCTGCTTTCTACAAAAGAGTCTGCCTTGCCTCTTTTAACTCCGAAATAGATGAGTTTTTTTAATGTTTACATTCAAAGTCGTGGCAACACAGAAGTGAAGTCTAAGAAGACTCCCGGTGGCCGTGCGGAGGATGTCACAGAGTTAGCCCACTAAAGAGGCGAGGAGGACAAGTATGATGACCAACTCTGACTACTTATTTTCCTGTCAATCTACGTGATCTTTCGTTGTGCTGCACTGGTCTTTTCTTCTCAAACACCCTGAAACCTATCACCTCTCCTGGTTCTCTCTCTCTCACAGGGAAGGAAGGATGGAAGGCAGCTCGTTCCAATCAACCTCCCATCTCTCCACATCCTGTCTTCCACATTGCGAACTGGACGTATCGTTATTCACAAAAGCGTTGTTCTCCTCCATTTCTGCTGCCCCTCACTCCCTGTTATGTCCACCAGTTCAAGTACAAAGTTCAAATGCTTTTCCTTCTAGAATTCCTTCTTATTCCACTCTGACTCCCAGTTCTAGGACAACAGTGGGGTGGGCTGGGTTGGGTTGAGTAGAATGGTGATGGAAGAAGGGAGAAGTAAGAAAGAAAAAGAAAACCCTTTTTAGGTTTTGTCTTTGAAAATTCCTTGAAAACATGAACAAACTCTAAGCAACATCTCTGTCAATTCTCTCACACAGGGAGCACTCTACAATATCTTGAACCTACAAGAAACTAAAACTAAATGCCAATGTCACTGTGCTCCAGGCCATCCCAATGCATTGCACTGATACAGAGAACATGTGTGCAAAGAAATGTTAAGTGAAAGAAAGAAGGAAGGAAAGAATAAAAAGAGAAATTAAAATTTTTTCTATGCTAAGTGGTTAAGATTTCAGGTTAAGATCATTAGATAAAGATTATTTACCAGGAGAGATAAAAAGGGAGGGCTTATTATTTTATTATTTATTATTTTCCCTTATGATTTATTATTTTTTAAATTATTTTTTCCGTTGTGATGATTTCTATGTGTGTTTGATATGGGTATCCTTGAGAGGTAGGGGCAGGATTAGGGTGAGAAATATAAAGGGAAGTGAGAAGACCCTGAACGTTTGTTAAACTGGACTTTCTACTGAGAGTTGCTGTGGTGTTCTTGTAATAGCTAAAACTTGTAAATCTGAATGGTACTAAAACTGCTCAGAGTGACATCCTTTAGATGGCAAATCATGAAAAGATTTATGGGAGTTCTCTTGTTAGAAAGTCCACTCTTGTCTGAGGAGGATACCACTTAATATTAGAATCCCACATTATGATAAGAGAAATGGGTAACAAAAAGATATTTTGTCCTTCCAAGAAGGGCAATGCTCAATTTCTGGAGGAAGTGAACTTGTGGCCATTTGTTATGTGCTCATCCATTTTCAGACCAAGGACTTTTACAGGGAGTGCATGGATTCTCACAGTAATCTATGCTGTGTACCCACTGTAGTTTCAATATATTAAATGGGTCAGCATAGGATATGTGTGACCCTGAGAAAATTGCTTAATTCTTTATGTCTCTGTTTGCCCATATGAACTCGGGTGTGGGGTGCAGGGTGGGAAATGCTATGCTTTCTGGAATCCCCAGGTGATGCAAATGTGTACATGTTTGGCTGCTATCTGAAACATTGGAGATTGAAATCCACCCAGAGGTGTCTCAGAAGAAAAGGCTGATGAACCAATTCCCAAAATCAGCCACTCAAATCACTGTCAAGCACAGATCTATTCTAGCACACAGTGGGTCTCCTGGAGGCAGGGCTGACTCTACAACAACAGATTTGGTCTTTCTGGTTTAATAGAATTGTTAAATGATGATAGGAATGACTTGGTTCAAATCCACCAGTCACTCCAATAGGAGCTAAATAGTTTGTTTCTGTAGCATTATGGCCAAGGAGATCCTATGTAGCATGTCTACTGTGCCATGTAGGGTCACTAGTCCAAACCAACATGAAGACAATGGCGTTGATTTTGACTTAGATATAAAGTGCCCTTGCAGTGCTATTTGGTAGATGAAAAGTGTTCAATAAGAGCTAACATTTACAGTAGCTCAAGTCCAAAGCTTGATCAATTGTGAGTCACAGCACTCCTTTAAAGACCCCAAGAAAGAAACGAATATCCAAGATGGAAAGTCTAGTAAGATAACTCAGCATAAACTTGGGACTCCAAAAAAGCTACATTTCTGAGTAGAATATTCTAGAAATAAGGCTGCCATGCATAAAGGCATGAGAGTAAAATACTGTCTCCATAGAATTTGAAGCACAAGCAAGTACTCATGCAGGTATTGATCAGAGTTCATACTACCAATATGACTCAAAACATCTTAGCCAATATTTTAAAATGGTCTCAGGTTGAGAGTATCCCCAGGTTACGAACTGAAATAACACAGATCTTCTCTGGAAGAAGGCTGAGAGATACTTCTCTGTGCTATTGGGTGTAAAACATATCACTCTGAGGCACAAAAAAACTGTGGGGAGGAATCTGAAAATCAGTGTAATATAGTAGTGCCCACTTATCCAAGGTTTCAGTTACTGGTGCTCAACCTCTGTCCCAAACTATCTAAACCATGTGTTGTTCCAAGTACCATGATGAAATCTCAGCCCTGGAGCCAGGGCCTGCCTTCTCCTTGAGTGAGAGCCTGGCAACACAATTGGCCACACCCTCTGGCATTCTATACGTTAATGCTGCCCACCCAGGGAACCCTAGGAATCTGGCCAATGTATATATATAACAATAATGAGCATTGTAGCTATAGTTTCAAGTGTCTACTGTGAGTTGTGCTCGGAATGTAAACTCCATGAATAAAGGGGGACTATTATAATCTAAAAGGTTGGCAGTTTGAAACCACCGTCTGCTCCTTGAGAAAAGGATGAGACTTTCTGGTCCCATAAAGATCTGTAGTCTTGGAAACTCACAAGGGCACCTTACTTTGCCCTATGAGGTTACTGTGAATCAGAATCGACTTGATCCCAGTGACCTCTGTTCCTCTGGAGGAAAGGAGAAAGAAGGAAACAAAAAACCCCAAGAAGAAACTAGTTTATCAGACTAATAGGCTACACTCCAAAAACCACTGTCTCATCTACTCTGGACCAGAAGAACTAGACAGCATCTGCCTACTACTAATGACCGTTTTGATTGGAGCCATAACAGGTGGCATCCCCATGACAAAAACAAAAACAACCCCACCCCCCAAAAAACAATCAAATGTAAAAATACATTTGTTGAGATTGGAACACTACAGGAGACTACTGTATACTCTTTAACCTTGAACCCAAAGTAGTCCCTGGCATCTTCGTTTAGCTGAATAACAGACTGTGTCACAAATAAAGAAAATCACACATAAGGGCTGTGCTCTTTTAAAAAAATATCTGTATGAGAACAAGCAGTCAATATTTATTTTAAAATAAGAGGAGCATGCAAAGGAAGAGGGGAACTAAATTATTACAAGTGGAACAACTAGAAAGGAAATCCTGAGACTGTTCATACCTTATGAAAAATGTAAGTGCAGTCACTGAACAATTTGTGCAGACATTGTTGAATGGGAAATAAATGGTTGTATATGCCTGCACTGAAAAACAATAAAATGCTATTTTTTAAAAAATCAATGAAATTAGGTGGTATTGCCCTTATTATCATTATTTCCATCATTATCATTTATACCTCTATGGAATAAAGAGAATCTGAAATGGTGCCTGTGCAAGTTTTAACACCTGTCCCTCCCCGTCTACCCCAAGGAGTTTCAACGACAAGAAAAGGATGACAGAGCAGGAGCGTCTTACAGGACACTGGAATTCACTAATGGTAAATACCCTTTGTGGCTTTTTACTTCTTGTTTGGACTGTTCCTATAAAAACAAACAATTTTACGTATAAAACACCTTTGCACTATTTAAACAGGACTTAGAGAATCTGTCACACAAGGATACCGCACCCTATTCCCCCATGCATAGTGATCAACTATTGTACCTCCCAGCATCTCTCTAAGGAACATCCGCTGTCCTCTTGTAGGTCAGAGTTGAGCCTCAGTAACGTAACACATACATATTAAAGATCCTTTTTCTGAAATACAAGCAGACTTGTGCCAGAGCACGGGTCTCATGGTGATCATAAATAGTATTGTGCCAAGAATACTTGAATTTCTAAGTGGGACAGTTTTCCTATCAATTCTGCATTTAATATTGCATTGGCAGTAATTGAATCGCTCATGCAACATAAAGCATATTACTTTACTACTTCTAGTCTCCTGTGCTAGAATGACAAGGGAGAAGATCTCCACTGTTAAACAGGCCTGGAAGCACAGGCACACAATCAGTTAGCAATGGGTCTTTGGCATGTTTTTTTACCATCACCAGATCACCATATTGTTCAAAGTTGTACTTTCCAGGATCTACTAGCTATCTCTATCTGAATGTTCCAGAGGTTGCTCAAATTCAATAGTCTAAAACTAAACTAGCCATCTATCTCTTCCCTACTCCACATTTGTTTTCTCATAACTGACGCTTTCTTGTCTACTGGTCCCTCTGAGAAGTTACCACTGAAGACACTTTGCGGTCCCAGTAATCAGAATTTCAAGCCTAGATGTACTTTATTCATCTTAATTTTCTTCATCTTTGGCATCTGGTCTGTAAAATCATATGGTTTTATGTCATTCTGAGGATTAAAGAATGAGATGAAATACAAAGATCCCTGCCTAAAGTCCAGCACATAGCAGGCAGCCAATGAGCACACTTCCTCTTCTTATTGTTTTCACCATGATTTTACCCAACCTATCCGAGTGCCTGCCCCAGCTACTCCTTCTTTATAGAATGTCGTCTTCTTTCCTTTCTCTCTCAAGGAATCAGCTACTTATTCTTCAAGACCAAACCCAAATGTTACCTCCTCTGTGAAACTCTTCTTCCTGGAAGACTCTACAGCCCTTGATTGTGAAGCATATTTTATTCACAAAGTCGGGATCTCATGTCCACCAAGCACCCGTGTTTGATGAAATTCAGCAACTGCATAGCACATGATGCGTCATTCTCCCCAGAGAGACATTGTTAATCAGCCACAGCACTATTTCACCAAGTCAAGATGCAGGTTCAGAATCCTTTTTATATTATTCTCCAGGCAGTCCTGATACGAATCAATAAGAGCACATGAATCTCGCACATACTGTGGAATGAAAACTGTATGTGCTCACGCAAATGATATGTTTCCATCCTAACCTCTAAAACCTGGGGTGTGACCTTGTTTGGAAATACGGTCTTTAAAACGTTATCAGTTAAGATGGGGCCATACTAGCATACACCGGACAAACCTATAAAAGAGGAAGAATAGCTTTAAGAAGGTATCAGCCAGCTAAAGAACTTCTGAGGGACCAGAGACGGGGGAAAGACAAGAAAGGAGGGAACGCTTCCTAGCATCCCTGCTGCCTCCCAAGTCCAATGACTCCGTAATGGTGGCAGATGGCCCTTGATTGGTCAGAGTGGTGTCACCATATAGGACAGATTTGTAGCATAGCACTATACACAGCTCCCACTCTGGGTCCAAGCCCTTTGCTTAGCTCTGAGTCAGGCATGCCTTCAGACACTTCCAAATTGAAGCTGGTGTCTACATAATTGAAATCGAAATGGGGTGAGAATTTGCGATCTTTCAACTCCTCAGATAGCAGCTGCCACTTACCACAGCCTACCTGATTGCAGCTATTTTGCACCTGCTGAGAGAACGTTTCCACAGAGAGATTATTTCCTTTTTTAACCCCAGGCTGAAAGCTAGTTTCCATAGTTTTCTACCCAGTTGTACAGAAGAGGAACAAGTTCAGCCTCCTATACATTCAAGAGGTCTTCAAAAAGTTCAGAAAAATGGGATCACAATATAATTAAAAACTTCCATGAAATCGTTGAACTCCCCTCCTACATGGGCATGATGAGTTAACATACGCGCTCAAGCCCTGACCCTCACAATGGGAATTTTAAATATCCATTGAGTGACTTTGTTGAGAACCTGCAATTTTATCAGAAATTGTGCTACTCAAAGCAAAGAAAGTCTGATATCTTTCATTTCTATGCATATTTCAGGGGGAATCTGGTTTTGGATAGTAAAAACAAATGCATAAAGTTGATTTTTTTCTAAAGATTATTTGTTGATTCTATAAACCAAATATTCATATTGGTTCAGTAAATATTATAAAAATATACGCATAAGCACTTGTGGAGGGAAAACTTAGCAATATGTAGTTGTGAAGAGAGAAGATGCTTTTTCTCCAAATTTAGAAGCAGACTCAATTGGTAAGGGATAACAATGCATTCAAGTTGTGGTGTCGGCAAAGACTAGTCCACGTGTCTTGAACTGAGGAGAAAGAGGAGGCTTTCTATTCCCATAGAAGTTACAGTCTTGTAAACTCACAGGGACAGTTATAGCCTGCCCTATAGGAGTCATAATCAATCCAATGGCAAGAAGTTTGTTTTATTATTTTTGTGTTTGCCAGAACAACAAACAAATTAGCCTCTAAAGAAACACAACCTGAATGTTCCTTAGAAGAAAGGATGGCCCGATTTTCACCCATGGGCCCCCTGTGTACACCTCCTAACTCAACTGGAGGACTTGCTCGTTGTTGGAATTGGGTGCTGTTGAGTCACCCGTGACTCTGAGTGACTCTCTATACAATGCCATCCATGGGGTTGAATTTTGATTGCATACAGCCAGACCTTTCTTCCGAGTTCATCTCACTCTTGAAGCTCTGCTAAAACCACGTCAACACCACTGCAACACACAAGCCTCCATCGACAGATTGGTGGTGTCTGCACTTGAAGTTCACTGTCTAAAAATCAAATGCAGATCTCCTACATAGAAAGTGAAACAGGCTTCTACCAATGAGCTTGTCAACAGTTGAAAATCAATGCTGCCTCATGGAAACACCAAGTGTGCAGAGTGGAACTGTACACCAGAAGGTTATTGAGGCGGGGACCTATTGCAGGCAAATCTCCAGATCAGTCCCTGAGGCAACTGTGCACGGGTCTGAACCTCCAAGCTTTCAGTTAGCAAACCATGCATGCCATCCAAGGATTCCTGAACCATCATCCATTTGCATAATGTTCCTTCCCATTAGACTAGGAGCTCTTAGAAAGCTGAAGCCGTGTCTATCTTGTCTACCAATCTCTTCCCACTGGCAAAAGCCATCCAACCCAGAAGCCTCAGGTACAAAAACCTAGAAGAAGCGTGAGACATCGAGGGAACATTTGTTTAGTAAGCCTGATCAAAATCTGTGTGGCTCACCTGCTTTAATCTCAAATGCATCACCCTAATACAGTAAGAAGAGAAAAGCCAGCTACACACACACACACACACACACACACACACACACTGTCCCATGTCTTCTGTAGACCCTAACCTCTAATTCACAAGAAGTAGATAGTACATGTTTCCTGTTCACTTAAAAACAACCTTTGCTGAATATGTTAGGTAATTTTCTAAAGCTTAAAGTTGGCCCATATTCTTAGCATATTTTGACATTTTCATGTGTTTTGTTATTTTTAGATGATATTTTGCAAATCAGGCTTTGCTCCTGATTTTGACAAAGCTTTTACTTCAAGAGCAAAATATATGAGCAGTTCAGCAAGATAGGGCAGCTTTTATCTGCCCCCCCAAAAAAAATCTGCCTTTCAGCAGAGCAGCCAATACAAGCAAAATGGAGGCAAACATGCACTCTATTTTCTATAAGTGAATTGTGATTCTTTTCCCCATGGGATGTGCAAGTGACACCATAGTTTATTCCCATGTGGCGCTGATAGCGGGTCCTGAATACTTCTGAATATATCAATTCTATTGCTTTTTATATTGAATTACTATGAAAGAAAAAAATACTTGTGTGAGAATTCAAAATCAAAATAGTTTAGGAGCTTTTAGAATCTCCCTCCAGGACATAAAGAAAAGCTTAAGAAAACAAATAATTCTTTTCCTGCTACGGGATGCCAGATACCACCCACACGAGAAAGGGCCCCTACATGGGATGCAAGACAGTGTCAAACATTCATGCTGACTGCCAGGCTAAAATTCTAAGTGTTCCATTTGGGGTTCAGACACTTTGGGTCCTATTGCTGCTGCTTCAGAATTTACCATGTCATGGACAAAACTTGACCCAGAATGCTTCTGCATGCAAATTGTGGGCTTTGGTTTATGATGCTTTCTCATGTCATATGAGGGAGCTTCATAGGGTTTTCCATCCCATTTACAACAAATGCTTTGCAATCCCATCACATTTCAGATATAAAGCTTTACCTTTCCATTACTGATCATTTGTGAGGGTTCTTGTTCAATGTATATAATCTCTGGGCTTCTCAGGTGTATTTTTAGAAATTCCTCTTCTTTACATACAGTCAAGAACTTGACAAACCAAAATATGTTGTTTCAACCTTTTCCATTCCCAGCCTTTCATTTATATTAACATGAGAATATGCTGTCTGTACCATAAGATAAAATCCAGGTGGACTGACATAATATAACTCAATTCAATCACTGACATTAAATCAATTCTGACTCATAGCGACCCTAAACGACAGGGTAGAACTGCCTCTGTGGGTTACCAGAACTCTGTTGGTGGGAGTAGAAAGCCTCATGTTTCACTAGCAGAGCAGTGGGTGGTTTTAAACTATCAGTCTTGCACTTAGCAGCCCAAGACATAACCACTGGTTACCAGAGAATGATATAAACACTCCATTATGATCTGACTCCTGATTGATCCTCCAGCCTCATCCCCCAACTTCCTCAAGCCCACACCTTGTGTTTCAGTCACAGGCAGCTTCTTTATTTATTATTATTTTTTAATCATTTTATTAGGGGCTCATCAACTCTTATCACAATCCATACATACATCAATTGTGTAAAGCACATTTGTACATTCATTGCCCTCATCATTCTCAAAACATTTCCTCTCCACTTAAGCCCCCGGTATTAGGTCCTCATTTTTCCCCTTCCTCCTGATACCCCCTCCCTCATGAGTCCTTGATAATTTATAAATTATTATTTTGTTATATCTTGCCCGACGTCTCCCCTAACTCACTCTTCTGTTGTCCGTTCCCCAGGGAGGAGGTCACATGGAGATCCTTGTCATCGGTTCCCCCTTTCCAATCCACCCACCCTCTACCCTCCCAGTAAAAAAAAAAAAAAAAAAAGCCTGTATTTATTTAGTTATAGGTCTGTCTTCCATGTGGGCTTTGTTGTTTCTGAGCTAGATAGATGCTTGTTTACCGTCAGCCTTTAAGACCCCAGATGCTATATCTTTTGATAGCCGGGCACCATCAGCTTTCTTCGCCACATTTGTTTATGCACACATTTGTCTTTAGCGATCGTATCATGGAGGTGAGCATGCAATGATGCGATGTTTTGTTATGAAGATGCCTGATAACTGATCCCTTCAGCACCTCGTGATCGCACAGGCTGGTGTGCTTCTTCCATGTGAGCTCTGTTGCTTCTGAGCTAGATGGCCGCTTGTTTACCTTCAAGCCTTTAAGACCCCAGACGCTATATCTTTTGATAGCTGGGCACCATCAGCTTTCTTTACCACATTTGCTTATTCACCCATTTGTCTTCAGTGGTTGTGTCGGGAAGGTGAGCATCATAGAATGCACAGGCAGCTTCTTATGGTTCTTGAGAACTGTCATCCTTTTGATGATTCCATACATTAGAATAGTTTCTTCTACTTAAAGTTTCAGTTTCAAAGGGGATTAAAAAAAACCAAAAAACAGATCAAAACTTTCTTTAGACTCTAAAAATCACCTTCTACTCTTTTTTACTCTTTGTCCTGTCTCACCAGAAAATTAGTCTCTCCGTTCTTGTGGAGTCTATCATGGTGACCATGTGCCAATGAGTCAATTCAGACCACAGTGACCCCACGGGACAAAGTAGAACTGCCCCACAGTGTTTCCTAGGTTATAATCTTGATAGGAGCAAATTTCCAGCCTTTTCTCGCTCAGAGCGCCTGGCGGTTTTGAACTGTTAGGAGAAGAGGGCATAACCATTATGCCATCAAGGTCCTGTAGGGAGTCCACAGTTATAAATATAGATACACATGCTCACATATTTTGCTTCAGTCATGCGTAACTATAGTACCAGCGGTGGAGTGCCTACTCTTGTCTGGAGTTGTGCGAGGGCCTTTACACACATAACCTATACTCTTTACAACCATACATTGAGTAAATTCCCAAATCCCTCATTTCACAGGAATGAGGAAATTATTTGCACAACAGATAATAAGTGATGACATCAAGATTCAAACCAGGGTGGTAGAAAAGCTAGTGACTTTTCTGCTATACCTTGAGAATCTCTTATCGCACAAAGCCTGATTTATTTCATCCTAGGTCTGTCTAATGCCTTCAGGGAAACATCATACTCCTGGCTCTGGATACTCATAATTTAGAGCATATGAAGTACTCAAGAAGTGTTGGTGAACCAGTAAATCTGATAAGTACAATAAGTACAATTAGCGTCTGTTCTTTATAGGTGAAAAAACTGTCACTGTATGTAGAAAGCTAGATGTCCTGATACTTCTTGACGTTTTATTTTCATCATTTTCAAGAGGCAATGCAGTTTCAAGAAATAGTGATCTGGAGATTGGAAGACTACATTCGAATCTCTGCCCTAGATTGCACCGATGAGTCCCTCTCTCCAGA